>NW_004955464.1:3780943-3942843 GCF_000276665.1 Chinchilla lanigera
CAAGGCCAGTCTGAACTGCATAGGAGACCCTGTCTCAAAAAGACAAAAAAAAAAAAAAAAAAAAAAAAAAAAAAAAATCAAGAGGGTCATTTCATAGGCATAGAGAATACTCGCAGGGGAATTAAAAAGTAAAATAGAGAATGTAATCAATGAGTATATTATTAAGCTGGGTATTTCCATGGTGAGTGGAGCTTACTTTTAGAATAGTGCAGTACACATCCTTCAGATTATCTCTTTGAGAAGCAAGGGAGCTGGGGAATCTGTCTCGACTCATCCATCACAACTATGGACCCTACTCACCGCTCCTCAGCACTTCCCGCCTGCACCTCCAAGCAGGCCTCTGCAGCCAGCAGATGGAAACACTGCAAGCGGTGTGGCAAGAACACAAAAGAACAGGAAATGCTGAGGGATGAGGTGGACCCCAGCCACGTTTGGCTTAGTTTTGAGGAGATATTAATTCTGCTGACATTGACTCAATAGTTCTATTTATGGAGGGTTGCATGGGCAATAACATATAGTTTAAACGGTTGTGATGAGGAAGGTGTCTTGAAGCAGTCTTGCACACCAAACCTGTTTTTGCTTAGATGTTTCATTGATGTGCTGTAGCCCATAAGGGGAACGGAGGTACAGCCTGCTCCCTGAAACTATGACTTGGCTTTGTGTTCTCCCTACCTATTTTGTACTGTTATGGTGAAGTTTTTTAGTTGTATTGCTTCCTTAAGATTACACAGTTGATAATGATAAAGCCACAGTTTAAACACAAGTCCATCTGATAAGAAAACATATGTACAATTACATAGGTTAGTGCAGTACCACAGCCTAGAACAACTGGTTTTTAGCCATGGGGGAGTTGTGCATCGTGGTGTTGCTCCCCAAGAGATATTTAGCAATCATTAGACATAGTTTTGGTTGTTATAGGTTGGTTAGGTATCACTGACTATAGAAAATAGAGGCTAGAAAAGCTACTAAACATCCAGTGTCCAGGACAGCCTCCCACCAAAAATTATCTGGTCCAAAATGCTAGCAGTGTGAGGTTGAGAAATCCTGTCTTAAAGGTGAAAGGCACAAAGCCTCACCCTGCTGCTAATTAACAGTATGATCTGAGGCGTCCAAAGTTCATTTGCTTATCACGAAAACAAGAGGTATAAATCATCATTTTAGTAAGCAATTTTCATACTTTCCTGTGTATAATTTCAGGAAGGACAGAAAAATGCAGATTCCTAAGGTATAAAGATTCTGGTTAAGTAATTCTGGTCCTCCAAAACAGGAGGACCCCTCAGCAGTTCCAGTGGATCACTTTTGAAACTTCAGTAAAGGTTAGTGTCTACGGTGAAAACTGTGTGTATCATTTTAATTCCTTACGTGCTGAAAATGTTCCTGAATGGACTCAGTTATCATGACTACTTTCACTGACTTCATTCAAGGAAAAACCCCAGCAGAGACATTAGAATCATCCAGAATACTCAGAGATCTGTGAGCTGACAGAGGCAGATACAACAGTCAGGGATCTGGAAACATATGGTGGCTATAAGAAAGTTAATGCCCTGCCCTGATAGTTTTGTGCCCATGGCAAGTTGTAGAATTTCAGTCGCTATATAAAAGTCTCAGTTAACACTGTCTATAAAATACTGGGAATAGAGTGGTTATAAAAGCAATCTTATTGGATTTATTTCCATATTCCTAAAGCCTCTCACTGATGTCTGCCACAGTCAGAATTTAACAAAATATGGGAACTAGATGGGGTGATGGTACAGTAAACAAACAGCAACATTCCAATCTGACTGCTGGCTAGATTTCCCAGGTTTGGAAGCTGAACTAGGACAACTTCAAGCTCAGTGACAATCTTCTTACAGTAATGCAAAACCCTTTATGTCACAAGATATAGTGGAGTCAACTGTTGGGCTCCTCACCAAGATCTTCCTTCCTGGGCCAATGCATCCATTACCCAGCTGACTTAAATAGGAGCGGCTCATGGCTCGATGTACACTTTAGAAAACTGCCCTCAACTAACGGAGGCCACCACATCTGGAAATGCTGCCTGTAGAGATGGCCCAAGTCCAACCACTGAGTGATATTAAAATGTAAAAGCACAGATCCCAACCTCGAGGTGGACAGTTCTAGGGTGCCATTCATGTTCCAGAGCTCAAAAGGTCATGCTGATATGGACTTCAGCTGCAATCAATCTCTTATCCTTTCCTGGACCCTAACCTGCTCTCTCCCCTCCTCACAAATTTCTTCTAAAAGTACTACCTCAATAAGTCACTTGAACAAGAATGGCTGGACTTAGGAAATCTGACCTAAGGAACTTGGATTCAGGAGTGAAGAGCAAATCTACATGTGCACTGGGCTCACTCATCCTACTATACAACCTGTAACGCAGGAGCTGCTTAAGAATGAAGCCACTTCCTAAGGACGCCACTGAAGCGCCCGCTCAAAGTCATACCTCAGAGAAGAGACACTTGAATCAACAGCCAGGGTGTGGTCCTGAGTTACCACCAGTAGAAAGGTAGGTTTAGAAACTAAGTGGGACTTTTATCTCTCCACCATTCCCAGTGACTGACTTAGGAATGCAAGATGCTGTGTACCTTCAGGCTTTATGGATTGGATGTTCTCAGTGTTATGTGGAGAACTTCCTCTGAGAAACAAATCGAGAGTGCTGCTGATCTTGGCTCCATGACTGCTGCCTAGTGGCTTTGAGTTCCTTGTCCCCATATAGCACCAGGCAAAGAAGGGAGTTACCATAATAGACTACAACTGATCATGTTCTTCTTGAGGATACAGAACTACTGTTTCCTGATAAAAGCAGAGAGTAACATGTTTGAAATCCAGAAAATTTGCAGTGGCATCTTTTGGTACTGCGATGACCATTGTCACTGTGCATGGTCAAGTTCAGCAGTCTTTGCCTGATAAGGGTATAGTAACCAGAGTTCAAGACTTCTTGGAGAGAGGCACTCACCCACTATTCACGCCCCTTACACTAGTGGGAGTACTTAGCCAACTAGAAAGACAATCTAAAACAGGAGGTGGAAGAGAAAGACAATGTGCCCTACAGCTTTGGGATCAGACACAGCATGGGGAGTCTTATTCATCTCACCAATATTCATTTAACAATTTTCTCCAGAAACTGTGATCAACCAGTATCCTAGAGACACTCTGCCTGGGTTGAATTGAGGAGCAGTAGAGCTGAGTGGCAAGCTACAGTAAGTGGTGATGCTGCCTTACCAGATCATCTTCACTGGTATGAGCATCAGCTGTGTGTATATGTTGCTTAGGCTTCACAGCAGCCCCTTCCTCCAGAAAAGAGAATCTCCACCACTTCTGAAATGCCTGGGAGGACACACTCACCCTCCTTCTGGCTGCTGCTATGGTTGGAATTTTGTTTCAGTGTGTCCCTGGGGTTTAACGTGCTGGAAGCTCGCCTGGGCTACTTCTGGGTGATATGAAAGAGAAGGAGCCTTGAGGAGGTGGATTCTAGTGGGAGGCGATTAGGTCACTGGGCGCCATTCTCAGACACTGTGCTGGTCCCCTGGAGTAGTCTTCTGGGAAGAAGTTGCTATGAAAGGAGCAAGAGCAGCTCCACTGTACACTCTGGTTCCAGGCATGCCATGTGACCCACTCTGTACGTGGCCATTACTCCTTCCATTTCAATGCTATGTTGTAATCCTGCCAACAGGGTGCTATCCAGATGTTGAACTGGAGACTTCCCAATCTCAGACCTTTAGCCTCCTACATGGTGAGCTAAATAAAGCCCCTTTTTATAAAGCACCCAGGGTAGGGTGTTTTGTTACAGAAACAGAAAATTGACGACAGCAGTCATCTATAGCCGCAAGAGATACAAAAGGACAGCACACTGACACTGCCCCAAGGTGGGCCAACTCCAGTGCTCCTCTAGAATCCACGGACCTCACATCCCTGCTGAACCTCCCTTGCTCCAATCTGCTTCCCTCACTCCCTTGCAGGTTTCTCCTCTAGGTGGTCCCTCACTAATTCACTTTCATGACACATCTCTCTCCTGCTGTGCTTCTAAAGAACCCAGCCTAAAACAAGGCACCTCCATCCAGACAAGACAGAGAACATTCAGTCCTCTGCTCTCCTATGCAGAAACAACAAAAACACTGACATTTCACTTGCCAGATCATGAAACAGAGATCTCAAAAAGTGAATTATTACTGGGTATGGTGGTGCATGCCTGTAATCCCAGCACTTGGGACACAGAAGCAGGAGGATCGCTGTGAGTTTGAGGCCAGCCTGGGCTACAGAGTGAGTTCTAGGCCAGCCTGAACTGCGTAATGAGACTCTGCCTCAAAAAGACAAATTAAAATAAAATAAATGTAAAAAGAAGTGAATTATGCAAGATCATTTACTGAGAAACAAAGCTGATCATTGACCTGGATCAAACTTTAAAGGCCTCTTTACTTTTCACTGCAGATTCCTGCTAATTGCACAGGCCACCTCCTGATAGCCCCAGATTCACAGCATTTTCCTGTGTGATTTCACCAGTTTCTTATCTGGTAGAAGATAGGTCAAGAAGGTAGCATAGGACAGCTATGGGTGGTGTCTTCAATGGTCACAGTGAGCTAGGAATGTCACTCTGGAAATATCAATTCGTCCCCTGGTTACCATACCTCTGAGCTAGCATATTCTCTTTTGTTTAGATGCATCAAGCTGGGCATGAATATTTCTGATTGTTTTTCAGTTCCAAAGACAGTATAAAGCATATTTTATCACATATACTACCATTTTCTTAGAAATTTGATTTGGATCTGTTTTACAGTCATAGTTCCTTCATGATGCTGGGGTTAAAGGGAAATCTCCTGAAGTACCATCTTAATTGGATTTACTCCATTTGAGTCTACTTAGGCAGCAGAGAGAGAGAGAGAGAGAGAGAGAGAGAGAGAGAGAGAGAGGCAGTGGATGGAGAACACGGAGACGGAGTGCAGTGCTGGCACACTGAATGGTCATACAGTAAGCATGCATATCGATGCCTACTTCATGCCACCACAAACCCAACCACCAGGTAGGCTTCTGGTCATGTATGCTGAGTCTCAAAACCAGGGGACATGTACCTCATGTGTGCAGGCTGCTATAGGCCTGAGAGACCTTTTGGTAGTTGAGGCAGAAAAAGCTATATTTTAAAAATCACTTGGGCCACCAATGCAAGCAAATAACAAAAAGAATTTGCGCATATCCTGTGTGTCCCATCACAGCAGATTATCATAAAAGACAGAAATTATAGGAGTCTTCTTGCGATCCCCTGTTACCACTTGCTTCTTGGATTCAGTATTGTGTTTTCCTCAGATGGATCAACATCCCTAGGACCCATCTGAGGCCAATTGGTCATTTCTGTAGCAATGCTGGATTGCCATCCCAGCCAGGTGGACCAGCTGGATACCTAGAATGTTTTACTGATAACCTTGGGTGGAACAGGCTCTTCTGAAAATGGGATCTGGAAGCCCAGATGAAAGAAGATGAAAAAAGGAGTCAGGTGGTAAAGCTCCTGTAAGACAAATCTGACTAAAAGATAACAGGCCATGAGGTAGCAGGAAAGATCAAAATTTCCTTTAGAATGAATGTTTTCAAGTGCAATTTTTCCTCCTAGCATCTCTGGAAAAGTCTCACAGGTCATGCCAACATCTGCTGAGCAATATGCAGTGTCACTTTACTGTTTATTATAAATAATTGCCAGAACAACCCAAGCACAAGGGCAGCTTCACCTGAAATTCTCCTATGGAAATGCTACAGGATATTGGAAAGCACTGGGCAGGTGCCCACTCTAAGGATTCACAGGACTCCTCTTCCAGTTGAATGATTAGAAGATAATAAATATCATGTGCACAAACTAGCCCCCTTCTTTAAACAGTATGTTCTAGTGGGGAATTTCCTTTCACGTTTGGTATCAGCTGAAAGACAAAAGTTCACATCATCACAGCTATGTTCTGCTAGAGGCCAGGAAAGGAAATTTTGATCACATGTTATAACAGAGAAGCAGAAGCAATAGAAAATAGATAGATGATAGATAGATAGATAGATAGATAGATAAATAGATAGATAGATAGATTATAGATAGCGAGGGTTGGTTCTGTTAGAAAAATCAGCTCACGTGATTACAGGGGCTGCTGCAAGCTGGAGAACCAGAGAAGCTGCTACAGCCCAGCTAGAAGCCTGAGAACTGCAGAAGCCAATTGTGAAACAGCCCAAGACCAAAGGCTCACAATCGTTAGGGGGCCGCTGGCACAAATCCCACCCTCTAAAGGCTGAAGAATCTGGAGTTGTTTTGCCCAAGGCTAGAAGGAGAAAGGGATCTCATTCTGGAAGGGCGTGCAGAGAGTTCCGCCTTCTCTACCCTTCCTTAAATCCTGGCCTCAGCCAACTGCAAGGTACCTGCCATGCAGAATGAGGTCTTTGGTACCCAGCCTCTCACATGTGCCAGCCCACTCCAGAAGCACTCTCACAGATACACACAGAAGGGTGCTTCCCTAGCATCTAGGTACCCTTTAACCCAGTATCACTGACACTTAAAATTAACCATCAAGTTATTCTTTTGTCCCCTTTGTTACAGATTTAGAAAGTTCAAAAAAAGTACTTTGGAAAGTTCTCTGCTAATTAGCTTTTTTCCAGAAAATAAGCAGATAACCTTGGCACCCAAACTTGTCTTCATAAACTGCATTTAACCTCCAAACATTGTATCCAATCATAATTCTGCCTATCAAGATACAAAGGCAGCAGAACCGGAAACCCATGTCCAGCCCTGCTGCTATACCAAGTACAGGCAAGTCCATAGCTGCAGGAGCAGGTGCTCCCTGCCGTGCAGGACACAAAACAAAGGTGGATCGATTTCCGGGCAGTGCTACATGACTATGTTCCTCCCCAGCACGCATGCCCCCTGCCCATTAGAGCACAGGCCTGCAGCCAGGCCTAGGCCCCCGCTCCACAGCTTCAGGCCCCAATACACAGGTGCTTTCTGCATCTCCAAAGTGGAAACACATTGCTTACCAGCATGGAGCATGAGTGGGAGCCCAAGTGGCCATGCCAAATGGATGCTCTAAAAGCCCTCAGAACTATAGGCCTCCACACACCCCCATCCCTACCAGCACCCTCACTCACCTCTCTCCTAAAACAATACAATGCAAGGGGCTGGGGATATAGCTCAGCGGCACAGGGCCTGCCTGGCAAACGCAAGGTCATGAGTTCAATTCCCGGTACCAGAAAAAAAAAAATGTTAATCCGAGCTGATTTAGCAGAAGTATTTACTAATCCTGTTAATATTTTCACTAAGAAATGGTTGAAAGATCTATGATGGGACCAAGATTTCCAAGTGCCCTGTCACAGGTTGCTGAGATTTCCCAGTTAGCTGCAACACTAGGGCAACTCTTCTGCACACATTTCATCAGCCACTGACATCTCTTATAACCAATTTAAAAGGGAAAAAGTGGATTCAAAGCCCAATTAGTCATTCTTTTGTCCACTTTGCTACAGATTTAGAAAGTTCACAAAAATATTTTGGAAAGTTTTCTATTAATTAGCCTTTTTCCCAAAGAGTAAGCAGATAAGAATGATAAGGCAGAAATGTTAGCAATTGTAGACTTGTGACAGGGATTGGAATAAAAGCGGCCAAGCATTTGCAATGCTTAGGGTGGTGCACCATACATAAATATCTAAAGATACTTAGAAGTGAGGATATCAATTTTCCAAATTAACTTAGGGGACACTGGAGCAGGGGAAGACATACAGAGCAGGAATCTGAGCATTCTCTCTACCAGTATCCATCACCCAGACCTCCTATCTCTGCCTTCTGTGCAGATCACTCACCAGCCTCTCACATGACTTGCTTTGCCTTTTTAATACCTACTTCTCTTTAAGAACACAGCCAAATTTTTACTTCTATGTATTACTCTATAGCACAATCAGCCCTCTGTGTCCATGGGTCCTGCCTGCTTGGATTCTCCTAGTGAAGAGTGAATTTTTTTTTTAAACATCACAGAAAGTTTCAAAGAGCATCACTTGAATTTGCCACATGCCAAGTACTACGCTGTATCCACACAGAAGGAGAGATGAGCAGTACAGGCCTTGCAGTCATACAGTATAGGTACCACAAGTACTCCAGAGGTGGTCCAAAGTGTAAGTGTCTTGGTATCCCTGGGGAAGGATTCCAGGACCCCCATGCAGAACAAAATCTGTAGATAAGCAAGACTTCTATATAAACTATTGTGCTATTTGCATATAACTGACATACATTATTCTGCATACTTTAAATCCTATCTATAGTACTTATAATTCCTATTGCAATATAAGTGCTCTGTAGCAGTTGTTACACTATATTACATAAGAAATAATGAGGATAAAAAAAGTCTTTTCAAATATATATCCCTCTGGACCTGCCAGTTCTGCATCCCCAAACTCAACCAACTGTGAGTTTCCAGTCAGAGTTGGCTGAGCCCATCGGTGTGGAAGCCCCCAACACAGAGAGCTGACTGTACAGAGGAGAATAGTCACATGAGATATGCAAACACTACATGCTCTTTTATATTAGAGACTTGGGTATCTTTGGACTTTGGTATCCACAACTATGTGGGAACCGATCCTGCTCAGACAAGGAGGGGTGATTAACTGATACCAGACCTTGTCTTACATTTATTTATTTATTACGTATCTGTCTCGTTTACTAGTTTTTAAGTCCCATGAGGGCTGTGTCACAGTGCCATAGGTGCTGACTGAGTAAGTTTCTTCTCTGGGCTTCTGCAAGGAGGGGGCTGGAATTCTTAAAGAAACTGCCCAGCACTAAAGTGATGGCCATTCGGATTACAAGAAAAACACCCCTCTGCTCCAGGGCACACCACCTTTCTACTTCTAGAAGGGATTTGGGCAATCTGGAATGTGGAGAGTGAAACTAATACAGATCCAGCACTTTGAGTTCTCATGCATGGGTTTCAAGCCCCGGGCAGTACTCGTAAGGGTCAGCGGATTGGGGCAGAAACCCATCCTGGAGCCGATTTGGTTGCGTGGACACATCTACATCATGTGGGCTTTAGAAGGTCACTCTGTGCAGGACGCTAAAGATGCTGACAGAAATGAACCCACTCTGATTTTTTAAAACTCCAACATGATCAAATGAACCTCAGATTAGAATCTCAGGTGGCTGTGTTGTTTCTTTAAACCTTTTTCCCTTCTGGCGAGTCAGTGACTAATAAATTTCAGCAAAGTTTGAGTTCATGCTAGCTCATAGGTGATTACAGCGGACAAGTAGTTTTCCCAAACCTTGGGGCCCCTTGGAGAAATGAAATAACCCACATATGGAAGGAATCAGTGGGCAGAAAAGCCCCTACCTACCTGCATTCTCCAGCTGCTGAAATTGTGTTTTGATAAGATAAGAGGAAACAGGGCAAGAAGGAACATAGAGACTCCTAGAGAGTGGAACTGAAGCCCTTGCTGCCGCAAAACCTGCAGGAATATCCCAGCAGGCCAAATGAGTGTTTCATGAATGCTAGATGTGACCCAGACCTAAATTTTTAGTCTCTATCCTAGCCCAACCTTTAATTTCACTTTACTTCCTACCATTTCATTATTCCAGGAACCGTATCTTTCAGAAATTCCAGGGTAATAGGAATTTCAGTAGTTTGGATCTGGTGTTATCATGGATACCTGTAATTACATCAAACTAGCTATTCTGATTTTTCCCTTAAGCAGCATGGTCACACCCAGGGTAGGAGCTGCAATCCCCAGAACTGATGGGGACTGGCAGCCAGCAGAAAGGTGTGAAGCTGACCCAGTACCATGGGACAAACATACTAAAACCCACCCGGTTGCTGCCAGAAGGAAAGCAGGCCCAGTTTTTTAGCTCTTGCTGTGGTTTGAATACGGTCTCTACACATCAAAATATATGTTGATGCTTACTTCCTCACTGCAACAGTGTCAGAAGGTGGGATCCTCAGGGGATAATAATGTCATGAGGGGCTCCACCCTCGTGAACAGACTGGTGTTGTCCTAAGAGCGTTCTAGAGGTCAGCAGGCTAGGTCAGAACCTGAGAGTGGCTGTTGTAAGCGAGCCCAGCATCCCCTAAATACTTCTTGCACGGGCACACTGGCATGTGCTCGCTGCCTCTGCCCCACGACTTTCTGCAGTGCCCTAGGTTTTCACCAGCAAGAAAAGTGTCACCAAATGTAGCACCTTGGCAGACTTCTTGTGGGTTTGAAATTCAGCTTCAATATTTTTGTATCTCCATGAGCAGGATGACTCATCTTGTGTCCACATTATATCTGGAAACACACACATATATAGTAAAATGTTCCATGATCCCTCTGCAGCCTGACAAATAAAACTAGTTGCCCCAGTCCATGTGTTCCCAATGCACTTTGATATGGTTACATTTTACATTCTATTGTAACTACCTGTTAGGGCTCAAGAGAGGCATCCCTGTCGCTGTGTCCCTAATACACATCACAACCATATACAGACGCTTGATAGCCCTGTAAGATTTCACAACGTCTCCAACTCAATAGCTGCTTACATTGTGTCTGTTTTCATCAATTCTGTTTACACTTTGTATCCTTTTGTAACTCTGAGTTTAATTTTCCAGAAGGTACTAATTTTATTACTTCCAAAGTGGCCACTTATTTTTCTGTTTATATGACATTTCATGTTTCAATTTTCCTTCAGACTCCTGCGCAAACAACTGGTTGGGATACACACTTGGTAGCGTAAACCCAAATTAATTTGTGCAGTTTTGCTTGACTGTGCTTTTTTTTGAAAGTCATGCTCCATGAAAAATTCTAACCAGGTGAGCCCTGGCAAAACAGCTGTTTCTACCACCAAGGAGACAGAGGGATCGTCAAGGCATGAGCTAAGAGGGTGATTGCTTTGCCTTTTGGGGGTCTTTGTCTAATATTGACTTTAATTATGAAGTCCAAATGTTTGTTTTCTTATGGGATCCAATTCTACCCCTTGGTTATTGACACAGTTGGAATATGAAACATGTTTACTTTTTTTAATGGGGGTGGATGGCTAAGTTTATATTACAGTAATACATTCTGAGTGTCAGCTCTTGTAAACTCAGATCCTATGTCTGCCTCATGTGAGCTTCTAATTAAATGTCCTGCATGTCTTGATCAATTTATTTAGGTTTTTATTATACTGTACAAGCTCACTACAAATATATTAAGGCTATGCCACCAATTCTGGTAAACATTTTAGAAATATGCATTAATAGCTTCATTTAATCATTTGATACTGGGACTGGCACATAGAAGAGGCTTAATTAATCGATCAGGTGCTAAAGAAACGATGAAGAACAAAAAGATCTGGCTTCCACACCAATGACATTCACTTGGTGGTGGGGGAGGGTCGCAGGCAGCAGTGTTCTATCACTGTGGAGGGGGAGGTGCTGCCCTAGCTGGAGGTGTTGGGTGTTTAGACCTAGAGACTCCATTGCTAAAAACCTAACCTAAGGAAATAGGAAATGCAGACACAGTCTGCACAGGGATTGTTCAGTGAACTTTATCAAATCAGTAGACCCAGTTCATGATCATATCGTTCAATGATGCATTATACAGCAATAGAAAAATCATAGAAACAGTGGGAAAATTGTAATTAGCCAATCTTTTATTTTTACAATAAAAATAATATAGCACACAAAGTAAATATTAGCAATTCTGTGCCAGGCAAAGTGCAAAGCACTTACTCTGAATGAACATGCGAATTCCCTCTAAAACCCTAGGATCACTATTTATACATAAGAAAACAGACATCAAATATTGGAATAACTTGTCCAGCATTACTTAACTGACAGTCATGAGACAGGTGGTGTGGCTCTAGAGTCTGACTTATGTTATAGCCAGTAAAAATGTTTATGTATTTTATAATGATAGAAAGGATTACGGTATCTATGAAGAGTTGGATATATACTCCTTATCTTAGCCTGGGTCCTCTAGAAAACCCAGCCTAAAATAAAGGCTTGGGGAAAGTTACTCCAGGAAAGAAGAATGGGAAGGGAGTGGGAAGTGAACCTGGACAAGCAGGGAGTTGCAAGATGCATTACCCAGCTCATCCTCAGGGCCACAGATGGGGGCCCACGGGTCCACCCAGGAGTTGGATAAAATGTTCTGCGGAGTTTTCCACGAATTTTTCTGCATTGAGAAGGGTTCCTATTGATGTTTCCTCTCTCTGTGTCCAGGACAGCACAACCTCAGGATTGAGTGGGTACCAACAGACCTCCCACTCTGTATCAGACTCAGAACCCAAAGCAAGACACTGAAGGTACTGAGAGCTTGTATTCATGCAAAGCTGGTGCTACAGGTACGAGTGAAGGGAAAGGTGTTACTGAACCAGGTCCATTTTGCCCACTGTGCAGTATGTTAATCACTGAATCAACAAAGCTTGCAAGCAAGAAAGAGGTTGGCAAGGTGGCCACGCATGGAAAGGGAGGCCCAACTCTTAAATCTGCCACCCGAAAGACAGGGTTTGGGATATGTGGGGTGAGGAAGCAAGTCAGTTAAGGCATGGAGAAAGGTAATTAGAGGTGCAGCAGTCAGTGATCTACATGTACGTAATCAATATTTATGGCTCATCACAGAATGCATAGACAGAGAATGGCAACACCGGCATGATTGGAGGGTGTAGACTTTGACCCGTTGATATCAGAAGGTCACCCGCTGGACACCTTTACAGACTCAAGTAAAGAGCTAGTGGTCTCAACACAGTCTTCAAATCCTTGAAAAGAAATGTAGGCAACTGCTATCATCATAGACTATACATCAGAGGTCTTTTCTGCAGCAAGGCTTGTGGGAAACTAATGATACATAACTCAGCTGTGTAACCTCCAGACTTAGTCATTTTTAAAGTCAACAAAAAGCAAATAACTAAGGGGAAACCTAGGGCTCATAGTCAGAGAAGTAAAAAGTACAAATTTTTGATCAGTAGATATGTACTAAGCCAGCTGTGTTTGTTGGCTAGTGATTACCAAAGTCAGGATTTGTCTTCTCACTGAGTGTTGGAAACTGAAGTCTTCTTCTTTTGATGTTTACATTTTTTTAAATGGCTCTCAGGTTCTTGAGAGATGCTTCTGAGCTGCAAAAGTTACATATTTATCATCTTCAGCCCTTCCTTTGGTAAATGCCCAGCAAGCACCTGTGGTCAACAAACGAGGTCTTAAAGGAAGGTCAAGAAGACAACAGGCAGAGCATAAAGCATGCATGATGTGGTCCACTCCTTCCACTGATCAGGCCCATCATTATTTGTACTCCATCTTAGAGAAATTTGTAGCAAGCAGTCTGCACAGGACTTAGTTCCTGGTGAGTTCAACTCCAGTTTCCAAATTGCAGTGACCTACCTCTACCCTCATACTGAATATGATGATTAAGCTTATCTGTTGACTTGATTGGTTTGGCCACCACCTGAAGAGATTAGTAAAGCACACTTCTGGTTGTGTGGGGGTGGGTCACAGAGGCATGACTTTGGGATCTATACCTGGTCTTTGACTCCTTCCTCTCTGCCACTTTTTTCCTGCTCTGCCTCCAGAGCCACCACAAACTAAGCATCTGTGCTCCACCAAACCCTTCTTCCATGATTCTCTTGTCTTGGAGTCAGCTGACCCTGGACTAAATCCCCTGAACCATGAGCCAAACTAGACCTCTCCTCCTTTAAGCTCTTTTTCTTTTCCTCCTTATACTTCTAGGCATTTTCCAAACTCTCTCTAGTGTTTCTACCCTGAGAATAATACTCAGCTTTTATAATTTTGAAATCATTCAAAGAAAGACATTCAGTCCTGAAAAATGCTACTTGAACTTTTTAATTTAAAAGATGTGTATAGTATTCCAATTAACCTTTCCTTTCAATGCCACTGTCAGATAAAACATTTTGGTATTGGTTTGAAAGTAGTGAAGGAAAAACCTATCAGTGTGCCCTCACTGTAGGAGGTTCAGATTATGCCCGTCTAGGACCTCCCCTCTCCTCTGATTATAACAGCCTCATCGCTGTGGTCATGAACTCTAATTCATGAGGTGCAGTAGATCTTTCACAGCAGACACAATTGCTCCTCATTCCTCGGGTCTCTGGTGATTTGTCCTGCCTCTGTCTTCTCTGCACCCACAGGGCCTGCTTCCTGCCTTTTCCTTGGGCTTTTGTGTTCCATCTGGGAAATGACCTTCTCCAGGAATGACTTACTCAGGCGAAGGATGTAGAAGCACTAAGGAGTTAACGTCTCAGTTGGACCATCTCTGACCAGTGTGAGATTATGAACAGACACTGTCTTCCACACAGGCAGTCTGGAAGCACAGCAGCTTCCTACACCCTCTCTAAAGATGCCCAGCATGGCTTGGTAGTCAGCTCATTGCCAAGGTGTGGCAGCTTAGCACACATGAGTTTCTGCCTTACCCAATTCCCCTGCTTCTACTTCCCTGGAGTTTATTCTCCAGAAAAATATTAGCACAAAAACTTTAGACACAGGTGTGTGATTTAAAATTTCTAGGAAAACTGGGTCAAAATGTTACTTTAACATTTAGATCACTTAAACCTCTGAGTTACCTTTTATGTAAAGTGAAGCTAACGGAGCTAAAAGCTTGAATGAAATGGTTGTACATAGTAATGGTGGAGTGTTGGTTTAATGTAAAAGTGCCCAGCATATTTCCTGACATAAACAATACTCAACAAAAACCAATCTGTTTCATTTTGCCCTTGGCTATCCCAGAGTTTTCACGGTGTTGACTTTGCTGTGTGCTGGTAACCTGTAAGAGAAGAGGAAATTGAGAGACATGAATCAAAGTGAAGATTGTCCATAGAGAAGAGAGTAGGATGTTGATGATTTTGTGTGGTCCCATTTCACATGACCTAGGGAAGCAACCACACAACTGCTACAAAATGCACATAACCACATGAATCCAGACCCTAGTAGGTGGAAAACACTCTACTCAGATATTCCAGGATGAATGCCAGCATTTTTCTCAGGGTTATTCTTTATAAGGTCAAGACAAGAGCAGGATTTCTTTCCTCATTAGCACTGCTTCCCACATGTATTTATGCCATCTCTTCTAACCTTCCCAATTTCAAATAAGCCCAACTATTGTAAAAAGGAAAGTAACCCAATGTTCTGTGTGTTTTTCAAAGAACCAGATTTATATTGTATTACATTTTAGTGATGTTTCATGTTATAGTGGAGAGACCGTGGGTTTTGGATTTAGAGCAATCTGGGTCTGAGTTGACCCCTGCTTACCTATATATCCTTGAAAAGTCAGTAGGTATTTCAAATGGGTATAGGAAAGGTTAGTACCTAAAATCAAAATCTGTTGAAAGAATTGTGACTTTATGAGAATTTCTTTTTAACATAGCACCCAACTTTTAGGATATATGAAACAGATCCTCAGGAAATGTTTTCCCTTATTTTTGGGACCTCTTAAGTGGTTGATATTACCATCACCAAACAGGCTTTTATTTGACTTAACTCTAGCAGGCACCCTCCTTTTCTCCTATCTAAGCCACACTGTACAAGGTAGCTTCTATAAATGCTTTCAATACATTTTATCATTTTCCCATTTTGCTTTCTGTCCAAGAGACTGGCATTTGGATTGTTTTCTATATTTATTTTTTGTTTGTTTGTTTTTGTTTTTATTTTTATTAGTATGCATTTGTGATACATAATGATTACATCCATTGTGGGGAGTTGGTACATGTACATGACACATCTTAGTTCTATGAACCAAACCATTGGTCCCTCCTGCTTCCTGGCTTCTGGGCAAGTTTGGTCATTGAAGGACTGGACAGGAGACAAAAGAGAAAAGCAAAGTGACACTGAAGGTGCTCATCCCCACAACAACTTCCCTGTAAAACTGCCTGAGGCCAGCTGTGTCCCCATTCTCTACAAAACCATTCCTTCAGGCTTAGGAACCACTCTCTCCCTTTCATTGTTTAGCTTAGTAGTGACCAGGACACCCATGATCCAAGCCCCATGGTATACTATAACTTAGGTTTCTATAATAGCCATAAATCAACCCTAATCAGTATGAGTCATCTAATATGACACTGACTGATATATGGGATCTATATGTCATGGAAATGTTATTTCATGCTACCTAAATCTAGTTTCATGAGGATTCTATTATCCTAACTTAAATGATGAGGTAACTACTAAGATAATATGCTAGGCAACTTCTGTGAGAACACCAACATGATCAGACATGGTGATGGAACACTCCAAGTGTGAAAATTTCTCCTGATTTCACTCCTCACCAGTAGTGGTGACAAAAGCATAACTTAATCTGTACATCTGTCGTGCTGATATGAAAGGGCTGGACAGGACTACCCAACAGAAACTAGGACAGGAGACATCTCCCAGGCACGCTGAGAAATCATACCCAGGAAGATTTCTAAGTAAAGCAGGAAGAAGTAGACTGTAGATATAGGCAAGCAGAGCCCAGTGCCCACAAGTTTGAGGCAGAGGGTCACAGGGAAAAAAGGGGTTATGTGTTTATTCCACAGCAGAGATTATTTTTCCCCTGTAGCCTGATCTATTCTCTTGCTTCTCTGACAAACATCTTTCTTTTAGTCATGCCTACAAGCCCACATGCCCACATTTGAAGATAACTGTGGAAATATTGACACCATTGTGGAAATTGTCCCATACATCCCTTGGTTTTTTCCACTGTATTTATGACCTCATTTGATATTTATAATCTTGAGCTAGCATATGGTATGGGATCATTTGGGGTATTTATTTCTGAAGATTTTCATCTCCCACCCCTTATGAACCTTGTGTCTTACAGATGTGGGCCTCCCCTGATTATTAAGAATTATCACATATCCATCTGCCAAAGAAAATGCTCAGAGGACACTGCAGAGGCTTTATAATCAGACTATACCTCTCTACTCCTACTGGTGACTAAACCCATGGATAGCTGATGTTGTGCACTGGTAACTGTAAGAGAAAAGGAAACTTGGTGACATGAATCAAAGTGAAGATTGTCCATGAGAACAGAGTAGCATAATCCATCTGCAGACAGGGAAAGCAGCACTACTCCTTGTCACTCTATACTGGCAGGAGTTAGGGCAGCACAGGAGGGATTTGGCTTCTAGAATGCTTGAAATGAAGATTGAATAAGGAGCTATTTACTAATTTGGATGCAATCACCTAAGATATAAGACTTAATGGCACACCCAGTCTCTCAGGAAATGGTATGAACCTGCTAACATGATGGCTTCTAGAAGCATGAAGAAGTGGTAGCTCATATTTAGCAAAGCTGAAACCCAAAAATTACTGCAGTAAATAGCACAAGATGCCATTTAAAAGCTTGAAGTGGACTTTCCAAAGGGTATATAGTGTGTACAATTGGAGGACCTTGGAGAACATCATATTCCACAAGAAGGTGCTGAGGGTGCATCATTTACAAAGGCAGTAGACGTTTTGCAGCTGGAGAGGAGATCTATGAGGATGAAGGAAGAGGGGAGGATGAAGAGAGGAAGGGGAAATTAAAAGAACTAAGATATGATATGTATACATACAAACTCCGTATGATGAATGTATTTGTTATGTGTCACAAACATATCCTAATTTTAAAAATTTCTGATGACTCCATCATTACAAAAGTATTCCGTGTTGACCCCTATTGGTCAGTCACATGAAGTGGGAAATAATATATAATCATATTCCCAGGGCTGTGCTAACTCCTCTCCCTTATCTCAAGATATGGCTTGAAGCAATGTGGCCCAGCTGGACTTCTGGAGACCAACACCATAATTTATTATGTCACTTAATGTGTGCTGATTGAGCCATATGAGAAAGAGTTGCCAAGGCACCCGGTGGCCTTGGTAAGACACGTTCCAGAATACACAGAGCCATGCCATCTCAAACAACACACAAAAGCTCTAATGGTCAAAGCTACTCTGGAAAGTCCTCCCTGAAGTAAACCAGACACAGTTGCCACTACTTTCTCCTGCTACAAAAGAAGGAAGCACAAGGGGTGTCGTGGTTCTGTGGGTTCTGGAGCAAGATGCTTCTACACACACAGAGGACCTGCTCTGGCTTCCTGTACCAGGCGATGCCAAATTCTAAGATTTGACTAGGCTTTGAGCAGAAAAGTGTCCTGACTCTTGCCCGGCTGCCATGCAGCCAAAAGACACCATGACACTGTAAGGGCTTGCTAGTAAGAGGCCCACATGGGATATGCAGTAAAGCCAGGAGACGCAGTCACAGCACATGCCCATGGGGTTGGGAGCAAGGCCGTCTTATCTTCAGTGAGTTTATATGTACTTTTTTTATTCTTTTTACTCATTTAGAATTTTTAAAAACAGCATTTATATAATAATGTTTTTTTTTTCCTTTCGTTCTCAACTTTATGAATGGTTTATTTGTGGATGAAACCTAAATTTTTATGTTGCTTGTATGGGTCAGTGGATTCCATTTCGGCAGACTGTACATGCACATCACAGTTTGACAATATTTAGCTCCCCTAATCACTTCCCTACCCTCCCCCTTCCTGCTGGTTTCACATTTTTGGGAATTCAATGTGTATAATACTTTTAATTAATTAGTTTTATTGACAGATTTAGATCTACATAATGATCATATTCATCGTAGGGAATTTATGCCTGTACATGATATATCTTGATTCTTCTTTTTTCTCTATTCCCCTGCCCTTTCTTCAACCCCTCTTCACCTCTTTATTTACAAGAGCTCTGTTCCCATTTTTCCTTCTTCATTCATTATTTTCCTTTCCCTTCCTTCCTTCCCCCCTGTCCCCTCCTGAGTTCCCCTTGCTGTTTGAACATTTTCTACCTGTTTCACAATATCTATTATATATTTTGGCCCTTTTTTACACTTTTGGTTTTTCATACCAGAGAAACAATGTGGCATTTATACACGTGTGTCTGATTTACTTCACTTAATAGTATGGTCTCAAGGTGCATCCATTTAGCTAGAAATGTCTGAAGTTTATCCTTCTGTTTCCAAGGTTTAGCTATTACAAACTATACCACTATAAAAATGGGTATGCATATCTCACTATGGTACAATGCTTTTTATTCTTTTGGAAAGATACCAAGAAGAATAGCTGGGTCAAATAGGCCCTCTAATACTAGTTTTTTGAGGAATCTCCAAACTGATTTCTACAGTGGTTGCACCAGTCTAGATTCCCATCAACAATGGAGAAGGGTTCCTTTTTCCCTATGACCCCACCAGCATTTGTTATTGGTTGATTTCTTGATAATAACCATTCTGTCTGTAGTGAGATGGAATCTCAGTGTTGTTTTAATTTACATCTCTCAAATGACCAGTGATGTTGAACATTTTTTCATATATTTATTTGCTGTTTCTACTTCTTCATTTGAGAAGTGTCTACTCATTTCAGATACCCATTTTTGGATTGGGTCTTTAAATTTGGGGGGTATGATTTTTTTGAGTTCTTTATATATCCTAGATTAGTCCTTTGTCTGAGGAACACCTGGCAAAACTTTTTCCACACTTTGTGGGGTTTCTGTTCACTTGGTTGATGATTTATTTTGCTGTGCTAAAGTTTTTAATAAGATGAGATCCCAGTTATTGATTCTTTGTAATATTTCCCTTGCAATCAGGGTTTTGTTCATAAAGTCTTTGCCTATACCTATGTCTTCAAGAGTCCAATATAAGGTTTTAAACAAATAGTTGCTCATTGGATTGCCTTCTTCTTTATAACTTCTCAGTCTTCTCAAACCCCTTTGAGATTTTATTGGGAGTTGACTTTAGGTTCACTGGTCTACAGTTTCCAAAACTGCTGTTATGGTTTAGATCTAAAATGGCCCCCAAGGCCTCATGTGTTTGGAAGGTGATTGGATTACAGGGCTTGTGGCTGACTTGCTGGTAGGAGGTTCAGTCTGGTGAGAAGAGACAGGGCACAGGGGGCGTGATCTGGAAGGCTTTATCTCTTTTCCTGGCTCCTCCCTTCACTCTCACTCTGTGCTTCCTGACTGCCATGACACTATAACATACACTGCTTTTCTTCTGCCGGGCCTCTCTCCCACGCTGGCCTGCCTTGGGGGCCAGCCAACTCTGGATGGAAACCTCTACGAACTGTGAGCCAAAATAAACTTTTCCTCCTCTAACTTTGGGTGCAGGTATTGTGTCTCAGTGATGAGAGAAGTGACAAAGACACTAGATTTTTTACCATGTTGTGGATTTCAGTCCTTTTTCTCTTGAGAATGAAGGTGAAATGGAGGAATACAGAGGCTTATCTTACTCCTGATTTACCAGTGTGTAACTGTGGCCTAAAAAACATATCGGCCTCTGTGGCAGAGTTTTACATGGAATCAGCTAGGAACAGATGTCAGAGCCAGGCAGTGACCAGAGCCCCAGATTCATATTTTCTCTTCTCTAGCCATGTGGGCTAGCCCCTGGATGCCTCCACTTCAAACCCAATGTGCCACAAACCTAATTCCCCTTTTGCTACTGTTTACAATCTCTCCCTTTATCCTTTTATGCCTAGTGTTCAGTTTTTGGAATGGCACATAACCCTGGAGGGTAATAAAACATTTTTCTCTTTAAATTTTTGTTCCTTGAATTTTCTTAAGTAATGTATATGAATTTTGTGCAGACATTTTAAAAACTGCAAACTTTGCCATAGTAGGTTGTCTCTTTTTCCTGTTTTTCCCTTTCTGTAATAATAGCTACTCTTTCTCCTAAGCTCAAAACCCTAATGATAACAGATTTTCTTCTCCCTGTCCCCAGCTATATTGAAGTTTTACCAATTTTATACTTCCTTCCATTGCTCCTGCCAAGACCTTAATCCAAGCTGTCATAGTCTCATGCCCAAGCTGCTCAAGATGCTCCCAAATGCTTTTCACTCTAGGTCACTGAGCTGGATCAGTCCTAATAAGCAACATGGAGATATAGAAGAATACTGAAGAGCCCACCTAGACAAGCAATCAAGGCTCCACAATCCTACTTCACTTACTGACTCATACCTTGCATCAGAGCCCCATACGCCCTACTTTCTCTGTGCTGTCACGATTCTGCCCCGGCGTATGAGTTGTTCCTTCTCATTAGGATGCGTTCACTCATTTCGATGTCCACTTCTCCTACCTTAGGTCTCTCATTTGTTTTTTACTTTTAAATTTTGTTGTTATGAGTCCATGTTCGCAGTACATAATGATCACGCTCCTCGTGGGGAGTTGGTACATGTGCATAACACATCTTAATTCCTCTTTATCCCTTTCCACTCTCTTCTCTCACCCCTTCCTGGTCTTTTTCAAGTCTTATTTCTTCTGAGGCTTCACTGGAGTCCCCTGAATGAAAACAGACACTTTTCTCCATACCTCCCACTGCAGCACTTACCACATTGCATTCTTGTATCAGGTTTACCTATTGTATAGGATAAGAGGTCATATATAGTGCTCTTTCTACCAGCGTTCTACTACATTAGTTGATGTCCAGTTAATATAGGATATCCAAATGCAAGGGGGGACTTAATAAAAACTTAGTCTGTGAGTCTAATTTAATAACTGTTGCATTAGCTTATTCATCAGTGTGAATCCTGGAATAATATGCAAAAATGTTTGTTGATATTGTTTAGAATGTTGAGATTCTTCCCACTTCCATATTTGTTGAAATACCAGTATGAGAGTTCATCTCTCATGCCCTTTTAATTCCATGCTTTTAGATAACAGATACCAAAAGAAATTCAGAGATCCAGTTCCAGTCCTCTTGGACTCTAGGGCATATTAAGGCCATAAAAGTGTTAGGGTTATAAAAACTTAAGGATTGGGAATATACTTCTTCCATTCAAAGGGGAAATCAGGGTGGTGCAGGGGGATGCTAATGTCTTTACTTCTAACCTAATGTCAAGGAGATGCCCATGAGGTCATTTAGGTAATCATTCCTTGGGTTGGGGGAACATAAAATCAGTGCCAAGCTTCCACCTGAGAGAGCTAAAACTGCCTGTGTGGCAGGAAAGAGAGACTATGTTCAGGTTAGCCTGCACTCCACATTTTTGGGGACTGGAGGTACAGGAGTGTTCCTAGGTTAAAAGGGTAGGTAGCTGCTTGGAGTTGTTCTAAAATTCACTCAAGAGAATTTTTGTCAGAGGTCCGGAGGACGCAAAAGCGAGAATCTGAAACCTAAAATGGAGGCAGAGACTCAGTCAGCTGAAGAAAACTAGTCTGGTACCCATCACTTGAATTACTGCTGCAGAATTTCCCAGAAAAAAGCTTCAAAATTTCAGATTGAATCCATGAGAAAAAGAATCCCCTGCCAACAACCAACACAAGTTGAGAGCATGGGGTCAGCCCCAACAGGAATGTCCCTGTCATGTTACTACCCCCACCACACATTGTGAGCCTTCCTTAAGCAGCCCCAAACCAAAAAAGGGAAAAACTCACTCTAGACGAAGTTTAGGGTTGGGTAAGTAACTTTGATATTCTGAGTTCTCAACAGAACCTGTGTTTTAACCTAACGTGACCATGGGACACAGTAATTAAGAGTCAATGGGAAGGCCATAGATCAGTTTGTGCTTGCATCAAGGTGTGGGAAAATATTCCCACTGATTATCTTGTAAAGGGATAGAAATAAAAACAAACTTTTGATGCAGCTAAGAAATGGATAACACTTACTTTTTTTTCTGAGGATCCACAGCTCTTATCAGATTTCCAGCAAGATCTGTGGCAAGAAAAAAGGTAAAGAACCAATCTTTTTCACTTCGTAGAGCAGAGCAGGGAAATGAGTTAAACACACTAATGTGTACAGAGGACCTGAATAAATGTCTCCTGATTCCTGCCCAGGACGCCAAGGCCAAAACCTTAGGGTTTTAAACACCAAGTGTGTAAACACAAAACTCTGTATCTAAGAAGATCAGATTTTATATTCCTTCACAATTCTCTCCTAATGAGCAACCCCAGGACTGCAGACCAATTTGAACCTAGGGGAAAGGAAAAAAAAGGAAGGCTCTGGCTTTCTCCTCTGCAAAGCACACAAGGATCATGTGTCTCCATAACGAGACTCCGGTAGTTCCTAAGCCATGGCCCCATTCACTGCCAACCCCATCTGTCTGCACATTTGATGGACTGCAGACTCCATCTCTCCAGGAGGCCCCAATTATCCTCAACAGAGCCAGAAATCAGAGGCCCTGAGGCTGCAGGAGGTAGGGTGTCCTGAAGGGTTGGACATCCTAGGAGACTTGTGTCCTGGGCTTCGCTGGCCTTATTTGTGGCTCAGGCAGAAGCACTTAGCAGATGCATTCTCTTTATGATGAGACAAAAGAGAAGTTTGTAGACTCCAATAATGCCCTATTCTTGGTGACAGAAGGCAAGGATTATGCTGCAGCAGGCTAGAATCAGAACCTGGCTCCATGGGGGCCTCTTGCCCTCAGTGGTTGGAAAAGGAGAGGGGTCACCAGTGACTGAAGGGACTGCAGTCGTGTTTTTTTGATAGATGAAGATTTCACACCATAGTTGCTCTCATCGTCTCCTCTTGCTCCTTTGGAGCACATCCTCTCAACCACACAACTTCCAGCTTGCTCTTAGTTTAGCTGTAGAATTTATTGTATGACTCATGAACTTCTTAAAAATAGAGATAGTTTATGAGTATAAAAATACACCTGAGACTATCATGGCATCTGCTTTATTGTATGTGCCCAGCAAAACTTTGCTAAATATCTTTCTTCTTTGCTGTGGATGGGTGAGCACTACATTAAAAAAAAAAAAAGAAAAAGAAAAACCATACTACTACAGATACCAAGGGTGAATATCATCTCCACCTTCTAGAAGCTTCCACCCTGCAGACAAGCAAGCACATGAGCATAGAGATGACATGACTCTGTGGTGATGTGGAACCATAAGAAAGCTACACTTGACCAGAAAATGTGGTCAGTGCAGCTTCCACAGGAAGACACTATGTAAGTCCATGACTGAAAGAGCTGAAAAATAAAGTAGACCAACTGAGAAAGAATAGTCCATCTAGGAGGAGAGAAGAGCAAGGGCCATTCTATAACCCAGGGAAAGAGTCGGTTATTCAGTGAGACTGGAGAATAAGATATATCAGGGGTATGCTGGATGATATGGGCTTTGGTTTGTTTTAATACTCATTTCCATGTGATTTTCTGCCTTCCTTTTTGATACAGGGAGCAGAAACCTGGGAACCACATTTCCCAAACTCTCTTGTCTCCAGAGCTCTGGATCAGTGAGCACTGGCAGGTACAGGACTCTGCTCCCCACAGCATCCATGGATGTGAGCAAGGGTTTTGGCAGATGTGAGTTCTGCAGCAGATGTTAGGTTCCTGTGTCAAAAGGTTACAGTGCTTCCTGAGGCTTTGGAGGAGGGTAAAGCAGTCGAGCTGGCTGTAAGGAGGGAAGAGGGAGTGACAGGGTGATGGCTCCTGGGATGAAGCAGAGAGAGCAGACAAAAGGTTCAAGTGAGGAATTAGACATAAAATTGTTTGCATAAACGGAGAAATCCTATCCAAGAGAAAAGAATTATTCACTGCACTTGGCTGTTTTTTAATTGGGGCTTTTATTTGGGAGTTATAATATTTTCAGTTGAATGATCAGTAAATACATGAAGAAATGTTCAACATCACTGGCCATTAAAGAAAGACAATTTAAAACAACACTGAGATTCCACCTCACCCCAGAAAGAATGGTTGTGATCAGGAAATCAATACTAATAGATGCTGGTGAAGCTGTGGAGAAAAGAAACCTTTCTACATTGTTGGTGGGAATGTAAACTAGTGCAACCACTATGGAAATCAGTATGGAGATTCCTCAAAAACTGAAATTAGAAATTTCATTTGACCCAGCTATTCCCCTTCTAGGTATTTTCCACAAATCGTCAAGACATAATATTACACTGATACATGCATATTCATGATTATAACAGCACAGTTTCACAATAGCTAAATCTTGGAAACAACCTATACATCTACCAAGATATGAATGGATTTAAAAATGTGGTATTTACAAACAATGGAGCACTATATTGCCATAAAGAAAGATAAACTTGAGTCATTGGTAGGAAAATGGATGCTTCATGAGACCATAATGGTAAATGAAAAGAATCAGATAGGCAAGCTAAACTATCACATGTTTCATAGATTATAGGGACATAGATCTTTCTCAAATGGGAAGGGGATCAAAGATGGGAGGAACGAGGAGGAAAGGGGAGGAAAAGGGGAAGACAAAAGGAATAAATATGTGTTATGCACCTGTACCAACCCCTTACCAGAAATGCAACCCTATGTACTATAAATATGGACAAAAAGAAAGAAAGAAAGAAAGAAAAAAAAAAAGAAAGAAAGAAAGAAAGAAAGAAAGAAAGAAAGAAAGAAAGAAAGAAAGAAAGAAAAGAAAGAAAGGTCATATTATTGCACTGGTAATATTAGGCCCCTTTAAATTAGTTCCCTTCTGTATTAGTGAGAGAGATCTGGGAAGTTTGTGAAATATATTTCCTTGGTTCTTCAGGAATGAGTATGTTATAGATAGCTCCCTTTGGCCTTCTCCCTCCACTTTCACCTGTCATCTACTGTGTATGTTCTGTGTACTAGACACAGCTAGATTCTTACACGTGAAAACTTCACCATAACCTACAAAATAAGCATTGCCAGCCACCTTAAAAGAGAAGTGTAATAACTTTCCCTAAGTTACCAATTCAAAGATAGCAAATCAAACCATGGTCTGTTGGCTCCAAAGCTAAATGAGGAATTCTTTTTATTCTTTTTTGAAATTTATTTTAAAAATAAAAGGAGGAAAACATATTAACAAAGAGACATCCATTTACAAAACAGCATAGGAACAACACAAGCAATACAGAGTTACAGACAAAGTGGTAGGAAATTAACAGTGATACATGTTAATACATATTGATACATGTTGATCATGTTGATCATGTATCACTACATAATACATATTGATACATGTTGATACATGTTGATCATGTATCACTGATACATAGTGATACATGTTACATATTGATATCTTCAAAGTAGTTTCTCAGGAAAACAAATACAGACATGTGAGATAGATCAAATAAGTAAATAATGATGATTTAACTTCTTCCTTTCCTATCCTTATTCCTTTTATTTCTCCCATTTGTCTAATTGCTCTGGCTAATGCTTCCAGAACTATATTTAATAGGAGTGGTGAGAGTGGACATCCTTGTCTTATTCCTCATTTTAAAGTGAAAGTTTTCAGTTTTTGTCCATTTAGTATGGTGCTGGCTATTGGTTTGTCATACATGGTTTTCATCAGATTGAGGTAAAGACCATCTATTCTGATTTTAGGGTTTTTATCATGAATGACTGTTGGGATTTATCAAATCCTTCTCTGCATCTGTTGAGATGATCAGGTGAATTTTGTCTTTGGTTCTATGGATATGGTGTATTACATTTATTGATTTGCATATGTTGAAATATCCCTGCATTCCTGGGTTGAATCCCACTTAGTTAGTCCTGATGTATAATCTTCTTGATGATTTGCTGCATTCTCTTTTCTAGTATCCTATTGATGATTTTTGCATCGATGTTCATCAGGAAGATTGGCCTGTAGTTCTCTTTTTTGGTTGGGTCTTTCTCTGGTTTTGGTATTAGGGTAATATTTGCCTCCAGGAATGAGTTAGGGAGAATTGCTTCCCTTTTAATTTCATAAAAGAATGGGAGGAGTATTGATGTTGGATCTTCTAAATTTCTTGTAGAATTCAACTGAGAATCCATTGGGATCTGAGCTTTCCTTTGTTGATAAGTTTTTAATTATGCTTTCAATTTCATTGACTGATACTGTGTTATTCAGGATTTTTATACTTTCTTGATTCAGCTTTGGTAACTCATATGTATCTAGGAATCTGTCCATTACTTCTGTGTTTTCCATCCTATAAGAGTAAAGATTTTCTAAGTAGGTATTGATGACCTTCTGAATTTCTATAAGATCTGTAGTGATTTCACCCTTTTCATTCCTTATTGAATGAATTTGAGTTTTTTATTCTCTTTTTTGGTAAGGTTGGCTAGGGGTTTATTAATTTTATTTATTCTTTCAAAGAACCAACTCTTTGATTCATTAATTTTTTGTATTCTTTGCTTAGTCTCCATTGTGTTAATTTCTGCTCTGATCTTTATAATTTCCTCCCTTCTTTGGGCTTTGGGCTTGACTTGCTTTCCTTTTGCCAGAAGCTTGATGTGCAGTATTAAGTTGTTTATTTGTGCTCATTCTGTTTTCCTGATGTGATAATTCACCACTATAACTTTCTGTCTGAGGACTCTTTTCATTGTGTCCCACAAGTTCTAGTAAGTTGTATCTGTATTTTTGTTTGATTGTAAATTTTGTTTAATTTCCCTTTTAATTTTATCTGTGACACAGTGGTTGTTCAGGAGGGTGTTATTTAATTTCCATGTGTTTACGTAATTTTTGCAATTTCTTTTCTCAATAATTTCCAATTTCATTGCACTATGGACAGACATGCAAGGGATAACTTTAATTCTTTTTCATTTGCTTAAACATATTCTATGGTCTATTTTAGAGAGCATCCTGTGTGCAACTGAGAAGAATGTGTATTCTGATCTTGTTGGTTGGAACACTCTGTAGATATCTAAGTCCATTTGTTCACAAGTTTGGTTTAGTTCTGTTATTTCTTTACTGACTTTTTTGTCCAGTTGATCTATCTATTTGTGATAATGGGCTATTAAAGTCCCCTGTTACAATTATGTTCTTGCTTATTTGATTTTTCATGTCCATTAATATTTGTCTTATATGGTTGTGTGCTCCTGTTCTTAGTGCGTATATATTTATGATTGTTCTCTCTTTCTCTTGGACTTTTCCCCTAACAAGTATGTAGTGACCTTTTTTATATCTTTTGATCATTCTTGATTTGAATGTCTGCAAACAGAATAGCTGTGCCTGCTTTTTTCTGGGTTGCTGATGTATAGAGTATTCTTTTCCAACCTTTTACTTTCAGTCTACAAGTTTCCTTCTCAATTAAATGTGTTTCTAGTATATAGCATATTGTGGATTTTGTTTATTGATCCAATCTGCCATTCTGTTTCTTTTGACTGGTGGATTGAGGACATTTGCATTGATGGTGATAACTGATACGTATGTGATATGTATTGGCTTATCTTTGTCATATTATTTTGCTGCTGTTTGTTCCCTACTTTTGCCCTCTGTTTAATTGCTTGTTGTGCTTAGTGGTTCCTTTCTATTGTTGCTCTTGGAATTGTAGTCATTTTTATCTCTTTCTAGAATATCTTTCAGTACTCTTTATAGAGTTGGTTTGGTGGTCATGAATTCCTTCAGTTGTTGTTTGTCATGGAAGTATCTTTTTTTTCTCCACTAATTTTGAAAGAGTTTCTCAGTACACATCAAGATGGGTTGGAAGTTGTTTTCTTTCAGGACTTGAAATACTTCACGCCAAGCTCTTCTGACTTGAGGGTTTGTGTTGAGAAATCTGTCATGATTCTGATAGTCTTTCCTTTATAGGTGATCTGTTTCTTGTCTCTAACAGCTTTTAATGTTCTATTCTTGAGTGAAATTTTTGGGCTCTTGATTATTATATGTCTGAGTGTAGATTTATCTTGGTTATGGATAATTGGAGTTCTATATGCCTAATTTAACTGTAAGTCAGATTCTAGTCTTATGCATGGGAAATTTTTTGCTATTAGGTCTGCAAATAGTCTTTTTAAGTCATTTGTGCTGACTCCTGCTTTTTTCATTGACACCTATTGGTCTTATATTGTTTTTCATTGCATCATCTTTCAGCTGTTGAATTGTTATTTCCTGGTTCCTTGTTATTTTTAAGAGAGCTTTCCTTTCAAGATTGGTGGCTGCAATGCTATCTTCAAGGTCTGAAAGTATATCTTCCGTTTTGTTCAAGCAGTTTTTCCAGCTCTTAGTGGAATTTTTAGTTTCCTGGTTATCTCTTTGAATCTGTTTTATGCATTCTAATTCTTTCCTATAAAATTCATACAAGTTTCCCATCAGTTTTTATACCCATCTATTTTTTATCTATGTCTTCTTTAGATAGGCTGAGAAATTCTTTCATTATGGTTATCATTTTTTTTACCTGAGAGATTATTTCTGATCTGATTCCTTCTATAGCCTGATGAAGTTGTTTCTTTACTTCAGTTGCTATCATTTCAGAAATATCAGGTGTGTAACCTCCAATTTCTTCTGTTGATGTCTCCTGGACTTGTAGAGGTAGGCTGAGGTCTGAGATTGTATTTTGTTCCTTAATTTTGACTTTTCCTATTTCAAAAAATGGTTTTGTTTTCTGTGGTAATCCTTATGAGTTTTTGTAGTAGGTAGCTATATAACTAGTATCAAGGCCTCTCCAGGAACAATCTGTACTTCAGGGTTATCTTCTGTGTGTAGGAGATTCTTGGTTTGTGTCTGTCCCAAGATCCTATCTTCCCATTTATCTGAGAGTAGGATGTTGATTTCTGTTTGTTTCAGTCCCCAGTATTTTGGTGTAGGACTCTGATGAGGTTATTACCCCAGAACTTCCTAATATTGTTACACAAGGGAGAACAACTGATTACAACAGATATGACATCCTAGCTACAGTAATACAGTTAGCAATAAGTACAATTTATAAACTGAAAAACTGTGGTAACTATTGATTTTGTACTTTGAACCATAGGAGCAAAGTCTATAGTTATACAACAGAACCAATAATAAATTAGGAGTTTGTATGGAAAATGTTTCCCATTGCTAGGGTGGATTTACCCTGAGTTCCTCTAGAAGAGCTATTTGCTGTGCCCCAGGCACTTCCCATGCTGGCTGCCCTACCTGCAGTGTTGAAGGGACCAGGGTTCCTCCAGACCAATGCTCCCTGGATGGTGGGTTTTTGGGTAGGTTTCTCCCCTCTCGAGTAGCTCGCTGAAGGTCCTAAGGCTCAGCAAGGTTCACTGTCACTTCCATGATCTGAAATACCCTTCTATTCCAGTAAGAAATTTATTCCAGTAAGAAATTATACACCATGGTTATGGTGTATAATCCTGTTAATGTCTGCTGAATTATGTTTGTTAGTATTTTGTTTGGAATGTTATCAATATTTATCAAGTATATTGGTCTGGCATTTTATTTTTTTACTGTATCTTTTCCTTTGATATCACAGTAACAGTGGCCTCATAAAATCAAGAGGACTTACTCTTTCCTCTTCAACTTTTTAGAAGAGTTTGAGGAGGGTAGATGTTAATTCTTCAACTATTTGTTAAAATTTAACAGTATAGCTATTTGTTCCTAGGTTTTTCCTGTTGAGACATTTTCAATTATGGATTCAATCTTCTTTTCACCAGTAGGTCTGCTCAGATTTTCTATTTCTTTATGATTCAGCCTAGCTAGGGTGCATGTACACAGAAATGTCTCCAAGTCATCTAGGTTGTTCCTTTGGCTGGATATTAATAAATTTTGATGATACTGTCTTATATTCCTTTTCATTTCTATAAATTCAGTAGTAGGTGTCCTTTCTACTTTCTGATTTTCATTACTGAGTCCATTCTCTGTTGATCAACTCACTTAAAATTTTGTCTTTTTACTAATTTTCTCAAAAAATCAACTATGAATGATTTTTCTCAATTGCTTTTGTACTCTATGTCATTCATTTCTGCTCTGATTACTTATTTATTTACTTACTTACTTACTTATTTACACCATATTAACCTGACTTTGCACTCTCTTCCTACTTCCCTGAGGTATAAAGGAAGAAGTTTGTTTTGGGTCAAGAATCTGGAGAACAGAAATTCCAGGCCTTGGCCCTAGTATCTGCTCAGTTTCTGGTAAGAATTCATTCTTCATCAACTCCTGCTTGAAAGCTAAGAGCAACTGGGCACATGAGGAAGAGATAAAACATGAGAGGTTTCCCTGCCTTATACAAATCTGCTGTCACAAAAATAAATCCACTCCTGAGAAATGCATTAATCCCTACTAACACCCAATCACCTGTGAGAAGCCCACCTCCCAACACCACCAGAGCAGCAATCAAATTTCAACATTTATCTACAGACTCATTTGCCAGTAGTAGTTCCCCTTTTGAGGAGAGTCTGTTCACTTCATTTGCAGACTTATTGATTAGGTTATTTGATTCTTTTTTTTTTTTTTGGTGTTAAACTTTTTAGTTATTCTAGACATTGATGCTCTGCTGGAGGAGTACCTGGCAAAGGTATTTTACTACTCTGTAACCTATCTCTTCACTCTGTTGGTCTGTTGTGTGTGTAGTTTATCCATAAGAAAGGGAAAGCCTGCAGCTTCTTAGTCCTCCATCTTGCTGATGCCATGTCCACATAGCTTTTCGTCATAAACTTCTTTCTGGGTTTTAATATGTGTCTACAATATATTACTGGATGTATTTTTGAATGTATGCTCTGTTATCATTTGTATATCCATGATTGCAAAATTATCTGCCATTGTAATTCAGTGTGGAGGGAGAAAGCAGTTTCTGTGAAGCTAAGTTGATCTGTACTATATTCTGTTCCAGGTAAAATACTAATAACTAGAGAGTCAATTCTCAGTCACACATGGGGACATACTCATTTTAAAACAATTAAGCCACTTGTCTTTAACAGAAAAGGAGGTTATCATTTAATACAAACATCATATAATAAGATTTTCCACATATCATTCACAGTATAATGTTTTCTACTCACTATTCACAAATTACTATGATTTTACTTGTATTGTTATATATTCTGCTTAGTATAAAAAGGTTTTCTAATTAGATTTAAAAGAATATTGATTCAGCCAGGCATGGTGATGCATGCCTGTAATCCCAGCACTCAGGAGGCTGAGGCAGGAGAACTGTCATGAGTTTGAGACCAGCCTGGGCTACAAAGTGACCTCACAGTCAGCCTGAACTGCATAGTGAGACCCTGTCTCAAACAAAACAAAGCAAAAATACTGGTTCTTGGAATATTATGACTAGCAAATACTGGGCTCCTTGACTCCTGTGTAGCAATTAGTTTTGATGTATATTTTGCTTATGTATTATAAAGCTGAGATACTCTACAATTCCCTTTGTTATAGTGTCATTAGAAAAAAATCAGATGAACATCTGAAAATAATTTAAAAGGTAATTTAAATCTTCACTACAGTCTCTTAATGCCAAGTATGAATCTTATTTTACAACACACAACAAATCATAAACAAAATTTGTTCTTCAGCTAGTCAAGCTCATCCATACACTCTTTCCCATGACCTAACACACACACACATACACACACACATGTACAAACACAACTCTTGACTGTGCCCAATCTCTCATCCATCCCTAAACTTTCTAAAATAGTCTCCTAAGAACCCACCTACGAAATCATCCCTCTGTTGTCCCAGCCCTACTCCCTCATCTTCCCCTACTTCTAACTCACCTTCCTATTTATTCTTCATCAAGCCTGGACCACCTGAAATATGGAGCCTACTTATGTCCTTCCTGTTTCCCACAGTATTTCAGATGGAACAAGAAAAAGAATGTGAAAGGATTTTATAAATTGAAAAATGCTACAAAAGTAATTTAACATGGATTGGATTTCATAGTATTTGAACATGTAAAGTTATCTATTCCAAGTTTTTTTAAAAAGTCCTTCAAGGAACAAAAACACATCAGCATCCAAAAATTGAATTGAGTACATTAGGAAAATGTGTGTGAAGACCTCTGTGATATTGCCAGGCTCGTCACCAAATGCCATATGTTCACATCTCCAGACCTGAGAGATGGACTCCAGGGAGCAGACTCTATGGAGGAAGTTCCAGACTCCACACTCTCTTCAGGAACTGGAATCAGAGTTTTGGCTTACAGACCAAGAGAAAGGATACCTTCATGTCTCACTTAGTATTTGAAAAATTGAAGAAAGGCAAATCTTCCCCAAAGGGGAACCTAATGTTTGGGGTGGGAGATGGAGTCAGGAAGAAGAATACAGGGATGCTTGAATATCTATGTTTGTTTTTTATAAACATTTATAATTCATCTAAACATTGCACTGGTGAAGGTAATTATAATTATTTTTATTTGTTTTAAAGAGATAATGAAAGCTTCAAGAACTCAAATATTGGCCCAAGCATATGTAGCTGCAAACTGCTAGAAGAAGAATTGGACCCAGATCTATCTGATCCTACAGAGCAGAGTTGTAGCTCTGCCCCTGCCTGTGATGGAGAATGGATATCTCCTCATCTCTCTCCTGCCCCCATCCCTCTGCCTAGGAAGGCTCAAAATTCTTGGCTCTTCATTAATCAAATGGATATAGTAGCATTTTCCTTGTAGGTTTGTGGTATCAAATCACTAAATAAGGTTAGGAAAGTGTTTTTAACATGTGAAAAGGATTATACTACTCTATTAGAAATAAATAGCCTCATTTTTTATTAGGTAAATTTTTAAAATCCATATCCTTAAAAATGGTATGGGATATTAGTCCTTTGAGAAATATATAAATACCATGGACTTTCCAGTCACAAATCTCAGAGTTTGGGTCTAGTTCCAACAGTCACCTGCACTCTGATTTTAGATATGTTACTTAATTGCTGAACCATCTGAAAATGGGAAGGAAGTTCAAAGGAGATTTGATGTATTAAAGCTTCCATTCCAGCACTTGGCCCACAGTAGATGCTTACTATAGATGAAATGAACAGGTTCTTATTCAGAATAATCAATGATCAGCCAATTCAACACATAGATCTAAGAGTACAAAAGCATAGGTATTTCTTGTAGGGTGTATATAAACTTCTGCTAATTACATGTACAAATTCTATATCATACTTTTTACTTTTCTTATCACTTACCCAACTCTAGGTCAAATTACTACTGTTCATCACTAGTCCATTTCAAGGGTCTCCTACCAATCTCTTTATTCTAGTCTTGCCCTCCTCCATACAAGTTGTGGCAGTCAATCTCCACAGTGATCTCCAGTGATCTTCTATCCTCATATTGAAGCTCTTATATAGATTTTATTTACATGATATTGCAGCTGATTTTTGTCATGAGTAGATTACAATAGAAGTGACAATATATGACTTCCATGCTAGATCATTTGTAGCTTTCATTCTGGTCTGTTTAGTTGCCTACACTTTGGACAAATCATCCTCCATGATGTAAGGTTACTCAAGGAGAACAAAGAAAACCCCCATGTGCAAAGAAACCTAGGTTTGCCATCTATAGCCAGTACCAACTCGCCAGCCATGTGACCTAACCTATCATTGCCATTTTTCTAGAACTCTTTCAGGTTTAACCCTGGAAGTTCTACCTATAGAAAACCCCTCCATCTTGCACAAAACAGAATGGTTGGCCACTCTATAAGTGAGTCACCTTGGGTGTGGATCCTCTACCTCAATCAAGCCCTCAGATGTCTACAACTCTACTTCTGTGGAGTGAATTGCATCTCTTCAGAATTCAGATGTTGAAGCCCAAACCCCAAGGTGATAGTATTTGGGGATTGGGCTTATAGAAGGTAATTGGGTTTAGATAAGATCAGGAGGGTGGACTCCTTGAGATGAAATCCATGCTCTTGCAAGAGATAAAATGGTTAGTTTTGGCCAATCTCCTCTCCCCTTCTCCCTCTTCTTTCTTTCCTCCTCTCCCTCCTCTCCCCTTCAGTTTTCCCAAATAACTCCTCTCCTTTTCCTTCTTTCCCTTGCTCTTCTCTCCTTTTCTATTCTCTCTTCTTTCTCCTCTCTTTTTCTCCCTACTCCCCTCCATGTAGGACAAGAACAGGAAATGTGAGCAAGGAGACTGCCACTTACAAGTCAGGATAAGTTTCCTAACCAGAAAGTGACTTAGCCAGGACTTGTACCTTGGTCCTCTCACTTTCTAGAACTATCAGAAGTATAGTCTTACACTTTCTGGAATTATAAGAAATATCATTTTAAGTCACCTAACTTATATTTTGTTATAGCAGCCCAAACCAACAAATATACTGGTCAACGTCTGACCGAAGCTCCTGAAAAATCTGAGCCAGAACTACTTAACCATGTGACTCCTCAGTTTCTGAGGGTTTGAGATGATAACTATTCTTGTTGAAAACTACTAAGTATTAGCTTAATTCACTATACAGCAGTAGAGGACTAATGAACAGGTTTGATTTGGAACAAATTGAATAAAATTTGGAACAAATTGTCACTGATGTTCATCATCCCTCACCATAGTTTGCATTGCACAAAGACACAGGGAATATTGCTAAAACCACACTGTGTTCCCTTTACCAAGTCCTGTGGACAGGGTGTCATCAGCCCAGACAAACTCCCTTTGCTCATTTTCACAGAGATAGGGAGTCTTAATAGGAGGACACGCACTACCTTTCTAGACCCCTCCACCCCTGCTGATTTTCCTGCCTCCTCATGCAACACCCTTCCAGAAGGCCTCTGGACAGGAGAAAAAAGAGCCTTATTTCATTCCATTACCTCAAAGAGTTCAACAACCTTAACTGTTTTCCGCTTGGAAACCTTTACAAGGACTGTTCCTTATGCATAAAGGATAAATTTAGTATCTTCTCTGACACTTCAAGTTCCCATCGGCTAATTCTTGCTCATCTTTCACATTACTGCTCACATGACTTTCTCTCAGTAAGCCTTCAATGATACCTTGATCTATGTTAGGTGTCTGGCCACACTCTCCCATGGCCAGAGCTCCTGTACTCCAAATCAGTTGCCAGAGTAGTGATGTACATTTGCATGCTAGCTTAGTACCCATTTATCCACCTCCATGGCAACTGCACAAAAGCAATGGGAGCCTGCCCTTGCTTCATTGTGGGCTCCAGAAGATGGGAAGCGAACATTCACCAAAATGAAGCTACCAAGTCCTATGCACAGATACACAAGATATTAGCACTCACTTTTGCAAATTCATGACAACAAGCTATTTCTACATGAATAAATGTTGATTTTTGCATGTGTGATGCCATTATTGCAGGAATTGCTATCTTCCAAATCAATGGTCCCCAACCCAAGGCCATGCAACAGTACCAGTCTATAGTCTGTTAGAAACCAGGCTGCACAGCAAAATGTAGCCAGTAGGCAAGCAAGCCAAGCTTCAGCTCTGTCTACAGCCACTTTCTACAGCTCACATTCTGCCTGAATCTCCTGTCATTCCCACTTCCTGTCTAGCCAGCCCAGGCATTAGATTCTTAAAGAGCTGCAAGCTACCATCCCAGAACATGTGGGAGATCTAGGTTGCTTCCCTCTTTGAATCATGCAAAAGAAACCATCATTCCCCATCCATACCCATCTGTGGAAAAACTGTCTTCCACCAGTGCAGTTCATGGTGCCAAAAAAGTTGGGGACTACTGATCTAACTGGCAAACAGACCCAGATTGTTATTGTGATGGTTAATTTTATGTGTCAACTTGACTGGATGAAGGGATAGCCAGGTCGGAAACACAGCATGATTTCTGTGTGCCTAGAGGGATTTCTAGAGGAGGCCAGCATTGACAAAGGTGAACCAAGTAAGGCCAATGCCCTCCCTCCTTGTGTGTGGACATCCTCCACCACAGAGGGCCGAGGAGAACAGGGGCTAAGGAAAGGCAAATTTGCTCCTTCTCATCTTGAGCTGAGCCATTGGCCTTCTCCTGTAATTGGACATTGGTGCTCCTGGTTCTCCTTTGGACCCAGAGCAGCAATTACATCATCTACTTCCAATTCACAGGCTTTGACACTGAGACTGAAATTACATCACTAGCTTTCCTAGCTCTGCAGCTCATGGATGGCAGGCTGTGGAGCTTCCTGGACTTACAGATTTCCAACAAACCATGTGGGCCAATTTCTATCATAAACCTCCTCGTGTCTATCTATATCTATGCCTATATCATCTATGTCTATATCATCTATATCTATAGCGACAACTATATCATCTCTATGTCCATATCCATATCTCTGTCTGCTATATCCATATCTTATTGGTTCTGTTTCTCAATTATAGACTACATTTAATTTTCAAATCAATGTCATGCCCATTTAGAACATGTACCGTTTCCTTAAACTGTAAGAGATTATGAGGGAGAAGAGAATGACAATTGATAAAAGAATACTTCTAGAGCACAGGTGATGGCTAATTGCACATGTCCACTTGACTGGGCCATGGAGTGCTCAAACATTTGGTTAAAGATGTTTCCAGTTGTGTTTGCATCTGGGTATTTCTGGACAAAACTGGCTTTTGAATTGTCAGACTGAGTGAATCGGAACCTCTCCTGAATGTGAGTGGGAAAAATCAAAATTATTTAAGGCTTCAACAGAACAAAAGATGGAGAAAGAAAGAACTTTCTTCCCCTGATTGTGTGCTGGAGCTAGGGCATAGGTCATCTGCTGCCCTGGAGTTGGAATTTACAACATGAGCACATTCACAACAGCCCACCTGTCTCCAGTTTACCAGCTACAGATTGTGGGACTTCTCAGCCTACTTCTCTTCTCCTGACTCTGTTCTCTGGAGAACACTGACTAGTGCAGCAGGCAGAATCTTACCTTAGACAAAAGATTTCAAGGAAGTGGAACACAAAGTTAGCAACAATGAAATTTAAAACTGATGACTTGTTGTAACAAATTTTTTAAAACATTGAAATATCTTTCCCAAAGGAAGCTTTTTACCTTACATCTTTTTATAAAATAACTCCTTTACCTTGAAGTCATCCAGCCCCTTACACTGATACAGATTTTTCTACCTCAGAATTACATGAACCAATAAATCTAAATATAACCATCCTTATCTTTAGGTAGTCATGAGATCTGCCTGTCTCATCAATATAAAATTGATGCTATTTTTAATACTTTACTTCTTAAAATTCAGATGTTATTTTTAAATGTATATGAATACATTTGCTGATGTATTTACTTTCTTTTTGTTCAATTTATTAGACTAGTATGTTTAACATTTTTATAATTTTACAGAATTTTTGATATGCTTCTAAAATTTTAAATATTTTATTTCACTTATTTTTAAATTTTGTAATTTGAACACTTTTATAAAATACTATTAATATCAGAATTTCATTACATTAAAATACAATCCTTAAGAATGTCAGTTTTTCCAGGCATGGTGGAGCACGCCTGTAATCCCAGCACTCGGGAGGCTGAGGCAGGAGGATCGTTGTGAGTTCGAGATCAGCTGAGCTCACTACAAAGTGAGCTCAAGGCCAACCTGAACTGCAGAGAGAGACCTTGTCTCAAAGAGAGAGAGAAAAAAAAAAAAGAGCATCAGTTTTATGTGGAATTGTAATCACTAGTATATAATCCTTCTATCCCACTGTCCATGATTTATCAGAAACAGTAGAATGTAGCATTCTACAGGTCATCTAGCTTTAACCAAGTCTTGAGAGATATAACAGCTATATGAGTGTCATCCAAGAACTGGGGGACAGCAGGAGTAAAAGTAGGGAAAGACAGACATGAGTGCTGGAGTGAGATGAGATGAGAGATGGCAGGAGCCACAGATGCGGACATTCACAGAAGGGAGTTTGCCAGGGTCTGCTTCCAGCCACTGCCAAACCACACGGTCTCACGCCACTGACCCCTGATGTCTTCTGCTCCTAGTTTTGTTGAAGCTGCTATCAAGCAAACATTGCCGACGCACACGCATATGTGGAAGCCATGCACACATGCAGCTTGTTTGAGTCCTGCCTGAGCAGCTGACCCTCAGGCTTCTGTTTGATCATAATATTCACATTGTACAGCAGCCCAGACCTCCAGAGTAAGCTATAGAAACTACAGAGACAAGTGTGAGAAAAAAAAAGAAGTTTGACTCATGGACCAAGGAGGCTGTCACAGTGAGTGTGGAAACCAGCTTGGAATCAAGGGTTCCATTCCCCGAGCCACATGATGAGATGCTGACACATGCTCAGCTACCGTCCAAATAAGCATAAGAGCCTGCACTGCGCCTTCTTCATATTAACATGGTGCTCTCTGGGTCACCACGGTCCCTCTCCTTGTGTATGTAGGTGTCACAGTACACACATCCTACAGAAAACCAATGCTGAGTGCCAACATATTTGTTTTGATCTTGCTAGAGTCTAGTGGACCAGAAATGCAAAAGGGAGAGGGTGAAGGAAACTTGTAACAGATCCAGAAGCAACTCCATGCAGACCAATGCTGCGTGCACTCCATAGACTGTTTCCAGTGCCACTCTTCAAATCATATCTGTCCCAGGTTCCCAGTTTGTAGCAGAAAGAGCTAACATCTGTATCTTAGACCTGTCACTAATGTACTGTGTGGACTTGGGTGAGGGAATAGCAAAAGCAGGAAACAGCTTGCTATGAGCTGAAAATGTAACACATGCAAAGAATTCAAGAGCACGTGCCCGTGTGAGCACGCGCACACACACACACACATACACATACTCATGACAGACCCAGGCTCATGGTAGAATCATGTTATATTGATTTAGGTTTTGCCCAGTGTCAGACAGTTACAACCCTAAAACTCTCTGGCTACACAAATCCAGAAAACCATGCTTTTTAATTTTATGGATAAAAAATAAACTTTCATAACACAATAAATAATAGGAGACTAACAATAGTTCATACATTACATGTTGTTATCTTTTTTTATCCAGTATTTTATCATTTCATTCTACCTTATATACAGACCTAAAAGGCCATGTTGTTAGTTTTAAAGTAGTTGTAAAGAGTACAAGATATGAACGTAAAAATTTCTCCACTTGATATTATCACAAACCTTCCCTTCTTTTAAATTTTTGATTACATGTACTTTTTTATTTTAAACAGAATTTTAAAAATAACAAAAAAAACCAACATAGACAAATCAATCTTGCATTCTTACACCTGATAATCTGAAAATATTCATTGAAGAAAACCTTCCTTTTGAACGATCTAAGAGACACTAATAGTACAACTGGCTTGTATTTTTTCCCTTTTTCTTACCGTGCTTTTCCCTCCCACCCATCCTAGTTCCTTTATCCTTTTTAACAATTTCTTCCCATTTCATAATATCTATTTTAAATTTTAGACCTTATTTCTACTTTCAGATTCTCATACAAGGGAGACAATATGATGTTTACAGATGTGAGTCTAATTTATTTCACATATGAGTGTGCTATCTAGCTGCATCCCTTTACCTATAAAAGTCTCCAGTTTATTCTTTATGACTGACTAGTACTCCATTGTATAAAAAATGCCACATCTTTTTAATCCATTCCTCCACTGATGGGCATTTGGGTTACTTCCAAAATTTAGCTATTACAAATTGTGCTGTTCTAAATATGGTGCACATATATCGATGTGGTGTGATGTTTTTAATTCTTCTGGGGATATACCCAGAAGGGGAACAGCTGAGTCAAATATGATCTATAATTCTAGTTTTTTGAGGAATCTCCACACTGATTTTCACAGTGGTTGCACCAATATACACTCCCACCAACAGTGGAGAAGTGTTCCTTTTCCGCCATAGGCCTTCCAGCATTTGTTATTGGTTGATTCTTGATGATAGCCATTCTTTCTGGGGTTAGATGGAATCTCAGTATTATTTTAATTTGGATTTCTCAGATGACAGTGATGTTGAACATTTTTTCATATATTTATTTGCCATTTGTATTTCTTCATCTGAGAAGTGTGTATTCATCTCAGATACCCATTTTTGTATTGGGTCTTTGAATTTTAGGGGTCTGGGTTTTTTTTCAATTCTTTATGTGTTTTTGAGATAAATCCACTGTCTAAGGGAAAATTGGCTGAGATTTTTTCACACTCTGTGGGTTGTCTTTTCACTTTGCGGGTAATTTATTTTGCTGTGTGAAATGTTTTTAATAAGACTAGATCCCAGTTGTTGATTTTTTGAAGTATTTCCGACGCAGTCTGAGTTTCGTTCATGAACTCTCTACTTCCACCTATGTCTTCAAGAGTTCTACCTATGTACTCTTCCAGTAGATTTGTGTTTCTGTTTTAATATTTAGGTCTTTGATCCATTTTGACTTTAGTTTAGTGTTTGGTGACAGACATAGGTCTAGTTTAACTCTCTGGCATGTAGACAGTCATTTTTCCAGCACCAATTATTAAAGAAACTATCTTTCATCCAGTGAACATGTTTGGCCCCTTTCTCAGAGATAAAGTGGCTGAGTGTGTTTAGAGTCATATCTGCATTATCCAGTTTGTTCCCCTGGTCCTCAGGTCTATTCTTTTGCCAGTACCATTCTGATTTTATCACTGTAACTTTGTAGTACAATTTCAAGTCATGAATTGTGATGCCTTTTACCTTGCCTTTGTTACCAAGAAGTGTCTTTGCTATTCTAGGTCTCTTCTAGTTCCAAATTAATTTTAGAAAGTTTTCTCTAGTTCTTTGAGATATGCTAATGCTATTTTGATTGAGATTGCACTAAATCTGCATAACAATTTTGGGAGTATGACTATTTTCACAAAGTTGGTCTTCCTATCCATGAGCAAGAGATTTTTTTCCATTTTCTGATATGCTCTTTGATCTCCTTTTTCAGAATGCTGTAATTTTCAGTATATAAATCCTCTAATTCCTTTGTTAGATTGATTCCTAAGTTTTCATTTTTTTTTTTAAGTTTTCATTTTTTTAATGTTGCTGTGAAGGGTGTGGTTTCCCTAATTTCTCTCAGTGAGTTTTTTGTTTTTCTACAAGAATACTATTGATTTTTGACTGTTGACTTTGTATCCAGCTACACCATTGAATTTGGTTATTAAATCTAGAAGTCCTTTGAGGGAGTTTTGGAGTCTTCTATATAGATTATCATGTCATCTGTGAATAATGATAATTTAAGTTCTTCCTTTCCTATCCTTATTCCTTTCATTTCTCTCTCCTGTCTAATAGCTCTGGCTAGTTTTTCCAGAACTATATTGAATAAGTGTGGTGACTGTGGACATCCTTGTCTTGTATCTGATTTTAGAGGGAAAGCTTTCAGTTTTTGTCCATTTAGTATGATGTTGGTTATTGGTTTATCATACATGGTTTTTTATCAGATTGAGGTAAAGACCATCTATTCTAATTTTCTCTAGGTTTTTTATCATGGATGAGTATTGGACTTTGTTGAAAGTTTTTCTGCATCTATTGAGACAATCATGTGATTTTTGTCTTTGGCTCTATGGGTATGGTATATTATATTTATTGATTTGCATATATTGAAACATCCCTGCATTCCTGGGATGAATCCCACTTGGTCCTGACATATAACGTTCTTGATCATTTGATGAATCCTGTTTGCTAGTATCTGATTGATGACTTTTGCATCTATGTTCATTAGAGAGACTGGCCTGTAGTTCTCTTTTGTGCTTGGGTCTTTCTCTGGTTTTGGTATCAGAGTAATACTTGTCTCCAGGAATGAGTTAGGGAGAACTGTTTCCCTTTCAATTTCATTGAAGACTTTGAGGAGTATTGGTATTAAATCTTCTCTAAATTTCTTGTAGAATTCAGTAATGAATCCATCAGGACATGGGCCTTTCTGTTGCTAAGTTTTTAATTATATTTTCAATTTCATTAACATATTGGGGTATTAAAAATTTTTATATCTTCTTGATTCAGCTTTGGTAATTCATACATATTTAGGAATCTGTCCATTTTTTCTGTGTTTTTTATCCTATGAGGATAAAGATTTTCTAAGTAGGTATTGGTGGTCTTCTGAGTTTCCACAGGTTCTGTAGTGATTTCACCCTTTTCATTCCTCAATCCATGAATTTAAGTCTTTTCTTTCCTTATTTAGCTAAGATTGGCTAAGAGTTTATTAGTTTCATTTATTCTGCCTAAAACCCAACCCTTCAATTCTTAATTCTTTGTATCACTTTCTTAGTCTCCATTGCATTAATTTCTGCTCTGATCTTTATAATTTCCTCCCTTCTATCATCTTTGGGTTAGATTTGCTCTTCTTTTTCTAGAAACTTAAGGAGCAACATTAGGTTATTTATTTGTGCTCATTCTGTTTTCGTGACACGAGAATTCACCACTATAAATTTCCCTCTTAGGACTGCTTTCACTGCATCCCACAGGTTCCAGTAAGTTGTATCTGCATATTCATTTGATTGTAGATATTATTTCATATCTCCTTTAATTCCATCTGTGACTCACTTGTTGTTCAGGAAGGTGTTGTTTAATTTCCATGTGTTTGTGGATTTTTTGTGGTTTCTTTTGCTATTAATTTCCAATTTCATTGCACTATTGTCAGACAACATGCAGGGGATAATATCAATTCCTTTGCATTTACTTAAGTATGTTCTGTGGGCTAGTATATGGTCTACTTTAGAGAACATCCCATGTGCAGCTAATAAGAGTGTGTATTCTGATATTGTTGGGTAGAATACTCTGCAAACATCAACTAAGTCCATTTGTTCACAGGTTTGGTTTAGTTCTGAGATGTCTTTGCTGATTTTTTTGTCTGGTTGATCTATCTATTTGTAATAATGGGGTATAAAATTCCCCATCACAATTGTGTGATTGTTCATTTTATTTTTCATGTCTAGTAATATTTGTCTTACATAGTTGGATTCTCCTATATTTGGTGCATACATATTTATAATTGTTATCTCCTCCTCTGAAAGTTTTCCCCAAGTATGTAGTGACTTTCTTTATCTTTTTTGAACATTCTTGATATGAAGTTCACATTGTCTGCAAACAGAATAAGTACCCCTGCTTTTTCCTGTGTTGCTGTTGAATCCTTTGACTTTCAGTCTATGAATTACTTTTTGACTTAAATGTTTCTTATACACAGCATATTGTTAGATTTTGTTTCTTTATCTACTCTGCCATTCTATTTCTTTTGATTGGTGAATTGAGGCCATTTATATTGATGGTTATAACTGATATGTACTGATTTATCTCTGTCATATTATTTTCCTGTTGTTGGTTCCCTATTTTTCCTCTCTGTTTAATTGCTTGTCCTGCTTGGTAGTTTCTTCCTGCTGTTGTGCTTGGAATTGCAGTGATTTTTATCTCTCTCTAGAATATTTTTCAGTGGTATTGGTGTGGTGATCATGAATTCCTTCAGTTGTTCTTTGTCATGGAAGTATCTTATTTCTCCATTAATTTTATTTTATTTTATTTTATTTTATTTTATTTTTGGTTTTTGGTTTTGGTTTTTCTCCGGTATCAGGAACCGAACTCACGACCTTCCACTTGCCAGGCAGGCGCTTTGCCGCTGAGCTAAATCCCCAACCCCTCTCCATTAATTTTAAAAAATAGTTTTTCAGGGCACATCAATCTGGGTGGGAAGTTGTTCTCTTTCAGGACTTGAAATACTTCACTCCAAGTTCTTCTTGACTTGAAGATTTGTATTAAGAAGTCTGCCATGATTCTGATGAGCTTTCTTTTAGAGGTGATCTGTTTCTTTTCTCTAACAGTGTTTAATATTCTGTTCTAGTGCTGAATTTTGGGGATCTTGTTTATTATATGCCTGGGTGTAGATTTATTTTGGTTACAGCTAATTGGAGTTCTATATGCCTCACTTAAACTGTATGCCAGATTCTTTTTCCATGCTTGGGAAATTTTCTGCTATTACATCTGAAAATATTTTTTATGTCATTTGTGTTGACTCCTGCTTTTTCACTGACACCCATTATTCTCTTTTTTTTAGACAGGGTCTCATTTTTTAGTTCAGGTTGGCCTTGATTTCAGTATGTGGCTCAGGTGGATCTTGAACTCACAGCTATTCTCCTGACTCTACCTCCTGAGTACTGGGATTACAAGCATGTGCCACCCTTCCCAGCAGACACCAATTATTAGTAAATTATTTTCCTTTGTGTATTTTCCTTTCTTGTGGCTGTTGAATTGTTATTTCCTAATATTTTGTTATTTTCAAGAGATCTTTCCTTTCATAATTGCTAGCTGAGATCCTGTCCTCAAGGTCTGAAGGTCTGTCTTCAGTTCTGTTCAAGTGGTTTTACCAGCTTCCAATGAATTTTTTAATTTCTTGAATATCTGTTTGAATCCATTTCATGCATTCTATTTCTCTCCTATGTTGGTCATTTATGGTTTCCATCCTCTTTCTATCATCATCTATTTTAATCTATCTCTCTTCTAGATTTGCTAAGCAATTCCTTTATAAATGTTGACATTTATTTTTAACCTGAGAGATTATTTCTGATCTGATTTGTTCTATAGCCTTATGGATCTCTTTCTTTACTTTGGTTGTTATCATTTCAGAAATGTCTGGTGTGTGTCTTCCATTTTCCTCTATGTCATTTTCTCCTGGACTTGTAGTGGGTGAGCTGGAGGTCTGAGGTTGCATTTTACTTCTGCATCTTGTCATTTACTGTTTCAAAAGTTTTTATTTTGTTTCTGTGTTGATTCTTGTAAATTTTTGTAGTAGGTAGCTTTATCCCTAGTATCAATGCCTCTCTAGGTAAAGTTTGTTCTTCAGGAATGTTTTCTGTGTGTAAGAGGTTCTTGGTTTGTGTCTGTCCCAAGATCTTACCTTTCCAATTAATTAAGAGTGAGATGTTGGTATCTGTTTGGCTCAGTCCCTGTTCTTTGGTGCTGGGGCATGATGAGTTTATTACTGCAGAATTTCCTAATATTTTTACAGAAGTGAGAACAACTGACTAAAACAGATATGACATCTTAGCTAAAGTAGTACAATTAGCATTACCAATAGTATCAAGTGCAGTTTAGAAACTAGCAATCTGTGGTAACTATTAATTTTGTGCCTTTAACCATAGAAGAAAAACCTACAATTATATTTCAGAAGCAATAGTAGGGGCTGGGGATTTAGCTCAGTGGCAAAAGCGCCTGCCTGGCATGCGCAAGGTCGTGAGTTCGGTTCCCGGTACCGGAGAAAAACCAAAACCAAAAAAAAAAAAAAAAAAAAAAGAAGCAACAGTAAATTGGGAGCTTGTATGCAAAGTGTTTCCCCTTGGTGGAGTGGCTTTTACCCTGTGGTGGGGGAATTTAAGAAAGATAGCAGATAAAACAAAGATAACGTTAAAGAAAGTAGAAGCCAGGCTTGAGGACAAAGGATGATCATGCAAGCTTTGAGAAGAGAGCAAAAGAGAAAAAATGAAGGAGTAAGCAAGGGATTATCTCAACTTTGTCTCTGGTTTTAGGGGATGGGATTAGATTTCTGTGGCTGGATTTCTCCCTAGCCATTTAGAAAAGAGAAAAAAATGATAAGAAAAAGGAAAGAAAAAGAGGAAGCCCCACCTGCCTTTTTCAATTCTGTGTGTCTTTGCTCTCAAACACTGTGCTGGTTCACTGAACTCACCACCTGTTGGCTCATATTGTTACTATTGCTTCTGACAATGTCATGCCACTAGTCCCACCTGTCCATCCTGTGCACCCTGGCTGGTGACCCTACTGTGTGACTGACATTCCCACCAGCCTCTGTCTTTCCACACAGTTCACCTGAATCCCAGTAGTAAGAAAGAGAGGAGCTAGTTCCTGGCCCTCCCAATCCACTCACCAGGTCCCAGCAGCCACAGTGGGAGAGACTGGTCTCTGGGCCTTCCTCCACTGTTTCAACCCTATTGTTTTGTAACCCAACCATCAATCCTTGCCAAAGGGAAGCTAAGTAATGCAGTCTTTTAGGAAAAATTAAATTAGTGTTCTGTTCATAAGGCAGAAGGGGAACATGGATTGGGAGATATATTAGTTGTTTCTACTGTTGCAGCTTAAAGGAGATCCACCAGCACTTATGGCTGTGTTGCTACTGTTGTCATTTTTCACGAGTAAAATACAGAGTGCTAAAAATTGCTATTTCTCCTAGTGACCACATGAATGCACAGAAAAGTAAAGATAGTGAAATATCTGCCTTTGAGAATTTTAGTAACTGTAATATATTCTTTGAGAATTTTAGGAATAATAGCATAGGGTTTGGGGGAAAATTTAGGAATATACCTTGCTGCCAATTTCTTCTCCTACAGTGACCACAACACAATCTTTCCCCGGGTCCTCCAAACCAGAACATACATTTGCAGCAATATTGACACTGTCATAAAATCAATTTACCATCTACTAAACTATGAAGAGTGCAGACATTGTGTTGTCACTCTTCCCATTGCCTAGCACAGCAAACAGCCCTTAGTGGGTGTTCAGTATTTGTTGAACTGAGTTCAGTGTCAGGTTTGTCTCCTACACTGGGTTTCTAGTATTATCTATCACGGTGCCTGACCTAGAGCAGCCACTCAGGGCATGAACAAATAAATGAATGAGGAATGACTTTGTGAGGATTAAAACATAAGCACAACCAATGTACACTCTTTTATGTTGGGATTATCTTCACTTCACAGATAATGGCTGCCAAAAACATGACTAGTTTCCACAACAAATGCTCCAAGCTTAAAAGTGATGAGATATAAATTTAAACCTAAAGATCAACTGGCTTTAAATGCCATATTCTTGATTCTTCATTCGATTTTTTTTGCCTGAGTTTTTAAGAGATCAAAACATGAATAATTCCAAATGTGCTTTCCTTTTGGTGAAAACATATCATAAATTTAAAAGTCTCTTGAATAATAGTCCTAAACTTGTTCAACTTCCACTATCTGCCTTGGGAAATCTTCCCAACTAGAAAGGGAGATGAAAATCCTTTTTGTAGAATAAGGGTTTTCTGGCAATATAAAAATGGAATTGACAAATTTTTGTACTCTTCCAGCAGTGATATAGCTGTAAAAGGGTTAATAATCATCAAGTTCACCCTGTGCCCCAAACAGTTGCCCCAGTGTGCCCCATTCTTAAGGAACAACTGGTGGGCAATTACCAGGGTTCAAGGATATACTCTTACTCTCTGTAAAGCCCAGCGGCAACAGAGCTATTTTCTATAAGAGCACAGTTGATCCTTTTGTACTTGCTATGTGACCCATTCACAATGTCAAATTCACGGGCCCCTCACAATGACCTCTGAAAACCAAGGTCAGTATATGCTTGTTTTAGTGAATGCATATATTATGGTGGGTGCTCTAACATTCAAGGTTTCTCAAAAGCCCTGATTTCAGTGTACACCTCTGCCACTCTCAGGACTCCTGGTCCTTCAGCATCATTAATGATCCCAAGATAGCCAAAATATAATGGGTTGCTGGAAGCTTAGACTGGGGCCATCTGGAATGAGTTTGGAGCCAGGACCCACCTGTGATGCATTAGGCCACAACCCCAGTTTGGCTCAGTAGAGAGAAGCTGCTGGGGCCGGCTAATGGAAGAGGCTGGGGGAGTGTAATTGGAGAAGAGTGATTTTGGAGCACAGAGCTTGCCAGGATCCTGGTGCCTCTTGAGAGAGAGGAGGGAGGCTGTCTGCTGAAAGAGTTTCACTTTTCCGCATCATGGAAGGAGAAAATGGCTACATACAGAAATGGGTTTTCTTTTCCCAGACACCTCCAGTGATAGAACAGAGTTGCCTTTCACATACATCACTGCATGAAAAATGGTGGAGCCTAGTGTGTTAAACCCGAGAGCTGAGGGCAAGTGGGTTAGGGTCTGGTTTTGGCTCTGGACTCTGATCCTCTCTCCTCTCCCTTCCCACTCTCCCCTTTCTCCCCTCTCTTCCCCCTCCTCTCTCTCCCCTTTCTCCCACCTCCTCTGTCTCTGTCTCTGTCTCTCTCTCTCTCTCTCTCTCTCTCTCTCACCCACTTCTCTTTTCATCTGGTTTCTAACAGCCACTGTCTTAGTACACTCAGGTTACCACAACAAATACCATCAATTGGATGGTTTAAATATCAGACATTTGTTTCTCACAGTTCTGGAGGCTTAGAAGTCTAGGACCAATGCACTGGCCATTTGATTTCCTGGTGAGGATGCTTGCCTTGACTTGTGGACCTCAGCCTTCTCACTGAACCCTCACATGGTGGACAGTGAGCCAGCTTTGGTCACTTCATCTTCCTGGAAGGACACCAATCTCATCCTGCAGACCCCACCTTCATGACCTAATCCAATCCAAATCAACTCCCAAAGGCCCCACTTCCAAATATGAACACATTGCTGTTAGGAACTCAATTTATTAGAGTTGGAGGGGCAAACATTGAGTCCACAGTGTTCACCTTGTGAGAACCTGTTACACTCAAGTAGTTTTTTACCTTGGTCCTGATCTTATCAATAATCTATAAGAGTGATATAAACTTCATTATCTTATAGTTAAGAAAACTAAAGCCCAGAAAATAGGAAACTTGTCCAAAGTCAAGTCACAGAGCTATAAAAAATTTATACCAAAATCTTACTCTAACATGCCAGTCTCTATACTATAGCGCTTTACGTTGATTTAAAATGTAAGTCAGGGGCTGGGGATTTAGCTCAGCAGCAAAAGCGCCTGCCTGGCAAGCGCAAGGTCATGAGTTCAGTTCCCGGTACCGGAGAAAAACAAAAAAAAAAAATGTAAGTCAGATTACATAACCGTAGATTTTCAACCCTATTTTGTGGAAAGAAAACTCACTGCATTAGAATGGTTTGGTTTGTGTTAACCTCTCAGAAAAATAAGTACAGATTAACTAAAGGGAAACTTACATTAAAATTTTAGGTTACTGCAAATAGAGGGACCTATAGCCCATCTATCCCACCTCACTGAAGGATAAGGAACTAGAGGTGCAGAAAATAAAAGGAGCCTGCATAAGCTGCACTATGTAGTATACAGCATATTTAGACTTTACACTCAGAGTTCTTGGACACGTTCCCAGCTCTCTTTCCTCTAGAACTGTAACCGTGAATTTAAATTTTCAAGTGATATAATGGGTTTTCATTATTAAGTGCAACTCTGTTGTCCCTAACAGATCAGACACTCTGAGCTGCTTTGTTTTCCAAGTTTAGGGTTTTAACTTACTAATTGCAACTAGGCATTTTGGGTCACAATTCTAAGAACATTAGTTTAGATCCAATTGCCCACCCTAGGTTCCCTAATTTGGATACTGGCTAAATCATTGACATGAATACTTGCTAAGTCACTGGACTAGAAAAAGGATGTCGGAACACAAATCAGAAGTCCAGTTTTTGATTTCTTTTCTGTCACTAGCTGATACTGTCCTTCCTGTCCAGTGTAATCATTCCTGAAAAGTCACTAGCTACACCAGTAAGAAAATCACTTCCCCTGGTTGACCCTCATTATCTTACCTTAGCAGGAGGGGAGTGAACACGTCTCTTTTATTTCAAAGAGATTTATGAAGTTCATGTGAAATCATGGACATAAATGTGCTTTGTGACCTATAAAAAATTGAGAAACTGACCACCCAAGTCTTATCTCTTACTCCATCTTCTGAGGTTTCCTATTAAGAGTCTAATATAGTCCATACAAATAAAAAAAAAACAAATAAGTCAATAATTAAGTTGTAAATAAAGTATGGCATGGTTTGCAAAGATAGAGCTTTCTGCTAATAAAAAATTAGATTTTGTACATAAACCATCATGTCAAGTACAAGTGGAATTTTATGTTCCCTTGCTAAAGTCTATGCTTCTCTTTACCTTAATTCCTTGCAGTGGCAAAGAGTTCCAGTACAATACTGGGTCAGCGAGTGAAAGCGACAGCCTTGCCTAGTTCCTAATCGTGTAGGGAAAAGGCCAAATATTTTATCATTAAATATGATGTGAATTCTAGGCTTTTCACAGATGCCTTTTATCAGATTGAGGCATTTCCCTTTTTCCTAGGTTTACAGAAACTAATTATTTTTGTTACAATTTAGTTTCTACTAAGTATAAAAGAGATAAAAGATAGAAGTTAAATGACTGACATCTGAAAATGATCAGTAAAATTTTAATAAAGTGAATATTTTCTTCAAAACTACTTTATTTGATAAGAGAAAGCTATAACATCTAAGTCTTTAGACTTCTGTAACTGTTATGATATATTTTTACTTACCTGAGAAAGTTCTGATAGATTCTCATTTCTGAGAATCTCATCCAGTCTAAGACTTGTGTTGGGTGGATTTCATTTTTGAAAAGATATTGATATTAGTAGATGTGTTAAAATGCCCTGGGATGCATCTACTAGAAAAACATTCATGCCTCAGGATTCTGACATGATTTCGTCAAGTATGTGTGAGATAAATTCTCACTTAAACATGTGTTAAAGTATGAAAGATAATACAATAACCCATATGACAACTAATCCTTCCATAGGAGATTTTTCAGATTAAAGGCAAATAAAATCTTCTCCTCCAAGAACTGTTTGCTGGTTACTCAGTGCTAAAATATAGTACACTCAGATATATTTGGATAGAAAGAGAGACATCAACTCCTTTTGATCTCAAGCAATCGTGGGCAGAAAAAAATTCATTCACTTCCCTCACCAGCACCTTGGATGCACAAATAAGTTGTGCTACACCCTGGCCTTGGACTTGAAGATGCAAGAGCTTCCAAGCTCCACGTCAGTGGAGTCAACAGGAAACTTGTGAAATTATAGATTAAGTGCAAATGAAATACACACAGGGGAAAAATAAGGCTGAGCAGTCCTGAGGTACAGTATATATAGCGGTCCAAACAGGCTTGTTACAGTGGTCTTATCATTTGTTCTATTTTATGATAAACATTTCAGTGGCAATAAAAATGAAAGATCATGTTTAATGAAAAATCAAGTAGTGCTCAGTTCAGCAGCACATATACTAAAAATTAATATATTTCTATTTCTCAAAAATGTTGATGACAACCATATAACTTTCTCCAAATGTTTTGCAATATTTCTACATAGGAAACACAGTGATCTCACTGACCACATGAACACAAGAACATACAACTCTGCAGGAGGGTCAAGATCATGCACTCTAAAAGTCAGCTGTTCTTTCAGAAACATACTTGAAAACCATTGCTTGGAGTGAACCTTGGCAGCTATAGCGGGTACTGTTTGTTACACAGCATTCTGTAAAGCATGCCCTTTTAATTAGATCATGTGTCTCTTTCTCAAGTTGTATTAATGTTCATATAAAGTGGTAACTATGAGTATGTTTCTTCCTTTAGAACAAAAATTCTGCAAGTCGTTAAATGATGCCTGTTTTATATCACTGTGATAAGGAGTTATAAATAGAAATGAATCATTTTAATGGTAAGCTTTTTCTTTATCACATTCAGAGAAAGTAAGAGTTGAGGGAGTTCATTCTGACATAGTTATACATAAAATACTATCTTCTCACCACTGAAAAGCTAAATGCTTGAGATAAAGCTATTTTCTGGTGGTAATACAGATAAAAATTTTGCTGAATGCTCTGTTGAGGTAAAACAATTTTTTACTACATTAGATAATCTATAATTTGCAAATGGACTCAGAATTGGTTGTGCTGCATACATAATTTACACTTGTATCTTAACTCATTGTTATTCTACAACTGAAACAGAATCTGTTATTAAAATTTTAATATGCAGAAAGAAATGACAAGGATAATTCAATATCTATCTATCTGTGGATCTATCTCTCTACAGGTATACAGAACTAAGGTACATGTATCTTAATACGGCTGTGGGCACTTTTTCTCTATTATATATCATCGGTATCAACAGAATTTTAGAAATGTTTCACCCTGGGAAGAACTACTGTGTAAATCAGTAGTTAAATGAGTCTTTAAATTTTTATTGTATTTTAAAATAATCAAATAATATTTAGTATAATCAATTTTAAAAATTTTGCTGCATTATTTGTAATATATGGAATCAAGGTAGAATCCTATTAGTGGATTAATGGTAAAGGAAATATGGAATATATGCACAATGGAACATTATTCAGAAGAAGAATGAAATACTATCATTTGCAGCAAAAAGAAATATAGAGGACATCATGTTAAGTGACATAACCCATGCACCAAGATGGGTTGAGAGAAAAGTATAACATCTAAGTCTTTCGATTTCTTTATACCACATGTTCTCAATGTAAATGTTAGAACAAGTCGATCTGAATGTAGATAGTGACTTTCAGAGTCTGGGAAGAGAAGAGGAGAGGGAGGACAGAAGGGTGTTGAATAACAGTTTCTGAAACACGGTTAGGTAATAAGTTTTAGTGCTCCGCACCGCAGTCGGATGACTATAGTTCACAATAAACTACTACAGATTTACAAAAAATACAATATTTACAAAAAATACAATAGAGGAGATTTAATGGCTCAAAACATAAAGTCAGAATGAAAACTGTAAACATTAATTATCTTAATTTGATCAGTGCATATTTTATATACATATTGAAATATTATACTGCACCTCATAGATATGCCCAATGATTCAATCAAATTAGTATGTATTCATCAAAAATTTAATAATATTTAAGAAAAGAGAAATTTTGGTTACCTCGATTTGATTAGTATACACTGTATGGACATACTAAATTATCACTCTGTAACATGTAAATATTGCATATTTAAATAATAATAAAACAATAATAAATATTTAAGGAGAAGAGAGCAATTATCCCAATTTGATTATTGTATATTCTGTACATATATCATCTGGTGGTAACACATTAATATTTACAATTATTATGTGTCAAATAAATATTTTTAAAAGAAAATATAAATATTTGTCAAATAAAGATTTCCTAAATTAGGGGAAAATGATGGGTTCTGTGAAAATATTTGGGCCAATTCATTTAATTATAAAACATAAAACTTTAAATATCACTTAACAGAATTTCTTCTGAGCATACCAAACACTATAATACATGTAAGAAGAATTATGGCTATTAAATATTATGGTCTTTTTTAAAAAATTAAATTGACTTTATTAAACCAAAAAAAAGAAACCTGAAGAATATTTCAGGAAATTGGAAAAAAAAAAAAGACTCTACTGACAAAAACATATCTCTCAGGGAATACTGTGAAGAAATTGATTTAAGTGTACGAGTACATATTGATAGGTCTGACCTCCATTTGCCCCCAGAGGCCTGAGTTCCCCAAGTGGCTGTTTTCAGCTGCCTGAGCCCTCAAAACAATACTCCCACACCCCACTGCCACCCCACGTGCACTGCTAGGACACAGCCCACATGCTCTTCCTGCTGTGCTAGGTCAGAGCGCACCTGGTACAACAAAACATTAGCTGTTGCTTTGTTGGCCACTGCCACATAGCTGCTGTCACTCAACTAGTCTTGCTTCCCTGATTCCACACTCCCCAGCAACTCTATCTACAAAATTCCAGCTCAATAAACTTGACTCCTTTGGAATTACTCCCGGAGGTCCTTCTCAGAACCCCCAGTGCAAGTGGGGCATGTTCTTTTACAGGGCCACCACAATTTACCAAATATATATAATTAGTTTGTTTTACTTATTGAGGTTTCCAAAAGAAATAATTATACGTCAGTGGGCCAGAATATCCAGGCTTAAAGTCCCCCCTAACGGAAAGCTATGGATCCAGGGAGAATGATACTGAGGGAATTCCTGTTCAACCACACCTGTTGACTGGGAGTCTCTGCTTATTCATTCAGTAGAAAATCATTGTGCTTGTGTGCTCAGCCCTCAGTTTAAGATTCAGGGAAAGAAAAGTGTCAGTCCCTGGACCCATGCTACTGGATGGTAGAAGTGTGTCCAACCAATTTTCGTACTAGGAAGCATAAAATAATGGCAACTGGAGAACTGTGTCAAATGTGGGAAGCAGTCACTGCTTCTAACAGGGCAGATTAGTGTAGTGACACTGAGCCAAGGCTCAGGGAGTTTCCACAAGAGAGAAGGGTATTGAGGACCAAGGACACAAGAAGAGGAAAGACAAAGAGTGAGAATGGACAACAGTCAGTGTCCAGAAGCAAGTGTTGGGCAGAGAGCTGTTGATTCTCCAAGGACAAACCTGAACAACACAGGGGACATCAGCAATCATAGTGAGGAAGCAGGAGAGCGTGTGAGAACTCACTCCAGGATTTTAAGAGAGGCAGAGCAAGGATGTGCACACCTGATCCCACTCCATGCTGCTTGAAGGCCTGGGAGAAAGATTTAAACAAGGGCTGCTAAGGCTCTACTGGCCCCAGCTGCCAACATCTCATGGGATGCAAAACAGCACAGAAAATGGTGGGATGTACATAGGGTGTTTTCTTCCCCTCAAGAAAAACACTTGTGCAGCTTTCTTTCCTCCATTCTCACCGGCAAACACAGAAATCTGACCTGTTTGCTGGTGCTGCCTGGATGGTCAGGAATAGCTGATGATCAGACAGCCCGATGTGGCTGCTTCTGGGATGGAGGGCCGGTAAAGAAAGTTTGAAACTCAAAGACAGACATAACTTCCTCTCCATCCCTGGGTGTTGAACAGGAAATAAATAAATGTGTGACATGAGAAGAACATATTTTTCAGACCTTTGACCAATGTAACAAATCATTTTATATCTTTTTATTCAATATTTGAAATGCCAATAAGTTTCAAAATTAGAAAGTCACAGCTGGCCTTCTAAGAGTTTGGCATTTCCACGTTGTCTATGGCATTGTCTTAGTCCATTTGGACCCCTATAACAGAATATCTTAGACCAGTGGCTTATATGTAATATAAATACATTTTTCTACAGGCAGGAAAGTATAAGATCAAGGCACCCACAGATTCATGCTGATAAGGGCTCACTTCTAGATTCATAGATGGGAATGTCTTGATATGTCTTCACATGGAGGAAAGGCAAAAGTTACTCTGGAGTTTCTTTCATAAGGGCACTAATCACATTCAGAGGGCTCCATACTTATGTCCTAGGCACCTACCAAGGTCCCTACCCACCTTTTAATGCCTTATATTGAGTGCTAGGATTTCAAAATATGAATTTTAGCAGAACACAAACATTCAGTCAGTATCAAACATCAAATTCAAAGATTTATAATGAGTAGTGTTATACAATTTATATTTTGCAGGGTCACTTTGCTAGCAATGTGAATAACTGGGAAGAGGAACATTATAAGTTTTGGTCACAAGATCAGTAAACTTACGATAATAGTTAAGCATTAGTCCTCTCTGTCAAGTCAGTAAAGTAACAGACTCAAAAACTTACTTGGAAATTCAAATCAACAGAAGATAGTGAATAATTTGGTGTGGAATAATTTGGTGTGGAAAGGATAGTCAAGATGATGAGGAGAGTTTTAATTAGCCTGTCTGTTTGGATAATGGTAACAACATAACTTGAGTTTATAGAGGGACAAAAGATGTGAGACCTGGTAAGTGAGACATAGGACGAATTTTTGTTACCAAATTAAGTTTTGTCCTGGTGGATGGACCGGCAGGTTGAAAATATCCAGTAGATAGTTAGATATGAATATAAAGGTCAAAGGAGTCATCAGAACAGGTTGATTAGAACCACGTGAGAAAGAGAAACACACACTCTGATTTTCCTATCAGCTGCTAAAACTTTAAAGGTTTTTGCCCAGACATCTGGAAGACAACTCCAAAATATTTGGCAGGTAGATGGACATTGTCTTCAAATGCCCAGAAGAAAAGACATTGTGGAAATGGCAATAAAATCAATTCCATGCCTTTTTCTTACAAAGTTTTATTTTACTAGTTAGCTGCTCCTAATTTTACAAAACCCGATGTTAGTGCATGTCTGCTCTTTCTCTTAATAAAGGCAATTATATTTCATGCATTAGGTTGGAATACTGCCAAGAAGTTGTAGGCAACAATACACAACTATATCTGAAATTACCCAGCACCCATTTGGCCAGAAACAACCCTGCCAAGGACCACCCAGTCTGATAGAGAGTTCTACATCACACATGTCTTGCCCCCTCCATTGTAATGGTGACGTACAGAGAGGACTTGCCAGACCTCCTGCAAATGCAAGGAAAAAATACATCATATGGAGATTGAAATGCAGATATGGGATTTGGAAACTCCAGGCTCTGCTTTGTTCCCGGCCAGACATAAGGGTCTTAAGTCTTCAGAAGGCAAGTCTCATGGCCCAGGGCTCCTTCTGCAACCCCCACCACTATAGGAGCAGGCCTGGCAGGGTCTGGCCTCTGCTGAGCCAGTATTTAAAGAATGAATTTGAGTAACATTAGGGCAGCTGTAGGTGTTTGACATATTGGTTAAAGTTCTTTGCATTGCAAATAAATAGAAACCAACTAGTATTGGCTTAAATTTAAAAGCAACATTTTTTGGAAAGATATTGGGATATTATTTAGAATCCAAGAAAAATTAATAAAGCAGTGCTATGGGATAATAATAGTTTTCCAGGGGCCAACAAGAGTTTATAGATCTTGCCTTGCTTCTCAGCGGATGTGAGTTGACTCTCAATTTCTAGGTTCTAAGCCTCAAGTAAAATTCTCACAGGAAAGGATTTGTCCCTTTTGACCAGCTGTGGCCAGGGGCTGTCGCAGAGCTGCAGTATCAGTGCAGCTGGGATTCACTAGTAACTGGTTGCAACTTTGGAACATAATGTTAAGTGAAATAAATCAGCCGCACAAGCTCAAATATCTCACGGCTTCTCTTATGAGAAATACAACTAAAGAACAAAACAGAAGAGAGACAAGTAAGAAATAGGGAGATTTATAGTTTGTTTACCCAAATTATAAATTCCATTGTTTTAAAAAATTTTCTGCATATGTTAATTGGTTTCACTTATACTACTAGTTCACCTTAGTTCCTTGAAAAGAAAGGAACTGTTATTGTTTCTTTTTTATAAGAATATTTCTGGTTTATGTCTTGTACTTTGAGTAACTACTTTGAAGACAAAAATATACAGTGTAATAACTATTGCTGTTGTCTTATTTGATTATGAAATTTTGTTTTATTTTTTCATAAAATAAAATTTTTTAAAAACGTATGAAGGTGGCTTCTGTGGCCCTGACCTGTGGCTTGGGTCCATCCTCTGGCAAAGAGTGCCGGAAAGCTATGAGAGTGAGCACCTACTGCAAGGTAGTACTTGGGTTGGCATGCTCAGTGCCACTCTTCACTAGATTGTGCTGTGACATCTCACTGGTAAAACCAGCGCATTCTCAGCCACACTGCACAGTGGCTTCAGACATGCAGTGGCTCCTCTCTGAATTATGGGTCAGCTGCTTCTTTGCTTTACAGGTCTTTTCATCTGAGATCCAGGATCAAGAAGACCCTCACCAGGACATGTCCTTCTATGGCAGAGATGAATGAACAGAGGCTGAACCACAGGATGATTCTCAACATTCCTGTAGGGGTACACATGTCACCTTCCATCACGTTCCTTCTACTAAAGTCAACCACACAGCCCCGCGGGAAACCTGTGCTGCTGGGAACCTTACTCCTCCCCCAGGGAGGCAGTACAAGCCCCTGGCAACAGGCAGATATGCAGAATCTTCTTTCTGGGGTGGCAGATAAGTATCATCCTCTGCAAGAATAGGAGTAAAGGAAGGATCGCAATGATACTATAGCTATAGTGACTGCCACCCTCAAGTCAGCCTAGCTTTTGATGTTTTTCAGACCTGGTACACCAGATGGGACCTTTATCAGTAAAAGAACCACACACCACAGTAACTGGTCTGTGCCTACCCCTCATCCCAAGCATCCCTGTTGCAGTGTTTGGTTACTCTCTAAGTGCCTGGTGGGACAAGCTGCCTGCCCTTGTCCTTTTAGGCTGTGGTGATGCTATTGCAAGGAACGTATCTGGCAGCTAGTAAAAAGAAATGCTGGTTAGGTCAAGTTGGTTGATAGTGTTGTTCAAGCCTTCTATATCTGTGCTGATCTATATCTGTACTAGCTGTCACATCAGTTACTGAGAGAGAATTATTGAAATTTCTACAGTGGCTAATTTTATTTTTTAGCTTGACTGGACTATGGGGTGCCGACATTTGGTAAAACATGCTTCTGGGTGTATCTGTGGGCTTTTCTGGGTAAGGTGAGCATTTCAATTGTAGGCTGAATACAACAGCTTTCCTTCCTTCCTTTGGGTTGGTCTCGTCCACTCGACTGAAGATTTAAAGGAACCAAAAGGCTGAGCAAGAAGACACTTCATCTGAGCCTTGTGCTGAAACATTGCTCATGCCCTTTAAATCTACATCAGTCTCCAAATTGCCTACTGCAGATTTTGGGGCTTTTCAGCCTCTATCATTATGTGACCCAATTCTTTATAATAAATAAGTAAACAAGTACATTATGTGCATGTACATAAACACACACACGCACTATATATATATATATATATAATAACATACAGACTCTCCTTGACTTATAATGGGGTTATGTCTTGATAAACTCATCATAAGTTGAAAATATCTTAAGCTGAAATGCACTTAATACACTCAGCCTACCAGACATCATACCTTAAAACCAGTACATTGCAGAATAAGCGTTGTTTACCCTCATGGTTATGGGTGAACAGAAGTTGCAGCTTGCTACTGCTGCCCAGCTTTGAAAAACAGTATTGTAATATCTATTGCTGTCCCTGGAAAGATCAAAATTCAAAAAGTTAAAGTTTCTACTGAATGCGTATCAGTTTTGCACCATCATAAAGTCAAAGATATCGTAAGCTGAAAGGTGGTAATTCAGGGGTAAACTATTCATTTTCTGGCCATGTCATCAGTGTGAGTTATTCTGGCCAATAGAATGTTATGAGAAGCTATGACACTTTTGGACCAAGGTACTTAAAACGTGGTACATGAGTTTGCACACTGTATTGGTCTTCCTGGGATGCCATAACAACAACAACAAATACAACACCGCTTGGCTGCTTTGAACACCTGAAATTTATTTTCTTACATTCGGGAAGTAGAAAAGCCTAGATCCAGGCAGATTCAGTTCCTAGGGAGGACTCTTGTGGCACATAGACAGCTTCTTTCTCCCTGGGTCCTCACATGGAATGGCGGGGAGCAAGCTATCAGTTATCCATTTTTACATGTTGCTAATTCCATCACAGGGTCCCACTGTCATGGCCTCATCTATATCTAATTATCTCCCAAAGTCCTATCTTGAAATATCTCTTAGGGCTTCAACAAATGAATGGGGTGGGAGACAGGGCACCAACCTCAGCCCCTGCTTGCTACATGCTTTCTTCCCCTATCATGATGCCTGAGAACCACATGCTTCCAATTATGCAGAAACCAAACATTAGTGCTTCATTCAGCTTAGATTTCTGACTAGCTGTGTACACTGCAGCATCCCATTAATTTATCAGGATGTAGCATAAACAATTCTGTTTCTTTTAGCTGTTTGGAGTTTGGGATGATTTGTTATCACTGCATAACTAGGTAAATATATCTATGTCTTCTTTTCATATGCTGAGCAATTCTTTCATTATGTTTGTCATTTCTTTATTTACCTGAGAGATTATTCCTGATCTGATTTCTTCTGTAGCCTAATCTAGTTGTTTCTTTACTTCACTTGCTATCATTTCAAAAATTTCAGGTGTATGACTTCCAATTTCTTCTATGTCAGTGTCTCCTGGACTTGTTCTGGGTATGGTGGAGCTCTGCGATTGCATTTTGATCCTTTATTTTGCCATTGTTGAAGCTCCCAAGTTTCCCCAGGACTCAGCTTGCCGCTCCTGTGATGGTGAGGGCAGATCAGAGGGCAGTCTCTCCCCTCCCGGGCAGCTCATCGAAGCTCATAACCTCATAAATATTACCAGAGACACTGCAAAGCAAGACTAGTGTGAAAAAGAATTGAAGAATGCAATATAATATTACAAACACAATAGACAAACTAGAAGGAGATAAGTTACAGATGAAGAGGTAGCAAACTAAACATAAACGTGACCAGTCAATTATGCAACAGAGAGGACTTGGGTACCGCAGAAAGTTTCCTAAAGCAAATACAAAAGATCAGGTTTGGAGGAAATGAATGAAACATCATATGCACAGATAAAATTATCCACATGAAAAATGCAAGAGAAGCTAAGAGTTCATCATGGTTTCAAATTACTATATCAAGAAACAAAATTCAATTGCTACCGTATACCTGCAACAATTTAGAAATTGTAAACACCACTTACAATACAACAAAAATGCAGAACTTGTAGGCATAAATCACGTAAGCATCCGTTGACATATTTATAAGAGGAAATTATAAAACTTTATTAAAAACACAAAACGATCTAAATAAATGGAGATATAAATCATGTTTATATATGGGACATGATGATACTGATGACATTTTCCTTAAATTTATACAAAGACCCTATAATTCAATTTTTAAATCTCTAAACTGGATTTCTATGCAAATGAAGATATTAACATCAAAATTTTATAATAAAGAGTGAAAGAATAATGAACACAATTGGGGAGGATATACCTTATTAGATAAGAATGAAAAGGATGTTCTGACTAAGACATCTGGGGCTGATACAGGGAAACCATGAAAAGAAAGAGTTTAGAAATGTATCTACACAATAAAGGGCATAAGAATGTAATAGAAAAATGAAGAACTAATCACTAAATGATATTAGGGAAATAGGCTATGTGAAAAAAGATAATATTAGATCTTTTCTTCTAAATTTACAATAAAGTTGGCCAGGTGTGGGCTGCACACTTATAATGCTAGGACTCAGGAGACTGAGGCAGAAGGAGTGCCACAAGTTCAAGGCCAGCTTGAACTACAAAGCAAGATCCTGTCTCAAAAAGCAAAACAAAACAAAAATTTATGCAAAATTACTTCCAGAAGATTTTAATTCATAAATGTGCAAGCAGAACTCTAAAATTATTAGGAAGCAACAGAGACAAATATCTCAAAGAGTACCTATGACTCATGGTAGGAAAATTTCTTAACACACAAAAAGCACATCTAAAAGAAAAGATTAATAAATAGAGTAAATTAGAAATAGAAACATCTGTTCAGGGACAGATATCATACTTGCCTGGTAAAACCAAGCTATAAGTAGAGGACTTTCCCCATGCAGATGCAGTGACCACTTTCTTTTTTCTATATATGTAATTCCTAACCTTTGACTTTCCTTTCCCCTCCTCACCTTCTCTCTACCCCCATCCCTAATGCTCCACCCCATCTCCACAAAGTCTACCTTTCTGTTTTTCACTTCAAATTATTTATACTTTGGTTTTTCATATAAGTAAAATCATGTGGTATTTAACTTTTCTGTCTGATTTATTTCACTTAGTGTTATGGTCTTGAGGTGCATCTACTTTGCTACAAATAACTCAAATTTATACTTCATTATTGTGGAGGTCCACCTGGACATCTCTCCTTGAAAGAAGAAACTTTGGCCCTACCTCTGTGTATTTCTATGTACAGAGCTGGCTAAGATATTTCCTTATTCCCTCAATTGGCTTTAAGTAATGCAAATGGGTCTAGCTGAGGTGTTCATGTGTAGTCTTTCAAGCAATACAACAGGTCAGCGATGCCCCACCTATCGCTACCAAGTAGTATGTGTAAGCTGGGCGTCCACTGAGATTGAGCTTTGTGAAAGAAGCAGTGACATCTAAGGGCAGGATGATTACACATCAAAACTTACACATCTTAGCCAGCTCTGTGCATAGAAATACACAGAGGTAGGGCCAAAGTTTCTTCTTTCAAGGAGAGATGTCCAGGTGGACCTCCACAAAACTGAAGTACCGACCCCAAAACTCTCTCTCTCTCTCTCTCTCTCTCTCTCTCTCTCTCTCTCTCTGCATACTGCAGAGGTGATTTCAGGCCTCCTACCTAGCCCAGCTCATAGTACTCATGTACTTCCTGCCTTTCTCTCAGTCACTCATCCCTGAGCCACTCCCCCTTCATGAGTTAATAAAACCTGGGTTCAGCTCTGGGTCAAGGCCTTTGTTCTGGTTAGCCATTATTCTGACTGGACTTTGGATCCCCTTGTCTCCTCACCATTTTAGATATGTATTTCTGTGTTTATTTGCACCATTGGTTGCACTGGAAGGGGTACACTGGTACTAACTCACTAAAATTCCAACAATTTTCCCCTGGGATTACAAATATAAAAACTTCACCAAACCACAACAAGGTCTGGGAAAGGCATCCTATAATTATGACTGAGTAGTACTCCATTATGTGTATATACCACATCTTCTTGTGCATTCATCAGTTAGTAGGCATACCAGTTGCTTCCAGTGTCTGGCTATTGTGAGTTGTGTACTATAAAAATGGGTATGCATGTATCACTGTGATATGCCTTTACCTCTTTGGGGAATATATTCAGAGGAAGTACAGCTAGTTTAAACCAATATTGTCAAAATGATCATATTACCAAAAATGACATACAGCTTTAATGTAATTACAATCAAAATACCAACTTTCTTCACAGAAATCCTAAAATCCATACAGAACCAGAACAGACCCAGGGTAACAGCTTTAAAAGCAGATGAGAGTGAAACCAACTTCAGCAGTGTGCCACTCCCTCTGAGAGGAGAAGGGAGGGAGGAATTGATGTAGTTGCAAATTAGAGAGAAGGAAGAGAAGTCCAGCAAGTTTTGCCACATGATGTTCATGAAGTCTGGACAAGGGATACACCTGGACAACTGTCCTACTTCTGATTTATGTAACTAAAATATTTCATACTTAACAACCTTGAGTCTCCACTGGTCACTTCCACTTCTGTGTGCCCGGGACACATGCACTTATGCTTTATTTGTGGGAATGTATTGATGAAAAATCCCCAACCAAGTCCTTATGCTCAGTCACCTAAAGTAGTGGACAGAGCTTCTCACACCTTTGTAGTATCTACTGTGCAGCAGCAGTTCAATAAATGATTGTTGCATTGATAGGATAGAGTACTTCCCAAGAATCCCTGTGCTTTTTCAGACCCAGAGCTCTCAATTCCCGTGTGTTTCCTACTCCATCCAACATCCTTCCCCTCGGTTCACATCTACCTAACACTGTGAAGGCAAGAAGAGTGCCTATGAGCTATGGTAACTCCCATGAAGGCATAGTACCTAGCACTCATTAACTGAAAGCATTCAATTTATTAATAATCACACAGGATATTTTCCAGTGTCTATTCTTTGCTATCAGTGACTATTCAAGATTGTCCGTTTCCACCACATCAGAGATGAAACACAACTTGGGTTCTCCTCACCTGGTACTTACCTTCTAGAGGGATGTCCCTGGTCTGCTCTTCCTCTCTCACCTCCCACGAGGACTGCCTGTCCAAAGGCCACCTTTTCAAACTATCTGAGCTAGGTGATCCTCCCACTTTGGTACCCAACTTTGTACCTAACTCCTCAGCCTTTGCTCTCAAGATTCTACCTGGAATCTTTTTTCTCATCTTTATCTTGATTTTAGCTGCCCAGGTAGAAAAATTGTGCTTAAGGATAAATTTGTGCTTACGTTTATTTTAATACTGGGTCATCTGGACATGGCAACTTGCCTAAAAGAAAAGTCTCACCCAGAGAAACTGAACTGAACAGAGTCCCGTAGACTTGAATCAATCTTCAAGGATAAGTTTCTGGTCTGCAGGAAAACTTTCTGGTGGCCAGAACTGACTCTAGAGCTGCCTAGCCTGGTCCCAGGGAGCAGACCTTGCATTAGGCAAGGACAATCTTGAGGTAGTCACACAGTAATCATAAAGTCAAGGCTTAACAAAGATTGTCAGTGCTGAAAACCTCTCCCCAGGACTCACAGTGTTGGGCTGGGTGAAATGTACCCTGTGGCTCTCACGTTAGAAACTGATGTCATGATCAGGTTCTACTTTTGTTTTCTTTCTAGTAGCTGACATTCACATACTCCCATCTCCTTGCACTTAACATTCCCACTCTGTGCAGCACCACTGTGATACATCACGTACACTTCCTGCTGACATTTTATGGGGATTTTGAAGCAGTAGGTGTGTCAGATAGGAGCCCTTGTCAATCATTTCATGAAAAATGTTTCACCCTTTCAAATGCCTAATCAGGCTTTGATGGGCCACAGCTGGCTTTTACCAGCCAGGACTGGAAGTTTTCAAGGCAAATAGCATCACTCAATTTCAGGAGCAGATAGGGTAGAAAGCTGAGTGAAGGGAACTGAGAAGCTGGGTCAAGCCCGAGGCATCACAGGCTCATAGCTGAAAGCAGCGGGAGTGCTCACATGTCAAAGGAAGTTAGTGGACATTTAAGGGCTTGCCTCCAGACTGTTGTTGTTTACATGGCACTAAAAATCGGAAGGCTCCATCCAGAGGAAATAAGCCCCTGCAGTGGTTGTATCCCTGTTTAGATAACTTGAGGGAGCCCCTCTGAGGTCTTCTTGAAGGTTTGGTCTCCTCCGTAGGACATATTAAATGAAAGCAGAGAAACTGAGCCACTAAATATTATGGTCCAGGCAGACTGAGAGTTCATTTCTAAGTTTGTTGATAAAATTGAGTTTATTTAGCTTATATAGAGCACATTGTCCCCTTTTTACCCTTTTTATTAGAGTATTTACTAGCATAAATTATATCCAGGATAGCATGGCAGCATGTCTTTGGCCTACCAATACTCACTTTGTAATTTCCACAAGTTACATTTACTAATACTTTATAAAAAGATCCTCATAAGGATTTTACATGTTCTTTTTTTATCCAAACCTCAGTTGCAAACTCTTTTTATAAATACTGCCATTGTACCAAAATCAGGGTGCTATGCCTTAAAGGCAAGGTGAAGAGCTTTGGTGATACACATTTGGTCTTTATAAATATTATGATTTACATGTAAATGTTCCCCCAAGGCCTCATGTGTTCATAGAGCTTTGGGGAGGTGATTGAATTGTGGGGCATGATACTCATCAGTGGACTGATCCAATGATGAGTTTATAGCTAAATGTAATTTGGGAGGTGAAGCCTGGTTGGAGGAGGTGGTCGCTGCGGGCATGGTCCAGAAGGTTATATCTCCCTGTGTCCTCCCTTGATCTCTGTCTCTCTCTGTCTCTCTGTCTCTCTCTGTCTCTCTCTGTCTCTCTTTGCCTCCCTGCTGCCATCCCTCCTCCACACCTCTCTAATACACCTCCCTGCCTTGCAGTCAGCAGTCTATGGACTGAAACCTCTACAAACTGTGAGCCAAAATAAACTTTTCCTCCTTTAAATTTGGAGTGTCAGATATTGTGTATCTGTGATAAGAAAGTACCTAACATAGTAACCATCACAAGATGTTTGGTGGATACCTCAGAGCAAAGTCCCTATCAATCCTGACTGACTCTCAAACACCAGCTCTTCATTTCTACCCTTTTTTGAACTCCTGTCTCTGTCAGCCTTGTTCCTGACCCTAGCTTATCTACTCAATGTGCCCTGTGTAAGTGAGCAAGGACTTGCTTATGCCCCTGCCTCAAATAAGTACATAGTCAATTTTCACATTTACACAGGCTCTGGCAGCTCAGGGTACCTTTGCTTATGAACCTTTTATCCCCACTCAATTGCTACAGCCTTGCAGACTGCCTTTTAGCCATACTCTGTCTGTAGTAACTCAAATACAAAGTGGATTATCTTGTTATTCTCTGCACTGTCAACCTCTTAGAACCCTATGTTAGCATTTACCCATCAACAACCCAACTTCAAAGTGCACACAATCGGTATGAAAGCAAGATAAACAAACTTATCTTAGAAGCTGTGGCATTAAAATGCCACAATGGATGTGTCTAGAAAGGGGAGCATGAAGCCATGGCCAGGACATGAAGGACCAGAATCTTACGGGAGGTGAATATGTTCATCCTCAAACTTGGATGCAGAAGAACTTACTTAGAACAGGTGATACTTACAAAATACTGTGAGGACTAGTTGCTTTTCCACTAGCAGGAGCTGATGCTGAGAAGACAGGGAGAAGCCAAGTCGTGGAGGACTTTGAATGCTAATATAAGGATGCAGGGAAGACAATTTCATAGGACCAAAGACTTTGTTTTTTCCCCCAATAATCTGTCTACACACACTCTGTTTGGCACTTGCTTCCTTGCCCAATGGGTAGAACTCTACGGCAATTCTCTTTATCCCTCTAAAAGTTCTTTCTCTTCTTAGTTGGAAAAACCCAACCAGACATAATAGGGAAAATTTTCAAATTTCATTGTAAATTAAATCTTCCTTTCTTTTGACAGGTTTAAGGAGTAAACATCTTTTGTGTATATGGAATTGTGTTTCCATTTTTTCCCCAGCTTGTAAGCCCAGTGTGTGGGAAGGACAACAAGGGTCAGTGTTACCAACTGCTCAGGTCCGTACATTCAAGCTCAGTTGCGGGCTGCTAACCAAACCAAAGGAGCTGTTCACATTGGGGAAAAGGAAAAATGCTTTATGCAAAGCCAGTTCTCAAGAGATGGAGTGGCCTCATTTGCCTGAGGTACCGTCTCACTATGTATAGGTGTGTGAGGGTTTTGTTTGTTTGCTTGTTTTTTTACAAGCAGGAACAGACACCAGACCTCTTCAGGCTGCAGCATCTTTCCCAACCAACTTCCACTCCCTTCCTTTGGAGCACAAACCAGGCTCCTGACTTCCTGATTTCAGCATGGCCATACTCTGTCCCTTCATCTGGGCTGAGAAGAAAGGAGAAGCAGCATTTACACCCTGGGCTAGAGGAAGTTTGGAGAAGTCACCCTTCTCTAAAGGAAAAACTTTTAACTTTAAGGTACTACTTTAATCCACTGATTCCGGAAGTAAAGGAGAGTCTTCCTAGGTTGGCATGGCTTGGCCACTGGCACACTTTGGGCTAGGGAGTGGTGAAAGCTGACTTTTTCCTTTTATGGGGTATTTGTGGACCTTCAGCTATCACCTTTGAGGAACTCCTGACTGTACCTTTCTTCACAGGAAGTTCTGGTTATCTATTACCACACAAGTATACATAAAATATCTCCAAAACTTAGAGGTTTAAAACAATAAACATGCATTCCCTCACACAGTGTGTGTGTTTAGGATCCAGGGGCAGCTGAGCTGCGTGGTTCCAGCTCACACTTTCCAGGGAGGCTGAATCAAGCTGTTGGAAGAGGACTCGGTCATCTAAAAACCTGATTTTTCATTCACATGGCCGTTGGGTTAAGAACTGATCCCTCATAATGTGAATGTCCTCTGAGAACTGCTCTGAGGGTTTTTGTGACTTGCAGGGCTTTCTGTCAATACCTTCCTCTAATTACAGCATGAAAATTTATGTGGGAGGTCTCTTTTAGAACAATAGCCAGTCTAGTCAATCCAAAAGAATGTCTAATTTTTGAGAAACATGTACCTTAGGCCCACACTTCAGGAAAGCGCAGCGCAGTCCCACGGTGGCCCTTGCTTTCACTACCACACTAGAGAAAAAGCCCAAGCTATCATCATCTTTTTTTTTTTTTTTTTTTTTTTTGGTTTTTCTCCAGTACCGGGAATCAAACTTACAACCTTGCACTTGCCAGGCAGGCACTGTGCTGCTGAGCTAAATCCCCAGCCTATCATCACCCTTTGAATGACCTCTCTGTAGCCCACTGTCACTAGCTGCTATGGTTTTAATGTGTCCCTGCCAAAATGTGTGTGTTGGACCTTCCTAGCAAATGAGATAGCACTGTCAGAGTTGGAGAGGTCATGAGGGACCTTGCTTCCCCAGTGGACCAAGGCCACGTCAGATGGCTTCATGTAACACTTGGCTGTCACCCTCTGTCCTTCACTGGGCAAGGACACATTGCTCCTCCTCTCTAGAGGATGTGGAGAAGTCCCAACCAGACAACCCAACTTGCCTGTACCTTAATCTCAAGTCTCTCAGCCTCTAGAACTGTGAGAAAATAAATTCTTATTCTTTATTAAGTGTCCACTTTCAAGTATTTTGTTATAACATCACAAAGCCTCAGGATGAAGAGCTATCAGCAGAGGAAGCAGACAGGAAAATGCTGGAGAATTATAAAAGCTTCCTTTCTTTTTTTTTTTTGTTTTTTGTTGTTGTTGCTGTTGTTTGTGTTTTGATACTGAGAGTCAAACTCAGAATCCCAAGCTTGTCAAGAAGGTGCTGTGTCACTGAGCTATATCCCCAGCTATAAAAGCTTTCATCTCAGGCTAGTACACACCTCAAGGGTGGAAAAGTAATTGACCTTCAATGTGCAGTCATCAAGACCTCTCTGATCACCTCCTTTGCAAGCCCTGAATAAAAGTTTTGCCAGGGCTTTTATGCCCGGTTGTTAAAAGGTTTGTGCAAAACTGAGAGGATCTATCCATTTTCACATTTTCTTAAAACGCAAGATGAGAATGTAATAAATGCGAGTGCTGGTTCCACATTTTGCAAGTCATTTGTCTTCACCTCCTTCTAGACGTAAAACACAGCACAAGGATTTGAGTACAGGGGGATTATCTAGAAACAACACCAGGAAAAACATATGTTGAGTGGACAAAAAGAGAAAGGAAAAAAGGAACAAACAAAAATGTTATCAAATCTTTTACAACTCTAGGCAACTATTAAGGAACACCTGACAATAGCAGAAAACACACCTATGGCCCATACCATAGGCAAAGCCCTGGGCTTTATTCACCAACTCTCTGTTCATCATTAACTGAGTGCTGCTTGCTCGGCATAAATTATATTTCTGGAGCTCCTGTTTTTCCCTGCTTAGAGGCTGAACTCCATGCTTCCCCAGAGAGAGTAGCCAGCCTTCTCAGTTTGCTCAGTACTAAAAGACGGACATGCGGAACTTTTACAAATGAAAGGAGGACAGGCCCAGGCTCACACAATGGTTGGTCACTCTAACCCCAAGCAGACAGTTTTGAGTACTGGTAGAAGCAGACATCCTCATCTAGTGGTTGGTGCAAGGAGTCTGGGCATGAGCCCTATCTGTTACATCAAGAAAGCCTAGAAATTTTATGGTAAATATTTTATGTTCTGTGTTCTTCTTGAGCCAGTCTCCACCTCCTCCAAACACAAAGGCCAAATAAACCTTTCCTCAGATAATTTGGCAGGGGCTAGGAATAAAATAAACTAGAAGTTTAAAGTTCTAAGTTTATGAAAGAGAACACAGAGGTGTCAGTAATAAGAGGAGAGAGGCAAGAACCAAAGAATGAGAAATTTCAAAGACAAAGGCATCGGGTCCCTTTGTTAGCAGCTCTTGGTGTCTTGCAGTAGCAGAGCCCATGAAGATGGATGTGTGAGAGTGCTTGAGTTCTAGCCACAGGAAGCAACACTTTCATGAACTCTACCTTCCATCTGGAGGGAGCAGAAACTGCAAACGTTGAGATAAATGATATTAATGAGTGTTATGAATGGTGTGATGGAATAAGCGTCTTTCCTGGTGATCTTAAAGAGATCTTAAAGCCTTTTCTAACAATGTGATTGAGCTTAAAGCTATCGCGGGAAAAGAAAGAGTTAGGATCTAGTGAGATAATAATGAACAGAAAAGACACGCTTTGGCTTTGAATTACATAAGACTTTGGAACCATTTCACAACATTTGGGAGAAAGAAGCCCCAACAAAAATTAAGATGATATTCTTAACAGCTCAGTTGGTTAGAAGCTCAATCAGAATAAAGTTGCTAGAGAAGAAGAAGGAAAAAGGAGAGAAGGTGATATATTGTTTTACACATCTAAATACATAAACTGCTTCACATTCAGCATAGAAAGAAGAAATTACACAGGAAAAATGTAAAACATTTAGTGATAGATACATTGAAGCATGTATTTATTGATGAACACATTTCTCACTGGAGGATATAAACTCATCTTCAATGCATCTTCAATTCATATATATAAAGAAAATGAGGGTCAGGGAAGGAATTCAGTAACAGGTATCCAGTGCTCCATCTGTGGCTCCAAGGTAATCTTTCTCTCTATAAAGCCCATTTTTTTCCCCAGTCCCTCTCTTTCTTCCACTCCTAATCACTGAATCTCTCTAGACTCCAAGTTTCATTTACCTATTTGTCTATTCATCCAGTGCTGGTTGGATGCCTACTATGTATGAGGCACTGATGGTGGCAGGTAATTGCTCTAGAGCATGTGATTCACAGTGCAGGGAGGTAGATATTTCCAAAACCATGTAATTTTTAAAATAACAAATGAAAGGTGAAGTTGGGATTCAGGGAGATGGCAAGAGTTGATGTCCTAGGTGTGAGCACAGGTTACCAAGTTAGCTACCTAGTTTTCATGCCGCTGTGGAGGCACTCTGAAAACTTTCTCCAGCTTATAGGACTCAGAGATGAATCATCTTAGGTCTGGGAGTCAGAGCAAGCTGGCTTGGAAATTTGCTTTTAAATATGTGTTCCACAGTACAGGGAGAATTGAATCGATCCTATAGTGTTTCTCTCAGTTGCTGTGAAGCCTTCAGTCTAACTTACACTTGAAGCCCTCTCACTCTGACTCTAGCCAGTGTTCAACCTCCTGTGCAGCAGTTCTCTCTGAACACTAATTTTCAGGCCAACTTAATTTTGAAGCTTCTCTATAAGGGTGTCCTAAGTTACCTCTCTCCCTTGCTTCTGTTCTGCTAAAAGGAATCTGTCCCATCTCCTGGAAGGGATAAAGCAGCACACTGTACTTGGCTGGAAGTAGGAGAGAATGGGAAATCCTACAATCAAAATAGAGAGACTTGAATTCAAATTCCTACAATAAAACTTACAACACTGCAAGACTATAAGCTTAAAGACCTTACCTCTTAGGACCTCAGTCTCCTCATTTGCAAAATATAAAGCAACCCCTGCCTACCTAGCAAGGTAGCTGAAGACTCAAGTTATTGATTGCAAAATACTTCACAAATTGTGAAGCAATCTTTCCTGCATGTTTTTGCTTATGCAAACGTAAGGGATTGTCATTAGTATTCAGGGTCTTCTGAGCTGATGTGTTTTTTCAAGTGCTTGGCTGGAAGCATGATTAGGATGCATCCCAGCTGAGCTGCTTCTTCCAGTGCAGCTCCATCCAATAGCCACAGAGGGGGACAGAATAGGCCTTTTGTGATTATTTTTTTACATCGTTGGAAACATTTCAAAGCATCAGATTTTTTTCTTCAAAAAAATTGAACTCTGCTTTATTGGCATTCTGTCTACTTTCCCCAGGGCCTAAGAAGCATTGTACATTTATGCTTTCAAAGTTAATAGTTTAAAATAAAAAGATACATCTCCTATTATTTTTTAAAAGATCCAAGATTTGCTGAGAATTCATGTATCGCTGACAATACTGATGAATCACATTTGAAAGGAGAATTGAGGAAGCAATTTTGGTTAAACAGGAAGTTTTTCTAGGCCAATAATGAAGTGTAAAGCTCTCTCCTTGACTGTTGGAAAAATAGGACTTAGATCCAGTCAATTAATCAATCAATAAATCCTTGAGCAAACAAACATAAACTTGAAAGGAAAAATAAAACAACTCAAAAATTTTAGGAGAATTCCCAAGTGACAGACACTTGAGAAGGAGCAAGTTGGGGGAGTATTATGAATTCACCAAGTTCCTCTGCGAAAGGCCACACTGGATTTTGGATATGCAAACCTCAAACTCCTGAGCCATGAGAACTGCAGCAGATACTGGTCTGCGGCTGAAGAAAACCTTGGGGAAGAGCGGATGAGTGAACTGGAGAAGGCCAGTATTTAGGGATCAGGACAAAGATGAGCATTAAGCAAAGAAGCCTACAGGGGAGAGGGGAGAAGCTGAGACAATCGGGAGAATGTGGAGTCACAGAATCAAGGTAAGAGTAAAGCAAGACAGAGGGCTCCAGGCTGGTAAGGACAAGTGCTGCTGGGTGTCTAGACAATGAGAACTCAGAGTTGTCCAGTAGATTCAGTGCCATGAAGGTAACACTAAGGAGACCCACTTTGGTGGACTTATGAGACAGAACCAGATTGCAGTGAATACCAAAGTGGAAACAGAACATAGACCACTGTTTTATGAATTCAGCAGGGAAAGGATGAAAGGTAGCTGTAACTGGAGAGCAACATGGTCTCCAGAGAATAATTTTATGAACTGGAAGAAACAGAGACATGCTTGACTATTGTTAGGAGGGGTCCAGTTGAAAGGGAAAAGTTGAAGACTTAGTGTGGGAAAGGCATTAAATTTCCAAGAAGAACACAGAACATGGAAACCAAAGCATACCCAGGATCACTTGATGGACCGGTGATGCTTCTCAGAGGAGATGACGCTGGAATCAGGGCGCTTGAAGAATGAGTAGAAGGCATGCAGGCAAGGAGAAAGGATGCCGACAAACAGTATCCCTAGGCCAGGGATGTTCAGTTTCTGCACTGGGACCTCTCAAAGTTGCTGGAATTGAGTGGAAGAAAATGCTCTTAAGTAAGTTTGTGGGGCTATCATTTTTCTAAACTCACTGTTGTAAGTAAACTGTGGCTTTGCTTATACAAGGCTTATACTTTGTGTCTCTACCCAAGGTATATTTCTCATCTGGGTCATTTCCTTTAGAAAATGTGCAACCAGTGGTAGTGAGTCTGAACTCCCAAGTGCCTGAAACTATTCAGGAAATGCAATGAGTTGCCTTACTCCCTGTCACATTTTCTCTGCCTTTCATAAGTGAATGATTCCTTCATAATCATAGCACTACCTAATTAGAACCTGTACATCTCAGCCAGAAAAAGAGAACTTGGCCTTTTAGGTGGTTGGCTCAGAACTCACTTGATGAAAGACATGTTTTCCAGTGGTGAAAAGTTGAGGTTGGCTTTAGATAGTTTAAGGTGCAGAATGTTCTGTGTGATGTACTATCCACAAGAAAAAGTAAGCTATTAAAGATAAAAAAAGATTTAGTTTTTCAAAGATAACATTGCATACCAAAGCTTAATATATTTAAGAAGATACTAAATTCATAAAGAAGTACATGGCATAAGCTTTACTCTCTCCAGTAATTTAAGAAATGTTTGCAGAACTGAAATAGCATTTGTAGTACTCAACTGTGACTGTTTTAAATACTAGTAACTAAATCTAACGAATATGTGGTTAAATCAGGACCTTCAATCATTCTTGATATCGAGGTAATTTGAAGTTATTTTGTGGAAAATAACTTGGAACTGTAAAACAAGAGACCCAAAATTGTTTATATATCTTGACCTATAATTTTTCACTAGGGAATTTATTTTAAGAAAATCATTTAAAATATAAAAATACCTATGCACAATACACATACATATATACTGATACCCTATAAGGTAATTAATAAAACCTTGTGCCAACATAAACTAGAAAGTATAAGTAAAAATAAAACTGTATATAATATATATGTAGCAGATATAATTTTAGCTCACATACTCAGAGTGAAAGAAGTATCCTATTTCTATAACTCAAATCAGTTTCTGAATCTGAAACTCAAATCTTTTGTGGTCCAGAAAAATTTAATCTCAGCTACTGAGGTTTTCCTGAAAATAGGGTTAAGCTAAGGTTTCTATGTAATGCTGAAGCTTCTTGGGTGGCGTTCACCCTCATGTTGCCTTGGTGATCGGCTTCAGTTGTTTCTGTGTCATCTGTAAGACAAAGGGGTCCCTGATAATGGTAGGAATGCTTTTCTCTGGGTCCCCCATCATACCAACTCCTCTCCATAGAGTCTTGCCACCTTTCTAGGGATCCTGCCAGGGTGAAGACCTCGGATTCCTGCTTTCTTCTTTGTCTTGTTATTTCTTGCTTTCCCTCTATACAGGTAGACGTCAGAACCAAATAAAAAGAAGGATCATGTTCTCACCTCTGATTTTCTAAAATGCTCCATCACTCTTAGGATTTCTTCTCCTTTCACCTCTGCCCATGCTCTCTCCTGAGGTTTGAAAATTACAGTTGAGAAGAGAAAATATTTGTAGATGCCTGTGCTTTGAGCCAAGCCCCAAGCCCTTCCATGTTGGGGTAAGAGCAGCCTCTCTGTGTTTTCATGGGAAGTCACAGATGCAGAGAAAAAGAATTATTGTAATATCTCAAAATATCATCCTGTCATACAGGCATGAAGATTGTCATGACACAAAAATCAGGGAAGAAATTAGAAACATCAAAATTATCCACCAGTGAAAACTTGATCATATACCAATCACCAGAGAAGATACTTTTCAAACATTACCACGATTCAATCTTCATAACTATCTTTGATTTAATATCATGTAACCAGAAATAGTTTGAAAGACAAGGCATCAGACCAGATGCATTAAAACCATCAGCAAAAAATGAAAGTGTTTGATATGTGGGTGGTAGGATTTTGTATGATTTATTTTTATAATAAGTATTATGTAACAACATTAAAAAGAAATAGAAATTAGAGGAGAAAATATTTCTTCCCAGATTTGGAATGAGAAATGAAGAAATCCTTGTGGATTTTACCTCAAAGGGTAGTATTAAGATTCAGTTCCAAGAATTCAAAGTCAAACCAGCTGCTGCCATTGTCAATGAGTTGGGATTGCAAAAATGGAACATTTCCTTCTTGATTTAATCTTCTCAAATACACTAAAACCTATTATCTGACTCCTTAGATCTTATCAATTCTTTAGATACTGGTGAAGAATTTCAAAAGAATTAGTCAATAAGCTTTGGATAATAGGGAAGCAATGCCTGACCCATGAGATAGCTAGCTGTGGTATAAGGAAGGGGAAAGCTCACTGGCTGAAACCTCTATGTTCCAGGCTGAAGTAGTTGCTTTACCACTGCTGTCCCATTTAATAGAGTCAATTGGTTCTCTTTTGGTAACACAAAAACTAAAGCTCACAGAAGTGAAATAATTTGCCTAATGTCACTGAGTAACTGAGTCAGAATTCAAATCCCAGTCTGGTCAAGCCTATATTCCCAGATGTTTTTGATGGAACTATGTGACCACGCCTTGAAATGGCCACTGATAGGTAGATCCATTCTGACTGCCTGAGGTAAAAGTTTAAGAATACAAAAACTTCTTTATCATCACAAAGTAGTGGAAATACTAGATAACCTATTTTTACTGAGCATCACAATCATTAGCCATCGTGTCCCAAAACGTGACCCACAAAATGTTCATTGACGACATGTGAAGATGGCATTGCCAGGGCCCTTTTTGGAAATTTGCTGTCTTCTCAAAGACTCAGAGATTAGGAAAACTACAAAAGAATTTTCCATTTTATCTTTTTTGAGTTCAGTGTTCCCTAGACTTACTAAGTCATAAAATCATTTTTATGCTAATGCTGTCAGAGCTCAGTTGGTCAACATTTTGTTACTGTGACCAAGAACCTAAGAAAACCAACACAGAGGAGGAAAGGTTAATTCTGGCTCAGTTTCAAAAGTCTCAGTCCATGATCACTTGGTTCCATTGCTGCTACACCTATGGCAAGGCAGAAACAGGATGGTGGAAAAAGATGATAGGGAAAGGTTGTTCACCTCATGGCAGTTAGAAGCAAAGACAGAGGAAAAGAGCCTAAGGGGAAGGGCTGGGGACAGGATATACCCCTGAAAGACATTGTCCACTGGCCTCCTTCCTCCAAGTAGGCCCCACTTCCCTGCAGCCCATTCAGTTAATTCAGTGGATTAATCTACCAATGAGTTAATCCACTTGATGAAGTTAGAGTCCTCAAGGTCAAATAAGTCCCCCAAATCCCACCAGTTAGTACCTAAACCTCCAATGTAATGAATTTTGCACAGCATTTTGGGTCTTAACCATCACAGCCCAGTTGCATGAATGTGTATCTGACGCCAGGGAGTGAGACTCCAGGGGAAAGCTGAAAGGAACTATTTTCTTGGGTGGCGTGTGTTCTTGGGGACAGTAGAGACAGCTGTGCTCAGAGTAGGACAGAAGGACTTCTCCTCAGTGAACAGGAGTGACCTCACCAGAGAGAAGGCTTTAGGAAATGATGCCACTCTGGTTCCCCAGGTGCCAGTAGCCTTGGGAAGGGTGGCAGCAAAGTGACATGCATGAGGCTGTCGAGCAGAACACAGCAGGGATGGGAGGTCCTCTGGGGTTCAAAGCCACGATTCAGCCAGGCAGCCAGAATCAGATTCTAGCTGGACAGAGCAAGTGCCCAGTCAGTGTGTTCGATGTAAGTATGAAAGATAGCAGAGTAAAAAGTTTGCTCAAAGTGGAAAATCAACAGGCTTCACTGAAGAAGATTTTTATGAGGCTGCACAAAGACACATCTGGATGAAGGAACCTTAATGGATGGTGAGACTTTCAGGGATAAGCAGCTGCAAGAAGCATTCACCATGTCTCTCTGCAAGGAGAAGGACAGTGGGATTCATAGAGGCCAGTGAGAAAAGTAGCACAGGAGAGAGAAGACAGAGTCCAGCAGTAAGGAACTGCAAGAAAAAACAGCCAGCAAAAGGTGGGTGACTACTACTGACAAGATTTCTGGAGATGCCTCAAAACACAGGATTACATGGAGAGATTAAAAATCTAAGAGGCTCAGAATCTTGAAACTTTAAAATACCAGAAACTCATGGTTTAACCTGGGGGCGGGGGTAATATATATATAATTTGGTGAAAATGAGACTCCCCTTCCTATTTCTATAGCCCACTGAATTTGCCTTCTACTCATTTATATAGAGCAGGCTCAGTTATTTTATTTGTTCTGTCTGCTTTTCTTTCCTCAGATAGCATACTTAGGCACTGTGGCAGCAGGTTTATCCATGGACAAGCCTGTCCACCACATCTGGGAAAGGAATTACGCCTTGGGAGGAGCATCTCTGGACAGCTAAATAGAAAGGCTATCCACCACCTCTGGGGCCAGCCCCTGAGACTCCCAAGGAGCTGCTGTTCTTGAAATTTGGGTCTCTGTGTTCTTCTCAAAAAATGTGCTTGGAAACCACAGGGATGCCTGGAGAATGGCCCAGAATGTGTGGAACACAGAGCTGAGGGTTCTGATGCCCAAAAATAGATGAGTCTATTTTTTTGAGTCAGGTTTGTCATTTGGAGAGACTCTAATCAGGAAAAGGTGCAAGACTGACCAGGGAATGTGAGGCAACTCTAGTATTAACCACAGTACAGCACCATTATTACCCACAGGGCTACAGAGACAGAGGAAGGAGCTATTGCTCCACAAGCTCAAGGAGTCCGACCCGTACCAGGCTTGCCCAATAAGATGCAAACCCTGCTGCAGATGTTGCCTGAAACAGGAGAGGAAATGCTCAGCTTACCTTTTCTTTTCATCCCCTTAAGCTCCTGCCAGGTCTCCCATAAACTCATTCTGGTCTCAAGTCACTTGGCAATGGATGTTAGAAACTGTATGCCCCCATGCAGAGTAGGACAGAGTGAGAAGACATGATGCGATGGATGTAAGATCAGCGAATGGTCCCCTACCACACCTCTGGATTTCCCTCATCAATATTACCAGTGACCTTCAAGGCCAAATACCATGATTAATTCCCATTAAAATCTCAGTACTACTTGAATCAATTAATTACTTTTTTCTTCTTGAAGTATATTCTTCATCTGTTTCTGGGACACATCTTTTGGCTGCTGGTTTTTCTCCTACACCATTTCTGCAGATCTGTAGTTCTTTTCACTGATTTCTCCCCATCTCTCCATCTTCTACGTCAAAGACACTCAGGATTCTTTTGTTATTTCGTACTTTCTATTTACTCTTAATCCTCAGATAATCTCATCTGGACCCTTGGATTTAAATGTTTCCTAATAGAAACCACTACAAAGCAGCCCTGAGAAGGACTTAAATTAACCAGTTGGCTTTTCATGCTTACTTGTGAGTCTGTCCAAGGCCTAGGCCCCTTGTCTGGCTATTGGTGGTAGACTTATAGTAAGTGAACCTCTGTGTGTTTCACTGACCACCATGAAGCCTGTAATGGTGGGTGAAGCTGTGAAGCCTCAAAGGATAAGACAAGGTCACAGCCAAGGACACCTGGCTCCAATCTCAACTAGATAAAGACTGTAGCCACAGGCATCTCACTTCTGGGCGGAGGCCTTCCTGGAGTTAACATAGCTCTCCTAAATTAACGTAATGCCTTATGTGGAGAAGTCCTTGACCCGTTCCCACCCTTCATGAGTATTCCCCTCCCTTGTTCTGATAACTAAATATGGGCCACCCAGAGAAGACCTTTGTCTTAGATCCAAGAGAATCTCAAATTCTGAGAAGGTTTTGATCCTCCTGAAGGAGTGATCAGACTGCAATAACCAAGGGATAATATTAACTTGATACTACCTACCCAGACAGCAACACTCTGAAATTACTCCCCTGACCTCATACGCTGTCATTGGTACATCCCATTGCCTGATGGCCAGACAGCTCCAATGGATACTAGTATGCATCTCAAATAGGATATGTTCTAATTTTTAAATATTTTTCTTCTACAAATCTGCCCTTTTCTCACTTTCTGAGCTCAGTCCTGTGCTCATAGCAGATGTAGAATGTGCATACACTCCTATAAATATTATGAATACATTTTCCATGATCATTATGGAGTATTTCATTCAACAAATATTGGCAGGGTGCCTGAGAAGGGCCAGCCCTACACTAGTCAGTAAGTAAACAAAAGCAAATCAGACATGGTACCTGACCTGAAGTGAGGGACAAATGGGAAAGATGACCATTGCGCCTGTTTGTACATAAAATTATATCCTCCACCCAGATTGGAGTTCCTTGAGAACTAGAGTGTTGTTGCAGTTTTTGAGTTGAAACACTGGCTAGTCTGAGTGAGAAGCAGGACTTGAAGTCCCTTCCAGAAACCAGAGAATGTAGAGGAATCAGACCTCTACAAAAGAAAAGGCAAGGACCTCACTGGTAGTGAGTAGATTTCTCCTCTAGAGTGCTCTAACAATGAAACTCTGCTTACTATTTTTGTTTTACTGTGAGTACTATTTAGTCCAACACTCTATCTTTTATGTTGATGAAATTCAGTGCCCAGAATGGAGATAAGCAACCACTTAACATCACTCCCTAAGTTGGGTAGGAAGAGAGCCCCAAACACTGGCCACCAGGTTGACAGCCCAGCACCATCTTCCCAGCAGCATCATGTATCTCTTCATAAGATTAATTCTCTGGCTCTCATAAAAGCTGAGGATCATAATAATACATCAAGAAAACTCTGAGCTCATATATAATTCACTTTACATCATATAGCTAAAAACTGGGTCTATCTGTGAAGTAGTGAACCCCTCAGAGCCCATTTGGGGGCAGCCCTGTAAACTCCTCCTTTAGAAACAGTTCTATTTACAGAAATTTCAAATCTTCCTTCACCAATCTCAGCCTTTTTTATTTTGCCTTCAGAAAACACTTGCAACTTGAATCAATATGTTTTCCCTCTAACAACTCCTGTAGGACATGAGAAAAGATTTCATCACGCTAAGTTTTCCCTTTTCCAATGTGTTTTGATCTCTTTCAAGACAGAAACCTTGTCACTATCTGGGAGTCTAGTTTTCCGTATCTCCTAGGCCCTTTTAAATACAAATCCTCTTAGCTCTACCACATGATTACTTCTTAAACATTTCATCTGCTCACTCTCCACCATCCTGCTCCCATCACTCTACTGAATTTCTGCTCACCTTTCAGCAAGGTCATTGCAATTCTCTTTAGGCTCACCTCCACCTTCTCCTCACATTTGGTAATTTGCCATGTACACTTACAGAAAGGGTAGTTTTTCTACATTGCAAGTCTGACCCCATCAAATAGCTTCCACCTCTTTACCAAATATATTTATAACTCCTTAGCATGGTATATGAAGATCTTCATGATGTCACATATGATAAGTTTCACCATTACTGACCAATGACATTTTTGGAGGCACTTGGAATTGAAGTCGGACACAGAATGGTCATAATCAGGATAATGGGACTAGAGTTTAAAAACAAGAGCTATATGAATATTAGGATTGTTTCCTCCAGTTCCATGAACAATATTATTGGTATTTTAATTGAGATTTTGTTACATCTGTATAAGAACTTTGGAAGTATAGACATTTTCACTATATTATTTCTGCCTATCCGAGAAAGGTATATCTTTCCATTTTCTGATATCCTCTTCAGTTTTTCTTCAGAGTACTATGGTTTTCAATGCAGATGTCTTCTGCCTCCCTCATTAGATGGATTCCTAAGTATTTCACTTTCTTAAGTTTACTGGTAAAATTTAGGTATACATAATGATCACATTCATTATAGGGAATTTGTATCTGTACATGATGGGAATGAGAAGTATTTCATTTTTATTGACTCTATTATGAAAAGTATTGTTTCCTTAATTTCTCTGTCAGTGAGTTTGTTGTTTGTGTACAGAAATGTTATTAATTTTTAGTGCTGACTTTGAATCTTGCTGCATTATAAATTTTGTTATTAATTATAGGAGTCTTTTGATAGAGACTTTGAGGTCTTCTATGAAGAGTATCATGTCATCAGTAAATAATTATAATTTATCTTCTACTTTCCTATCCACATTACCTTTATTTCTTTTTCTTATCTAATTGCTCTGACTAATGTTTCCAGATCTATATTGAGCAAGAATGGTGACAGTTGGTGTTCTTGTCTTGTTCTTGATTTTAGAGTGAAAGATTTCAGTTTCCCTCCACTTAGCTTGATGTTGGCAGTTGATTTATCATAGTTGGCTTTTAATAGATGGAAATAAAGATTTTCTATTTCAATTTTCTTTAGCATTTTCATCATGAACGAATGGTGAACTTTGTCAAATGCTTTTTCTGCATGTATTGAGATGATCACGTGGGTTTTGTCCTTGCTTCTGTTTACATGATGTATTACATTTAGTGATTTTTGTATTTTGAAACATCCCTGCATCCCTAGGATTAACCCTACTTGATCATGGTGTATGATCTATTTGATAATTTGCTCCATTCTATTTACCAGTATCTTATTGAGGATTTTTGCATCTATGTTTGTTAAAAAGATTGGCCTGCAGATCACTTCTTGGGGTGGATCCTTTTCTGGAGAAAGCAGTCCTAAAATTCATATGGAACCAGAAGAGACCTAGAATAACAAAGGCAATTCTGGGCAAGAAGAGGAAGGCAGGACTATCACAATCCTGAAGTTATACTATAAAGCTACAATGATAAAAATAGCATCATATTGGGAAAAACAAAAACATAAACAAACAGAAACAGACTTGGAGATCAAAGGAACAGAACAGAGGATGCAGAAACAATTTCAAGCACACCCAGCTACCTTATCTTTGACAAAGGGGCCAAACACCTTCACTGAAAGAAAGATAGCCTCCTTAACAAATGGTGCTGGGAAAACCGGCCTTCCACATGCCAAAGATTGAAACTGGACTCATATTTCTCACCATGGATAAACTAAAATCAAAATTGATCAAAGAGCTAAATATTACAATAGAAACACTTAATCTGCTGGAGGATAGAATAGGTAAAACTCTTGAAGACACAGATGTAGGCAAAGACCTTATGAACAAAACCCCAACTGCACAAGAAATATTACAAAGAACCAACAGTTAGGATTACACCAAATTAAAGAGTTTCTGTACACAAAGAAAACCACCAACAGAATGAAGAGACAACCCATAAAATGGAAAAATATTTTTGCCAGCTACTCCTCAGATAAAGGACTGATACCTAGAACATAAAAAGAATTCAAAAATTAGGCCCCTTAAATTTAAAGACTCAATCCAAAAATAGGCATCTGAAATAGACACTTCCCCAGTGAAGAAGTACAAATAACAAATAAACACATGCAAATATGTTCAGGGTTGCTGGTCATTTAAGAAATGCAAATTAAAACAATATTGAGATCTCATCTCACTCCAGAAAGAATGGCTATCATCAAGAAATAAACCAGTAACAAATGCTGGTGATGCTTCCAAGGAAAAAGGAAGCCTTCTACACTTCTCTAGCTCTAGGTTTAGAATTATTTTCTCTTACTTATGTCATTTTGAACAACTCACTTCATCTGTATCTCATGTGAAACCTGAGAATATTCTAGAACTATCCTGTTTACTTAGCAATGTTCTTATGATGTTCAAGCAAGAACAGTTAAATAAAAATGATTTATAAACTTTAAAGTTGTATACACATATATAGAGATATTAGTCATAATTATAATTCTTGTCTATTATGATTGTGATTACTATAATAGCAAAGTTATTTCCTTTTCCTCTGCACCCCAATTACCACTTACATAAAATGCTTGACTTTCATGAAATAACTTCTAGAGCCCTCTGAACTCTGCTAGCAAAGAATCATGAGATTTTTAACTAAGGGGCTAGAATGTAAGACACTGAGGAACCTACTCTGGCTGAGACAATTGCTGTGTAAACTGGAAACTGAGAAAAGTTGTTAAATCCGATGCTAATTGTCAAATGAAGAACCTGAATTAAAACTCGAAGAATAAGGCAATTATAGAGACTTACATTTTAGAAAATCAATTAGCAGCTTAAATAAGATCACATTTGTGTATGGTCAGCCTTGGGTACAAACCCACAGCAGGGGACATACATGGATGCATGTGGGCAGAAGACAGTGGCATTGAAAGATTCCCCCCTAATGCCCTCACCCACAGACACTGACTGCATTCTGGAGATATGGGCATTTTGAAGGCTTCAACCATTTTTTTACACATAGCCCATGTGGCACATTTATCCCCTAGGCCCTGCACCACCGGCCCTCCTTCTCAAATCTGTCACTAGGATTTTCACATTTGAACACAATATGACTGTGGTGGAGGACATGGGAGGTAGGTGGGGACAAGAGTCTGTCACCTACTTGGAGTTTGGGACCTGAAATAAATCTGGTTTTGTTTTGGGATCTTTCAGAAAGACTTCCCCAACTGTCTCTTCTGAAGACAGCCTCTCCACTTCTGTACACATGAGGCATACTACAAGGTACTGTGAGTGAACTAATAGCCCTGTTCTGATCACAAGTGCTGAGTTCAGTGTCCCCAGATTCAGGTTCTTACAATCACTTTCTACAAAATGTCATTTTTCAAGAATTTCCTAACATTTCTGTGCTTCATGTTTCTGGTCTTAAAAGAATGCAAACTACTATTGGGGCCCAGGCCTAGGACTGCTGACCTCCTGCTCAGAGGTACAACAACTGAATAAAATATAGACAAAATATATATTTTAATTACAAGGAGCACCAGAATGGTCAAAGTTAAGGCTAAGACCACAAGGCATGGTGTTCTTGGCTTTTATTATTAGGTGTATAGCTTGATTGGGAGTGTGCTGGGGAACTGTTATGCCATCAAAGTTCAAGAACTGAGGAACAGTGCATTTTTGGGAAATCACACAGGAACAGATGATGGTTAACTGGTAACCAGATTGTCTTCTAACTGCGATTACTGAACTAGATAGAATTTGCAAGAGTCAAAATCCTCAGCTGCCATGTTATCTATCTTTGAGAGGCCAAAACTTCACCGGCTGTTTGCTAGCTTCAGTTCCGGCCATTGGCTTAAGGATTAATCTGTCCCTAAACCAGCCAGAGACCCTACCGCAAGTTACGTGGGACCAGGACAGACTCTAAATTTATTTTTATGCCAATTTATTAATATTAATTATTACCTGCTTGTACCACGTCAAGCTGGTCCTTAGCAACTACACTCACCCACTTAGGGCTTCTCAACCTTCACACTATTGGTACCTTGGACCAGATAATTTTTGGGGTGATGAACTGCCCTATCTATTATAGGATATTTAGTAACATTCTTGGTCTCTACCCACTAGATACTGTAGCACCCCCAAATGTCTTTGGGTATCAAATATTCCCTTGGGGCAAAATTAGTCCCCACTGAGAAGCCCTGCCTACACAATGCTATTACTTTGATTTGTATTATTGTAATGTGGTTATCAATGTCTTCTTCTGAACATGAAGTATGCATCTTACCATTCTGTGGTATGGTAAAGAAAATTCAGTTTTTAAAGCTCAAGGAAATTCTAGTATCAAAGTTTTCCTGGCTTCAGTGTGCTCATGTGTTCAACAGAACAATGTCATTACTTTGGCTGATGAAGATTCACTAAGCAAATACAGATCAAAGAGCCTAGTGCTGAGTTGGAGCTCAGTGTTGTCAATGAAACCACACTGTATAGGCCTTCTGGGGAGAGGTGGTCTGGGAAGTCACATGTCAATATCACAAGGAAGGGACTTCGCTGTGTGGTCGGTCACACGCAGTGCTTGTCACAACAGAACAAAGTCATATTTGATGAGCACAGCTGGGAACAGCTGCTCCTGTGGTCCCTGGGAATAAAGCCTTTCTCTAGGGATGTGCCTTCCGGCACCAGGACGGGCAGAGTGAAGTCCAGCTGAACATCTGTCAGGCATAGTGCTGGCCCATCCTTGCCACTGATCTGCAATTCTCTTCTGCTGTCGTCTCGTCTGGTTAAGAGAAAAGGACACCCACTTCTGAGTCTTCTGCCTGTGAGAAAACTCCACTTCCCCTGGTTTCCAAGTAACTTGTAAGGGAAGCCCCTCTGGGTACTGATGACACAGTGGCACAGAGCAGGTGTTCAACGTACTTTGTAAAACTTTTGACTTTGCTACTTTAATGTACACTGTTTCAATGGATGCTCACTGTAACGCTTGGGGTGTCAATATTATCACCAAATTTTGCAGATGAAGAAATGATGGCTCAGAGAGTTTAGGTGGATCTTCTAAGGAAACAAAAAAGTCAAATGGTAGACCTTGGATTTGAACCCCCATCTGTCTACCCCTGTGTGTTATGCTCTTTCTAATATGCCATCTGGAATGAAAAGGGCTGAGGAAAAACACAATGAAAATACTGTCTTCTAAAATAGCCAGAAGGGGCTGGGGATTTAGCTCAGCGGCAAAAGCGCCTGCCTGGCAAGTGCAAGGTCATGAGTTCGATTCCCGGTACCGGAGAAAAACCAAAAAAAAAAAAAACAAATAAAATAGCCAGAAGTTTGCAGCCCTTGCAAAATATTTGTTGACTTTCAAGCAGACAAAGAGGTTGGTGGCCTCTGACACAGACTCAAGTGACCGATTAGTCTTCTCAACTGTATTAGGAGAAATTTCGTACCCCTGCAGAGTTAGTGCCTTATTAATTCCTTCTTTGTCAGACAGGCCCAGTGTTCAAGGCTGCAAATTCTGAGGAGACTCCCAATTAGACTTCCTTATATTGGAGAAGTCCATGGGATAAAGAGAAGAGATAATCCTACTGACACTGCTCTACAAAGTTCCAACTGTGACAATTAGGTATTCCCAGGTGCTATGAGAAACAAGGCAACAGTGGCCAGCTCCGTCCCTGGGAGTCAGAACTTCCCTGTAGAGAGCACAGCTATAGTAATGATTAGGATCCGAAAGGACAAGTAGGAATCTATGCAAGACGACCTGCCCTGGAGTCTAGACCCAGCAAAGGCAGAGTGACTTGTAAATGAAAGTATTTGGAGGAACAGCAAGTAGGGGTGGAGGTGAGATTTCAGGACCTATCATTAGGATGTAACTCTGGCTAAACAGCTGCCAGGAATTCATAGCCCTCTAGTATTTAGACCAAGACATGAATAAGGAAACTGAAGCTCAGGGTCACCGCAGTGAAGACCTCTGTCCCAATCCCACAAGGACACTCTTCTCACCACTTTGGGCCGCCTCTTATGTAATCACCCCCTTGAAGCCCCTGCCGTTTTGTCTCCTGCTTGGCCCCGATCCTTAGGACTGAAACCACTTGAGACCTAGGAGGATGCAGTAACCATTAGTCATTTGTATTACTATCCATCTGACCAGCATAGTTTCCTGGCTATGAAGCCTTCTGGCTTTAGAGAGCCTTAACATGTGCTCATTTCCCTGAAGAATTCAACTTCATTTAAGCTCAAACAAATGAGAAATGCTACAAAACCATGTACAGCCCTTGACCTTTGAGCTCTTCCAGTTGGCTGATGGCCTTGGGTGAATTCCTCCCCTGTGAATCAAAGTCAGCAGCAAAGCTGCATTATTGTAAGGACGTTGTCTTTCCCCAATCTGTAACACTTTCCCATTCTCCCAAGACTTGCTGCACCTTTGAGGCTCAGGCCAAGTGTCACCTCCCCCGAAAGGCTTCTCTGATCTCCAGCTCTCCACCACGTTTGATCTATAATGATTGCCCTTCCCTAGACTTCTAAAATACTATCTGTAATATCATTCCATGCCTAGCATACTTTCATTGACATATTAAAAAACAAAAACACAAATGGGGTCTTGTTACAAAATTATCCATCCTGAAAAATTTCCCCCAGTCCTTCTGGTATCATCCATCCCAGGCCAGTACACATTGACTTAATGCTATCATGGGATGTCACGCCTACCTCCTGTCACATTGTTTTCCTTCTCTCAACCCCCATAGCTACTGCTGTGGCTTTCTACTAAGCCTTAGTAGAGACTGAACACTTATCATGATATGTGTTACCATGGGACCTGAGTGGGCCATCATGAACTGGGCATTGTCTGATACACCAAACCATAAAATTGGACATGCACAGTGGCACTCCATCATCAAACAGAAGTGACATAGGGGAGATAGGGCTAAAGCAAGACCTAAAGGCAAAAGTACATTACAGGAAAAAGTGACCAAATGCCCAAGGTCCTCACTCCTCCCCCTCCATTCATTTATGTCTCCAGACTGCACTTATGGGCTCAAGAGGAGATACCTGGGTTATCTGACACTTTTACCATCCTCCTGGCAATTGCAACAGCCTCTGATCTGGTCCACCTGCCTCTACTTTCCCTCACTTCCTTTTCTCCACTACCTTCTGCCACCATGATCTTCAGAGCAATGCCTCTAGGATCCAATTGTTCTCTCCTGTCCCTACTGACTACAGTACTCCTGCTCATTCTCCAGAGCCTTGCATGGACCCTGGCACCTTCTCTCACCACTTACAGTGTGTAGTTGCACAGCACTTCTCAAATGTTTCTCCCAGAAGACCCCAAGGGCAGAGCAAAAAAGATCTGGCTCCTCTGAGTGTCCTAGAGCCCAAGGAAGTTCTCTCAGCAAGAGACCTGGAGGACATTACCTAAGAATTATGTCAATTCAACTTCTGTTCTGTAATATTCCTGCATGTTTTGATGTTACTCACAACTTACTGATCTAGTAAGTGTGATATTCCAGTACTATTTTTATCTGGTTGTAAGTGTATATAGCACCACTGACGTGCCACTATCTCTTCCTTCCAAGTTTGGGAAACATCCATCCTTGAGCACATTTTTGTACTTCTACTATATTTCTTGAGCATGGTTCTGCACTTGAGAGGGTCAGGGCCTACAGAAGGAACTTTATACCATGTTCTAATGATAACACGGGACAGGACTAGGCATTTGAAGGGTTAGTAGAGCATATTATTTTAAGACTAAATTCTTTACCTTGAAACTTAAGATGTTATTAATGTACATAATAATGATAAATATGAAATAAAATTCCAGTAGCCACAATTTCTACAGTGCTTGCTCTAACCAAACACTTCCCTAAGTTCTTCACCTACACTGGCACATTAATTCTGAGACTTGTGCCATGAAATAGGTACTGCCAATATCCTTACTCTAATTATCTGATTAAAAAAAAAAACTGAACTTGGCTTTGAAGTAGTAGACTGACTTCTATGACTGTCACCCTAATTACTCTGTTATGGCAGTTCTCAATATCTTCAATAGTAGTAATAGCAGCAAGAGTAATAGCAGTATTAGCAGTAGCAGCAACAATCACAGTTAACTATGCACACACATCTTCTAGAACTTAAACAAAATTCTGTCATGTAAAATCACCTAGAAATCCTCATAGTAGAGATTAGTCTAATATGAGTCCTGTCGGAGGGCCATGCTCAGGCAGAGCTCTCCCAAGATCTCTACGGTTAAAAGTTTGATAAGAGCATGTTAAAACCAGATGGCTACACATATAAAGGGTAGGGGGAGGGATATGACTGTACAAGCCATAGCAACAGGAAGGTGGAAGTTCAAAGACCTGAACTCATCTGACTGACATTCAAGCACCCATTTTGGTCTGACTTTTTCTCACCAGTAGGCAATCCACAAACTTGAAGAGTCCTTCTTACAATGGAACCTGTATTTTAGTTCCAGGAAAAGACTGTTTTCCAAAGAATACAAAGAGGCTACAATGGTGGTGAGAGTAGGTCACTTAGAACACCCAGCCCCTGTACCAGGCCATTGAAATGACTGACTTGGGTGAGTCCTTATGATGGTCTGGAGATAACAGTAACGTCATTGTCATTTTAAAGATGCAGGCAGTGACGCACTAAGTAGGCAATAGAGAAAGAAATGTGAAACCCTAGTATTTAGTGTCACATCCATCTGACCACAAACCTTTTAAGTAGTATGCATTCTATAAGACAGCTATGTTTCTGAGCAAGGATATGATATTTTTAAGAACTTTTCAAAGGGTGTGACTCTAGAAACTTTAAGTTTGGCCCTTTGTATAAGGCAGCTCTTATAATGCATGGCTTCCTAAAATCTAAAGAACTTAGAAGTCTCTTCATTGCTCCATAGCACCAGGGGAGGTGGTTCCTGGCCTCAGCAAGATGTGGATGACAGCAGATAGCCAGCTGTGTGCTTCCTGGGATTCACCCAGCCCAGGGCTGAAAGGAAGGGCAAGATAACAGAGGATGGATCCAGTAAGAGGTAAGAAGTGAAAGGCCAAGCAGGAGAGAAGCACTTCCAAAGATCCAGCTGGAGAACAAGGGAGCCCGTGGGCAGACCAACAGATGTTTTCAGCTGCATCTGTCAGCTAGATTGAGGGAGGTTAGTTATGGGGAGGAGAGTTGTGGCTGAGGGTTAGTCTATGATTAGGGGAAGGACAAGCAGGGACTTCCAGTTCTGAATTTAATTGGATTCCAAAAAGAGCTATCAAAACTCTATTAAGAACAAGACCTAAAGCACAGGAAAATGAACAGAGTCCAAACATCAACACCAAGAATGGTGGCAAAAGAGGCACAAACAGAACAGGTGACTTGAAGCAGAATCTGTGCAATACCAAACAAGGACTCCTTGTGGGCCACTGAGATAACACTGGGAGGTGCCATGGAGTGTTGAAGAGCAGAGGTCCAGTGGAGAGTCTTTGGGGAAGTGTGGATGCTCCCTTTGGAACAGAATATGGTCTTCTGGAGTGAGTTCTCACAAAAACAAGCCACTCTAACAACGCCAGCCTGATCTCCGCATCTCTCTTGGGCTTTCCTTTCTGAGACGTTGTCACTTCCTCCCATGTGTACTCCTGTCAGGGTCTTCTGCCATCATGCCACAGCCAAGGCCCTCAGCAGAACTGAGCCAATACCAGCAGAGTGCTACTGAACCACAAAAGCCGTGAGCTGAATAACCTCTGTTCTAAGTAGCTTTCCTTGGGTATTCAGTGTAGTGACAAAACGCTGTTAGTACTCAGAAAATGTCCTTTAGTAAGAGATTACAGAAGACTTTGAATATCTCATTAAATTGCCTAGCATTTGTTGTAGGAAGTCAGCAAGTCCAGGAGATGCTAACAGGTGGACAGCAGAGAAGATACGCCCATAGGTGGTACTTAGTAGAAAACAAATGGATTGTGGCTGAATTCTACTACAGGGTGACACCACAGCAAAGAAATGAGTCAAAATAATTAAGCTAGAGGAGAGATCTTGGAGACTATTGTTTAATTTCATTTTACAGCTGAGGAGATAAGTCTAAGTCGGAAGAGAGATTTACAGTGACATCAGATAATTAGAACTTACACGGCTCTTTCCAGTTCATTGTATTTTGAGATTGTCGGGTTAATAGAAAAACAATAAATAGACTTCTCCAAATTTGGAAATCGTTGGTCATAAAAGTAAGTGGAAAATAAAGAAAATCAGAAAGATTTTTGTGTACTGGGAGTGGGGCTGAATAATAAAACTCAAAGCCAATTTTCTGACCTACATTTACAGAGTCCAAGGGCTTCACGATGGCCGCCCTTGGCTCTTCTCCCTGATTTCTGCAGGTCGGCCCCGTGTGTTTTTGATTCTTTGCTCTGCAAGCCTCCATTTAACTCCTAAATTGCATAAAACATTCCAAAGTCAGGCAAATAATTGCAAAAGATTTTCTGTTTTACATACTTAGCCTGGAAATGAAATCTGAATCCAGGAAAGAGGGAGACAACAAATCCAGGGAAAGGCAAGATCAAAATAAAGATAAATCCACTGTAGTTACCAGACATACTCTCTTGCCCTCAAAAGGGCCCTAAATAGAGAAGTAAAAATCAATTTTTAATACATGGGCTTCCCAAGGGAGCCGAGACTCACTCCTTATGTCTGCCTGCTTTACCACCTACACTAGTGCCATAACTGAAGCAGAGACCCTCAGAGGGGCAAGCAGAGCCCCACAGGAGGAAGCCGAAAGCTGCTGGGGGTGAGGAGGGCTTTCCCAGGAGACCACAATGGAATTTATTTTGAAAAGATTCAAAAGTATCTCTCCAGACAGATAAAAGATAGGAGAAAGGCTACTCCCAGCAGAGGAAACAATTTGTACAATGAAGGAAATAATTCGAGCACAGACATAAAAGGAAATATTGGGCAGACAGCAAATAAATAGTTCAGTATGGCAAGAAAATGAGGAGGTTGGGGGCATGGAGAAAGGAAAGCATTTCAGACTTGTAGGAGGCAGGCAGGTGTGACAGGAGATGGGCCATCAGAACAACAGCCAGTGGTTCCTGGCTGAAGCACAGGAGGGAATGGAGAGGGAAATGAGGCTGGGAAAGGGGGTGGTCGAGCCAAGGAGAGGTGGAGGTGTGAATGCCTGGCGCTTCCACCCTGTGGTGGAAATGGGAGCGGTGATGACGGGAGCCAGTGAAATTGAGCAGCACAGTGCAGTGACTCTGGCAGAACTGCACATTGGGAAGATACTGTAAGATGCAGGCTGGAGATATAGTGGCTAAGATGTTTCTAGGTGAGACCCTAAAAGGATGCAAACATGATCCAGACCCAGTTCTGTTGAGCACATTTCCCCAGATTTTCCGCTGCCCTGAAGTCACTCTTTTCCAAGCAGTGCCCAGGGTTAACAGATCTGGTCCTCAGACCCCTGACAATGCTGTAATGTGGATTTGCCTCTCTTGCACAGTGAACAGTTCAAATGCAAATAATCCCTGGCTCTCTAGTACTCAGCAGGAAGTCAACCCCCTGGGAATGCTTGTTGACTGAATACAGGTTGGCATCCCAGATAAATCAAAGTGTGAATGGAAATATGCCACTGTATGCCCCATCCACCTACTTCCACTCAAGCCGGCTTACGTCACAGTGGCTGGGTAAATGGGTGATGCTGGTTCTTATTCTTTCCTTGGAAATACAATATTATTTATGTCAAAGGACCACTTGGTTACCACTGAAACAACAAGATGTGGAAACAAATGCAGCCAGCTCCCCAGTGACTGACGAAGTATTTCCTCTGACCAGACACCACAAATGAGTTCCACTCCTCTTGTTACCAGATGCAAGGGTGCTGGAGTCTCCACTTGGAGATAATTTCTAGGTCGTTTCTTGGTCGTTGCCAAGATTATATACCAGCTCCCCAGGTGAGTCTCCAATACAGCAAGAGCTGAGTGTCCTTGGCTTAACCATTGTAAGCTATGGGTCCTTCATCCATAAAATGAACAAAGAATTGAATGAAACAATCAAAAAATGATGGCAAAGTTTCACACTTATTAGAGGTAGGAAAAATAAAAAGGAAACATTGGGAGAAAATGACCTCTACAGAGTGAGTTCAGGCAGAGTAAAAAAGGAGTGCAAAAAGAAGGAAAAAGTAAATATAAAACTAAAGATAAAGATAAAAATACACCGACAGTACAAGGCAGGCTATCGTGTAGAAGAACTCACGATAGTGAGCTCAGTGGTGACTGTCTCTTTCCTGTTTCCCACGCTTAGGTCACACTCAGGCCGTCCTATCCAAAGCCTACTGAAGTTTTTGTGAGGAATCCACATGCAGGACTCCGACAGCTGTTTTGTGCTGTTCTGGAATCCTAGCAGCCCCCTTTTCCATGCTCGTTTTAGCCAGGCCCTAGCTTCCTGGCTCACTCTTATTAGGTCTTCCTTGATTCTCCCCACACAGGCCCACAGTGCAGAGCCAAGACAGATTCCTGATACTGAAGTTGGCTGAACAAAACTATATACAACTGAGCCTCGAGACCTTTGTATACCCAATGCAAGGCAAAAGATCCTTCCAGACCAAGTAGCTGCATCTGATGGTAAGTATTCCCCTTTCCCAGCCATTCTCTACCTTCGTTGGTTCTCATAACAATGCTGAAAAGTCATCATCGTCCTCATTTTACAGATGAAGGAGCCATAGCTTACAATGGTTAAGCCAGAGGTGCTCAGCTCTGGCTGTGTTAGAGGCTCACCTGGGGAGCTGGTAGATAATCTTGGCAACCAGGCCTGGTCCAGACTGCTTGAATCAGAGTTTCTGGGGTGAGCTTTGGGTGTTAATGGTCACGTGGTAGATGAGAAGAAAACCCAGGCCTGGAACTCAGCTTCCCCTAGTCTCCGTCTCTTTTTGAGACTACCACTGCAACGAGTAAAATTTTGCTAAAGAGCTGCCCTGAGGAGCTTCAAGTCTGGTATGAATGTTTCCAACCTGGGTGGGATGGAGAGGAGGGGATGGGGGAAAGGCGTATCATCAATGTTTTAATTTCCTAGACTTTTGCTTTTGATCTCAAACCAAAGGGTTTATTTGTGACTTCAGTGGTGCATTAACTGTTTAAGCCCCCGGTCAGAGCACAACAGTCTCTCTCCTGCCAAGCAGGAGTATCCTGGCACAAGGGCCTCACTGCTGCCTCCTCTTTGATTGGACCAGAGCAAAGGGCAGAACCAGTAGCTTTATGGACTGCTTCTCAGGCTGCTGACATAGCCCCCTGACAGATGACCTGCCAGGATGTGCCTCTGGGGCTGTGTCCCTGACTTCACCAAAGGCATTCATTCAGGCCATGTGTTTTGGCTTCTTTTTTATGCAAAGATCTGTATTAGCCCATGAATCACAGAGTGGCCATGATGGAAAGAATCCTAAAGATCACTGGCCTACCACCTCCACTCTCACCACTCCCTGGACACTTTCCTGATGGGAAAATGAAGCTTATTTGATAATTAAGTATTAATGATCATAAATTTCAACAAAGTAGAATATTTCAATACTGAGAAGTCATTATAAAAACAAGGTTTATTTTGCCTCAACTTTTGCCAGAAAATTTACAGACTTTGTCTTGCTTAATCCTAAGGACCACCTGCATGCAGAAATCCAGGGGCACCATTAGCCTCAAAGAACATATTTCATTGGCCAAGATGGGTGAGCTAGAGTCATACTGCTCATAACTTTGGTGCCTACTCCAGTACCCTCTTAGGCTGGTGGCACTCCTAGGAGGAAGCTGTCATTCTGAGAGCGGTTCAGGGAACTGTATTCCCATCCCCTTTACATCTGGAGTAGGAATGGCCCATCACACAAAGATCAGCAGCCAAATAGGAAGCAAGCACCAATTTTTACATTTCTGTCATCATCATGTGTATTAGTTAGGTTTTATAACTTAATAAATCACCCCAGAACTCAAGAACTTAAAGTCATAACCATCTAGCACTGCTCACAAATCTGCAGGCCAGAGGAACAGCTCTGCTGGCATGGGCTGGGCTCAGCTGATGTTGGTTGAATACCAGCTTGTGGACTCTCAAGGGATTAGCTAGTCCATGAGGCCTTGGCTAAGCTGGCAAGATGGCTGGGACTGCTCTCCATGTGATCTCTCTTCATTCAGGTTAGCCTTGGCCAGTAATGGTGAACCATTTAGAGCTTTCAACAATACAAACAGCCATAGTGGCATGTGTGCCATAGGTGTCTACCACTGGCCTAGGCTGTTCACATGCAGGTCACAGTGCTTCAAAAGGCAAAGAATAAGAGAAGGTAAACTCTCTTCAGGTCTAGGGTCAGGACTCATACAATCATTTTTCCTCCCCTATTTGCCCAAAGCAAGTCACAAGGCCAGATTACAGAGGCAGAGAAATTGATTTCACCTCTCAATGGAAGAAGATACAAAAAATCATGGCTAATTTGGTAACATGCTGTATCCTGTAATTCAAAATCACAGAGGCATGGGTTAACTCTTTGCAGAGAACATTACCTAGTTTTCCATCTGAAAGTGGTTTAAGCTTTAATCTACCTGGGATGTGCCAGCCCGGCTAGCAGCTGCCCAGTTACAGATAGAAAAGCTAGAATACAGATCAGAAGATGGGGCTCACTGTCCAAGGCAGTGACTCCTCCCACAAGTGAGGGGTTAGAGTATGACTCTCACTGGTACCTATTGCATTAGATACTCTTTTCCTCCTGGAAATAAATCTGTTCTGAAAATGCTAAGAGTCTGAATGTGTTCCACTTGTCACTGAGAGGGAAACAGAATATAAATTCCTTTCCCTACACATCAAGGTAGGGGTGTGGGATGAATAGAAGAGTAAGTTTCTACCTAAACAACAATCCTGACATCTAAACAAGGAAACAGAAGCTCAGAAAGATTGATAAACATACCAAAGAACACCATGGAAAAGATTAGGCATACTACTCAAATTGATACCAAAGCCAGCATCGACCAGACTTGTGCAGGTTCCCACCTGGATAGCTTCCAGCATTTTGCCAAAAGAGCTAAACAAGGCTTTGAAATGCACTAGGCAGTGAGCTTGAGCCTAACACCTTCCCACCCGCTTCATATGCATTAGCACGTGAAGCTCCACTCTGAACGATAGGCTTTATTATGCTCACAGTAAATGAGCAACACTAAACACAGAGAGGTAAAAATGTTCAAAATTACACACTGAATGGGGTAACCTGGACCTAATTTTGAATTCAGCCTCTCCCAATTGCAAATGCTCTTTCCATTTATTGTAATTACTTGCTTCCCTTGTTGTATACAGGCTGTGCCAGACATCTGGATTACCGTTATATGCTTTCTGCTTTAGTTTCTGTTTTGCCTGCACCTGAACTGTGGACAACCAGTGTTTTGATGATGTAAATGTTCCCATGCCCATCGCCATCTACTTGCTACCCAGCTCCACCTGTAAGATCCTCACAGTCTGTAAAGGACAAACTCAAATACCACTTTCCCCAAATTTAAAATTAAAGCTCCTTCCCTGAACCCTCCAACAAGAAGCTAGCTCCCCTACTTCCTTTATAGGAACAAGCCAAATAGTATTTCATTTCACATCCTATTTTCTTATATGCCATTACTATTTGCTAAATTGTTTGTCTGGTACTCCCTCAAAGTCACTGGGTTATAGGACTTATTATAACTCCAACCTCTAGAACTGAGCCTTATTGTTGACTGAGGAAACAAAGCAATAAATAAGCAAACAAATAACTACATAAAATAAAAAATAAATGCAAGTTGCTTCCTGCACTCAGGTGACAGCAAGTAGTCCTCATTTGCTGCTAGTCAACCTGGGGAGACTGCCTGGAGGAAGGCAGCTGTAGGTATGAAACTGCAAAAAACTTCTCTGAGTCTCCTCCATGCTTTTAGCCTTTCTTATCCACTTGGCTCTGACGTCTAAAAGGCATCAAAATCACTTTGGTAGAAGTCAGTAGTTTGTCAAGCTTGGTTACTGCTGTTCTTGGAAAAGAGAAGAGGAAAAAAGTGTGCAGAGACTGGTGTGGTAATAATTTCAGTTTTATCCAAATCAGATGTTCCATGAAATGTGGAGGGCTGCTTGGAGTGACACATTGCTGGCAGCTGATTGTCCCTGGAAGAGATAAAAGGAGAGCAAGAAGACAGTGTTTTGTAAGAGCTCCCGCCACTTCAGAACCAAGCCACTTTTGTTTCCAATTCTCAGAAGAACAAAAGAACGGGAATAGTGGTTTTCTAAAGGTAAAGATCCTCACACCGTGTGTGCTTGTCAGGTGTCTGATAATTTCTAGCATGTGTACATGGCTTTGCAATTTGCAAAGTGTTTTCCATCTGGTCTCAGTCTCACAACAAGTCTTGGGAGAAGATAAACCCATTGATGAGCAAGAAGTCCTTGAAGCTTAAACCTATAATGTAATGTAATTTTTCATTGTCTTTTTAAAAGAAACTTTTAGTGTGACACGTTTTCTTTTTGATGACCTTTGATTCTTCTTCCAAGTTATAAAGAGTGACTCTTTGGAGGCAGATCTCCCCCACCAGACAATCTAATCCAAAGAAAGAAACCCAAGACACAAGAATAAAGACAGCAAGATACAGACATTAAGTTAAAGGAACACTTTTGGCCCCAGATTCTCTTCTGGCTTCCCTGTAATCTACCGCATGACTTCGAGCAAAGTGGCTTCGTTTCCAAGCCAGAGAAGTCATTATTTCCTCCCTGTGCTCTCAGAATATCTTAAAAGCTGTCTCACAACTTAAACTTTGTAATGTGTATGTGATTTTCTTACATGTTACCTCCCCAGAGAGATTCTGCTTGACCATCCTATAGGGTCTGGTTTCTCCTGTCATTATTTTGTTTCTGTCCCTTGTCTGTTACCTTCTTACCACTTTTTGCAGTTTTTCATTATTATCTTTCTCCACCTCCTTGGTAGAGTTTCTGGCTGGCTTCCTAGATAGAATGCCAGCCTCGTGTGGACAGGGGTCAGGTCAGCTTTGCTCTCCAGAAAAAGCGAAGACATGGGAAGCCCTCAGGAAGTGATAGGATGGATGGCACCTCCTCCATGACACTGGGGTCTCTCTCAGTCCCACAGTGGTGCTTAAAGAAGGATGATGTTGAGAAGACTATCTCTGTCTTCCCTCTCCCCATGCTGTAGCCTTGGGCCACAGAGGAAGAATGTCCCTTTTATTCAGTGTCTCTGCCTTTCACAGATTCTCCCAAGAGGAGAAGTGGTCTACCCAGTTAGATAGATCCTGACATTCCTGGACCCTGGACAGTAAGTGGACAATGACACTGCATGGGTGTGTTCCATGTGGCTATAAAAACATTCTACTCCACTTTCTGAGGCATGAAAAAGAGCAATACTCTCTCTCCCCTCCTCTCCTCTCTCTCCCTTCTCTCTCCATCATGGTGGGCTGTTGGCTGCTCCCTATCTGCCCCAAGTGAACTTCTGCTGGGGAGACATCGATCACTTAACCCTTCCATGTAACCTGTAAGGAAACCATCCTCATTCCTGTGATATTTCAGGGATTGTGCTGTCTGCTGCACCACCAAGCATCTCCCTTTGCAGATCTGAAGTTGTAGATTCAAGTGGAGATCCAGGAGGTAAGGTAGGCACATACTTCCATCTAGGCTACTTTCCTCAACATAACCTTCACCACTGCTTTGAAGTGCAGAGTTCTGTGCTTTTGCTCAGCCATTGATAACTTCAGTGTTTGGTTTCTTGTCCTTTGCACTGCACATGGGGTGAACCAGAAGGCAGGAGAGAAAACTCTGGGGAATTCAAACACCAAACTCTACCCTCAACCTCTACCAGTTTTGCTTCTCAGAAAATGGTTCTAGTCCACCTGTATCGTACAGATGTGGAATCACTGAATGTCAAGTAAGAGAAACTACATACAAGGATCACCCCCAAATCTGAAAACCACGAAGTAGCAATTTGCTAAATAAATTTCCCAAAAATTTAACAAAGGCAACTTGTGGATGGATTGAGCTTGCTCTGAGCTCCTAAATTATTACCTCACTCTCAGGTAAGAACCTAATTCACATGCGGAGGTATGGAGTTGCAGTTTATGGGCCTGGGCATCAGAGCTGCCTGAGTTGGAGGCACAGCGCCACCACTGCCTTTGGACATTGCAATGTGGAGCTGAGGACAGGACCCCTCTGCTTACAGTTCTCTGAAGCTATAAATCTGGAAGAGCTGTGCTCGTTCTTCAAGGTACAACGTATATGAAGTCTGGGACTCACAGAAGTAGCTAGTGTAAACATTATAAAAGGAAATGAGCAAAACGTAAAGAAAATGTCCAAACCTGAAGGAAAGAGCAGAACAATGAGTGATGCCTTGTGTGGTAGAGGTTAGGAAAGACTTTGAACTTTCAGCCTGATCCTAGAAGAAGCATGTGACACACTTGGACATGACCATCAATCAGTCATCAATCAATCATTGCTGCAAAATGCACCACCACCAGCTCTGAGACCTGGGTAGAGCTGAAGCAATTCTTTCTCTGCTGAGGACCACCAAGTCCTTATGGGAACAATGTTGTGTTGCCATGACCTTGAGAATACCAAGTACACTATCTACTCCACCATGAAGTAAAATATGCAAGGATGTGGAATTTTGTCTCAGAATGTTCAGTTCAGAGCAACCAGTAAAACTAATTGGAGCTCATTAGTTGAAGAGGCAAAACATTCGCACTGAAAAATCGTTGCCAAACCCAAATCAGAGCATGTCAATGCTAAAGGGCACTGAAGGGGATTTGCTTGTTCAGCCCCCTCTTTTTAGGGGTGGAAAATGGACCCAAAAGAGGAGGGGTGATGGGGCTAGCTCTGATTAGACTGGAGTTGGAACTAGCTGGGTGCCAGGCAGGGTGTCAGCCAAGCATAGTGAGCTGTGCTCTCAGCAGGGCCTGGGCAGAGTTCTAGATCCATGCAGAGCACCTCAAAGAAAAGTGGTTTCCCTGGGGCTCTGGCCCTTGGCTGGGAGAGGACCCTGCTCTGTGTCACACAGACAGGCTCTTCCCTCCCCTCAGGAGCCACAGAAGCACCTTTGTTGCTGTTTCTTCCTCAGGAGGTCAGTTCCTAGGAAGCCGTAAGGCAAGCTTTTGAGTTTACCAAGTCCTATGGCTGCCCAGAGATAGGCACCGACATCCCTACTGGGAGTGGAGAATGTAAAGGTGCAGCAAGTGCTGCTCAGGCCCGAAGACCTTTTCCCATCATGCACAACTTCTGCCCCTCCTCTCTATTTACTAAGAAAACCGGCACTGTTCATTTGCTTTGGCTTTTTAACAGAATGAATGCTTCACGGGGGTGAGTGACCCTGTCTGTCATATTCCTTAGTATTTCTCTAGGCCTTAGGAAATGCCGAACACTTAAGCAGGTGCCCAGGAAGAAAAGGAAGGGGAAGGAGGAAGGAGGGGTTCTTGCTTTGGCTTCCTGCCCCTTTAGCTTCTGTTTGGGGATCATCTCCTTGTAATGACCATTCCTCAAATGCACACAACCTTTCCCTTTCAGTAAATGTTTTGCATTATTTGAAACATCCCAATAACCCTGCAAAGTAGAAAGAGAAGGGATCTTTGTAGATACATTCATAATTGTATCATCTAAGAAGTGCTCAGTTCTAATACCTGTGATAGCCATGGGGTGAGATTGTGGCCACAAGCTAGCTCTCACGGAGTCCACTGTCACCTGTCCCCCAGACAGAGTGCAGTGGCAGGACAGTATTGGGCTATGTGCCACAGGGAAGGACTTGTTGTGTGTGACAAACCTGAGGTGGGTAGACTGGAACCCCACACAAGTTTTAAGAGCACACCAGTAGGAAAGAGCGCAGGCTGTGCACGGGAGAGAGGCATGGTGCCTAGGGATGGTGTCCCCGAGCTTGTACGGCAAGGAGCAGGAGGAGGAGCTGCACTGCTCCATGAGCAGGAGCATCGCCTGGCTTGTGGTAGTCACATGGCAATTCTGAGACCACAGCAAGCAATCAGCCAAGTCGAGTCTGGCACTGACTCCACATCCATGGTATGTCTGTGTTCTCTTAGTGGCCTAGATGATCAGGACTTCCACTTAGGCCTGACCAATCCAGAAGGCTTTTCAGACATCAAGAAAAGGTTGACCCTGGAAGGGTCCAAAACATGAGCGGTGATCCCTGGCCCGGAGGGGAGTGACAGGGAGATGTCTCGCAATGCCCTGTGTCCCAGCAGCGCTCTGGTCCATTTGGAGTTTCTCCTTTCTCTGCCTTGGAGATGTGCTCCTAGAGGAGCTGTGGAGCACACTCAGAGTGTTTTTGGAGCTGTTAGCTATCATGTCCCCCAAATAATAAATTCCACACTGTGACTGTCTGTCTTTCTTTCAAAGCAACTGGAGAGCTAAAAACACTAAGCTCTTTCTAGGGCCCACCTCATGTCAGAGTTACCACCTACAGGAGGATCCCGCTGGCCCCAGAGACTTTGTTTACATTGAAACACTTGCTCAGCATCGGCTGAGGGCCCTCCTGGTCCCAGGGTCCCAGGACACCCTCGGGGCTCCTCTGCCCAATGCTCAGGGAGGCTGCCCTTGGCCAGCCTTGCTCCTCGGGCCACCAGGTCTGCGTTTATTATTCCAGATGATAAAGCACACTGTCCTGAGGAGTTCAAAGCCACAAATAACACGGCTGCCTCATGGGCAGGAAGGCTGCCATTGCTTATTCTAGAGCAGCTGAAAGCCTCTTGCTCTGCCTCCCTCTCATCCCTTCCCTACTTCTGTCTTTCCCTCCCTCACCCCTCTACTTGTCCCTCCCCCTTCTCCTCCTCTTCCCCTTCCCCTTCCTCCTTCACCCTCTTCTCTCTCTCCCTTCTGTTGTTCTCTCTCCTCTCTCTCTTTTCTCTCTCTCATCCCTTCTTCTTACTTCCTTCTCAGGCTCTACTCCCATCCCCTTTTCCCCTTTCCCTCTTTTTCTTTTTGCTTTCTTCCCTAGATCACTCTGTATTGAGCAGCTTTGCACATCCTAAAGTGACAGCTGAGGGCCACCTGGGCACTGACACTGAGTCAGAATCACCACTTCCCACACTGTCTTAGGCCACAGGTCTCAATAGGATTTCCAAAGTCAGGCACTAACTAATAAATCCACCAACTGCAGAACTGGCAGCAGAAGTCATGGACCCTGCCTGCCTGGGATATTATATATTAAGAAACATGAGGAGAATGAGCATTTCTATGTGCAGTGGAATGCACCAGAAATGCTGACAATTCTGCAACATTGTTAGATTTGTGACCTTGGGAAAATGATTTCTTCATGAGGCCTTAGTTTAGAATATGTCTAAAGGAGTCAGGAGCCTCTGCCCTGCCATTCCAGTAAGAAGTTAAAGTTACTGAGGATTAAAGACAAGAAAATCCTTAGGTGCCCATGCCACAGGACAGCAATATGATGATGGGCTACCTTCTACCTATGGCCACTGTGAGAGAGACAAGAGAGTGTGATGCACTCCCTCATATGCTTGGGAACAGACACCAGCTGGGATTGTTATCCCCAGTAGAATAGGACCCCCTAGGAGCAGGTGGAGACAGAGAAACTCTCTGGATGCCCACGCAGGAGAGGGAAGGACAGACAGGAGGAGGCAGCTGCAACATGGCTGTATCTGAGGGCTCTGCCTATGTCACAGGAGCCGGAAGTGAAAGAGCTGTTCAGAGATCTCCCAAATCACAGCAAGCAGCCCATCATTTATAACTACTGAATATGGGCTGCCTTACAAAAGCTTTGTGATTTGTGAGGCAGATGACTTCATATGACCCAACCCCAAAAAGGGATGAAGAGTCAACGGCTGTGTGTTGCAAACCCTGCCCCAGCAGCTGGAGGATAGTTCATTTTGTACAGAGAAGAGGTCTGAGCCACACATCCCGTGTCCCCTATATCATCATCATTACATAAATATCATGATGTATTTTATGTCCTCAGGTAATTAGGAAAAAAGCAGATGTTGATCTAAAAATCTGTAAATACAAGAGAAATGTGAGAAAATTATTTCTACCATAAAACTAGTAACTGTTGATCAACTCTTCCCAATGGAACATGGCGCAGTAACTGATAGGATGGATCCCCACTGCAGAATCCGGGTTCCAAGACTGATCACAATGGCTTGCTAACCATCTCCCAGACATTTGCTTTCTGTCACCCCCTACTGGCCAATTCTATGTGCAGTCCCTAGGGTTTGTCCTTATTTCACCTGTAATAAGCCTCCTGCTTAGAGTAACCCAGGACTTTCACCCCCTAAGAAGCAGTCCCAACTCCTCTCCACAATCTGGTGCCCACCCTTCCTGGAAAGCCTCCTTGTCCACTCCTCCTGCCCTCCGTCCTCCTGTGGCACCTGCTTTCTCCAACAGTCCAGGGCAACCCTTATCCCAGGCCTGGAACACCAGCCCAAATCTTCCTCTTGATGGTTTGCTGCTTGTTGTTTGGAGTCCAGCCCAGACACCTCCTCCTGTGTGCTTCCTTGTGTGTTGTATGTGCTGCACTTTTAATACTGAGATAAAGGAGCAAGTGATCAGTTCCTTGGGAAACTTCCAGTCCTAGATAGAAGCAGGGCACAGACATGAAGACTAGGTTAGGCTTTAGTTTGCATCTATTTCACTGTGTGCTAAATTTTTGCTTTTAAATAAAGTTTCTTAATGACTCTGAGGCTGTTTCCTCATCTAATAGTCCAAATAATACCTACTCCAAAGGATTGGTGTGAAGAGGAACAAGAAGAGAAATGTGGAGCAATTGACTGTGTGCCCAACCTGGAGCAGATGCTCTGCACCAAGGAGCTGCTGGTGGAGGTCGATGGGAGATGCCTAACCCCAACCTAAACCCTAACCTGAACCCGAGCTCATACCCTAACCAGACAGTGAGGGTGGAGGAGTGGAGGGGGACACACTCCCTGTTTCTCAGTCTGTTCTCAGGGCATCCTCTCCACTAGACTCTAAGTTCCCTGAGGGCAGGGCCTGTTGCTTCTTGCTCATGATTGTATTCCTAGTACATAGTCCAGGGCCTCAATAAATGTTTCTAAATAAATTAAAAATAAATATGCTGGGAATGTTTGAATAAATGGACATGAATTGAATCCCTTAAGGATTCCAATGCAAAAGACATACCTCTCATTTTTATAGGAGAGTGAACTGGAAATCCCTTAAATGGTGACCAAAACTGCAACAGTGGCAGGTAGATTGAAGAAGGAAGAGCTGGCCTGCCATAGCGGGTGACAGCCCATCTTTCTTCTCTGTCCAAGGCAGCTGCATGTTATATGTGTGCAGCCATGCTGGACCAGTTCAGACTAAACACATATACATCACTATCTCCACGTGGACTGACAGCGTGTCCACATCAAACTCCCAAGCATGCTCCTGGGGACAGTAAATGTGACTGAGACCACCTTGAAATAATTTGCAACTTATGTACCTGTCATCCTTCTGTCACTCTTTTCGAAGTGGACTTGGGGCAAAACCATGGAGCTCTAACTCCACATTAAATTCACCCTTCATGACCTGAGCTCGGGCCAGCTCACTAGATCCTGCTCCTAAGGAAAGAGCAAATGTAGGGTTGACATGAATTCCACTGAGAAGAGAGTCACCTCTTGGCTCTCTTAATAGTTCCTCCTAAGGAACATTTATGATATAATGATGAGCATCTGGAAGAACTTGTTTTCAGACAGTGATTTACTTGAAAGGAAAAAATACTCCTGTGTACTGGAAAGATGATAAATAATATCAAAGTTTGCATTGGTCTCTTCACTTGATATTACACAAACATTTATGAAATGTCCACTATGTATTAGCTATTACCCTGGGCACTGGAAGCCCAAGGAAATGACATCAACTTTACCCACTTGCCTAAGTCTGAGGAAATACAAGCAATAGGAGGAAAAAAGGGTTATTGTGATGATTAATTTTATGTGTCAACTGGACTATGCTGCCCAGCTATGCTGCCCAGTTGTTTAGTCAAACACCAGTCCACATGTTACAGTGATTGTATTTTGTAGATATAAAGAACATTTATAAAATATTTTATCACAAAAAATATTTACCAGCTGATGGTAAGTAAAGCACATTATCCTCAAAATGTGAGTGGGACTCATCAAACTGGTTAAAGATCACCAGAGCAAAACTTCAGTTTTCTCAGAGAGGGAATTCTTCCCTACATTACAGCATAGAAACTGCCTCCACTTCCAGCTTGCTGGCTAGCATAGACCCAAATCTCCCACATCATTCATACCCAAATTTCCTACCTGCAAGCCAACTGCAGATTTCAGACTTGCCAGCCCTCAAATAATAACAAAGACTGACGAGGCTACAGAGGAAAATGGACCCTTCTACATTGTTGGTGGGAATGTAAAGTAGTATAACCACTTTAGAAATCAGCATGCAAAGTGCTCAAAAAGCAAAACCTAGAAATTCCATTCAACCCAGCTATTCTCCTTCTAGGTATCTTCCTGAAAGTTAAAGACATCATACTATAGGGATCCATGTACACCCATGTTTACAGCACACAATTCATATTAACTAAATCTTCGAAGCAGCCTATATGCCTACTGACAGATGAGTGGATAAAGAAAATGTGGAATTTCCATACAATAGAGGACTACCCTGCCATAAACAAAGGTAAACGGGGAAAATGGGTGGACCTGGAGACCATAATGTTAAGTGAAGTAAATCAGACACACAAACTCTTACATGAGAAACCTAAATTATAAATAAAGAGTAAAATAAAAGATAGGGAGCTAGATCTTTCTCAAATGGGAAGGGAATAGGAGGTGGAGAGAGAGGGAAGGGAAGAGAGAGAAAGGGGATGAAAAAAGAAATTAAAATATGCCACATCCATGCACTAACTCCTTACATGGAATATCAATATTGTGCACGGCAAACATGGAGAAGTATTTTTAAACATCAGCCCATTCCTTAAAATAAATCTCGTAATAGATGATAGGTAAACAGATACATAAGGTAGGAGACAGTATGTACATGTAGCACACACACACACACACACACACACACACACACACACACACAGGCACACATGCATGCACCATACTGTTAGTTCTGCATTTCTGGAGAACTCTGACTGATAGAACTGGAATTCAGGAAACCCACCCTAACCTCTTCTCTCTTGTCACCTACCATCACAATGAAGTCTGACTACCCTCCCTTCCAGGGCTCACTGCGGACTACTGGGGAGGTAAACACACTGACACCAGGGCTGGCACACAGTAGGTTCTTCACCACTCTTTCTCTTTCTCTTTCTCCTTGACTGATGGGTAGGATGGATATACTCTCAGCAAAGGGGTGTTTTTCTGCTAACACAAGCTGCCCTAGATGAAATCTGATCTAGAATGGGAAGTGCTAAACAAATAAAGAGGAATTTACTCTTGGAGCATTATTGCCACCATGACAGATGTCTGCTCCAAAGGCCATTTCTCAACAGGTCAGAGTAGAGAAAAGTGTTCATGCTTGATTTTATGTGTGTGTAGAAAATAAATTGTATGACAAGGGCGGCGACATTTGGATGGAGAGAAGGCTTAGCCAAGGAATTAAACATGTCAGGAGCCTCACAATGAAAATAACATTGAAATGGAAGGTGAAAGGGGCATATTTGGAAAGCTTGCCACGCGTCACGATGGGAGGAAATTTGGCGTCCAAGAGGGGACGTCAGCCATTCTCTGTCGTTTAAACCATGATCTCTCTTAAAAACTCAGCAAGGTGGGAAGGAAAAAATATGAGCCCAGGTTCTAACTTTGTTATCACAACTGGCTTAAATTATTATTCTGTGTTTAACTGGCCACATAGCGAGCACAAGGAGAGCAAAACTAGCTGTCCTTTAAATGGAGTCTTTACCTGAGTCACCGTCAGCAAAACTGCCATCATTCCAGGGATCTGGACTTCAGAGAAAGTGTCTGACACAATGTCACACAGCAGACAAGTGGCAAAGTGAGTTCTACATCTCAGTTCTGTGAGCTCCCAACCTCGACTTTTGTATAAAGAACCAAAAGTATTACCTAGACATGGACGGAAGAGAGGTTATATTCACATGCCAACTCTGATTGATTGATTGATTGATTGATTGTGCTTGGATTGTGCTTGAGGTATGGGAGATCAATTGTAGCTCAGCATGAGAAAAGGCTTTAAATGATTGGTGATGATTGGGTGCCCCTGTTTTGGGTGCGAGATCTACAGATAGGCTAGAAATTGTCACTGCTAACCTAGACCACAAGCCAGCAAAATACAGCCCAGCGGCCGAATCAGCCTACCAACTATTTTTAGAAATAAAATTTACTCAGAACACAGACATCCTCACTCATCATTTGCAAATTGTCTATGGCTACCCGTGCTCAACAACCAGAGAGTTAAAGACTATGTGGTCCACAAATCCTAAACTATGTACAAGTTCTCCCCCTGTCCTTGTTCTAGAGGATACTCAGACCCAGACTGATTGGGTTCCAATCAAACACTGAAGTACTCATTCATCCATCACACATTTAGCTCATGTCTCATATGTGCCAGACCTGATACTAAGTGCAGTTCTTATCAGCGTCCTCCTGGAACCATTTCCCCGTTGGTGACTGCATGGATGCGAACAATGTTCTGTGTGCTTCTTTATTTACATTCAACAGGAAAGAACCTGCTCCTCCCTCAGTGCAATTAGGCCAGCTAGGACACAAGCCTAATCCCAGACTAGGAGCTTTCTTTTTTCTGTTCTGTTCTGTTCTGTTCTGTTCTTCCTTCTTCCTTCTTCCTTCTTCCTTCTTCCTTCTTCCTTCTTCCTTCTTCCTTCTCTCTCTCTCTCTCTCGCTCTCTCTCTCTCTCTCTCTCTCTCTCTCCCCATCTCTCCTTTTTGTACTGAGCTAAACTGACCCCAGGGCCTTCATACTGAGCTACATCCTCACCCCTTTTCTAATACTTTTATTTCAGGAAAAGGTCCTCCTAAACTGTCCAATTTGGGCATGAATTTGTAATCTTCCTACCTCAGCCTCACAGACTGCTGAAATTACAGGGTAGAATTTGCCAAGGAGGTGGAGAGAGAGGAAGGGGAAGGGAGAGAAAGGGGATGAAAAAAGAAATTAAGATGTGTCATGTCCATGCACTAACTCCTTACACGGAATATCAATATTGTGCACTGCAAACATGGAGAAGTATTTTTAAACATCAACCCATTCCTTAAAATAAATCTCTTAATACATGATAGGTAAACAGATATATAAGGTAGGAGAGAATGTGCAGATTAGCACTATTAGGACACTGCGATTAGCACACCGTGCAGATTAGCTCTACTAGGTCCCTAAATTGGAGGAGGCAGTAGCTTCCTCTGAGTCACCTGGGGAAATATGAATGCTTCCACGAAACCAATTTTCAGTGGAGAACCGGGAGAGGAACCCGATGACCAGTGGGCCACCACTGTCCCTTCTGCCATCACACAGGCACAGGTGGTGGTCGTGGATTAGGGAGCGGAGGGAAAGGACAGGGCTGATCAGTGCAGAGACTGGACAGTGAAAATCTTGCTATATAATGTTACAGGAGTAAGGCTCGGAGAACAAAATTGGCCTTAGCTTTCTGATTTGAACAACGGGTCAAGGATTTTTACCAACAAGGTACATGAGCAGAAAGGTTGGGAAACTCTAAACCAGTCACTTTCGGTTCTGCCAGCCCAGCAGAATTAACAGTAAACCTTTTTATAAAAAATCTTACATGTAGGCCCCACCCCGCAACTAGTTAAACCAAAACCCCTGGGGAGATGTAAGGCATTTGTGTTTTTTAAACATCTCTCAGGAGATTTAAATATGTACCCTGGATTGAGAACTTTTATCTAAAGCATTCATGAAGGAATAAAACCAAGAGACCATTTGTAAGTCCTGCCAGTGTCACAAGCCTTGTCACTTTATTTCAGTGAGTTTTGTTGGGTGTTCACTGTGTGTAAAGGGAAGGAATGTTACTGGACTTCATGGTCAGTGGCCATCACTAACGCATTTGACACAGGAATCCCCATGGAAGGGATGGAGAGGAGGGAGGACCAGGACTCTTTCATTTGTGGGGCAGTAAGAACAGCAGAGACCTTGGAATCAGGGGTCACTTCCTGGCCATGCCACTGCGAGGTCCTGGGGAATCATGCACATAAAAAGAGTCTGTTCCAACTCACTGATAAGTGGGCAAAAGAATGTCTGCCTCATGCAGGTGTCTAGGGGTTAACTGAGGGAGCGAATGGAAAGACTGCAGAGCATACTAGAGGCACTTGGAAATTATTAAGACTCTTCCAGAGGTGTGAGGATAGTGGAACCCTGGAGCTTGAACTGAGAAATAAGCCTGCAGCTGACCTTGAGCTCTGCCAGAGCGTGCCTGTGAGCCCGGGGCATGCGAATCCACAGCGTAGTGAGCTAATGTGATTTCATCTCAGGTTTCCATAATGAAATGTCATCTTCCAAGATAATGGGTCCCCGAGGAGAGCCCAGTCTAAATGTAGAGGATTTCATAGTTCGTTTGAAAGCCCATTAGTGTGGCTTGTCTTTAGGTTCTGTGGCTTCCAGAGTGGGTCATCCATGGTAGCCAAGCTGGCCATGGCATCTGCTCTCATAGTGCGTCATAGCGTCCCGTCAGTTTGGAAGTGGAGGGACCACCGAATTGGAGCCCCTGCCACCCCTGGAAGCAGATATGAGTCAGAAAGATCTTGCATGAATGAGGAGTATGAGTGTGTCAGTACAAAGGACTAGCTCATTCCTTCAACACCAATCACGAGAAGCATGTGGACATGTTGCCTGAAGTTCCCCAGACAAGAAGTTTAATCCTTACCCACAGAGAGAGGATTCAAGCTCTTGGGGAAAAGTGTGAGAAAGAAGTGACCTTCACTCATGCTGTCTGGATTGAAGTGCCATTGTCAGAAGGGAGAAGGACAAACACACGGAGTGCTTTCCGTGTGCCACGTACCAAGACTGCACCGACAAACATCGCAACTAACTAGGTAATTCTCTAAACAATTTCTTCATCTTATGGCTCCATTTTTATTCTATGTCTCACAAGTTTGCTTTGAATTATAAGTCATTACTGGCAATAAGGAATATCTATTAGTCACCTCTCTGTGCTGGGCACTGTGCTGAGTATATGACACACACTCTGTCTTGGTTACTTTTCCCTCGTTGCTGGGGCAAAATACCTGACGCCCAAAATTAAGAAGGAAAGGTTTATTTCACTTACAGTTTGTGGAGGTTTCAGTCCATACTTGGCAGGTTACAAGGCAGAGTGGCACATGGCAGAGGGCTATAGCTCATGGCAGCAGAACACAGCAAAAGCAACAAGCCAAAAGGGAGAAATGGGGGAGGAATGGCCATAAGCAGCCTCTTCCTCTCCCTTACATATGCAAACTATCCACCTCAGGGCTGGTGTAGCTCCCACACCCATAATCAGTCAAACTTTAAAAGCCTGCCCCATGAGTGCATGAGGCTTTGGGGGGACACCCAGACACAAACCATAACACACTCTGTCTGAATACCACAACATCCTTTGTCACAGGCACAGCCAAGGGCCAAGCCACACAGGTTGACCCTGAGGCTTCAAGCCTAAACTCCCCTCAGATGTCACACATTAAGGACAGAACCAGGACTGGAAGCCACTGGATTCCAAGTCTCATTCCTTACCCACAATAAATAAATGGGGAGACTATACTGCACTTTTAATCTCTGAGCCTCGTGTAAGAAACAGATGGTTGGGACCTGGGTTTTGCTGATTTCAGATCCACTGACATTTTATACGTTTAACTTCTCCCACAAAGTCAGAAGCAAATGGGCAAGGAGGCCAGGCAAAGGTCGGGAAATCTCAGAGTGTGGGGCATGGCCTGTTGAGCAGCCACAGAAACACGGGGGCAAATGCACCAGGTCAGCCTGCACTTGTGATAGGAGGAGAGATGCTTGGTTGAGTCAACCGCATGCCCACATCTTGTCAGGTATCATCCATTCAGTTAGCACCGCAAGGCTGCAAATTAAGCATAATGCTCTGTTTCACAGGAAACTGAGGCCCACGGAGCAGAGTGATTTGGCCGAGGTCACTTAGCTGGATGTGACAGAGTTTGTACTAGTACAATAGTTTATCTTTCCTCTTATCCTAAAATTCCTTGAGGTCTGAAGCACATTTTGATCTTTGTTTTCGCGGCACTTGTCACAATGCCTGGAACACAGCAAAGCCTTAATTGGAGGTTTGTGTTCATCTTTGACACTAATAATACTCATTCGAGAATTGCATTGGCATCATGCCAGATACTATATAATGTGCTATTTTTTCAAAGCCCGTGTAATCAGTTTTTATATACACTTTTAAGATGGAAAAATAGACTTGGAGAGACTAAGATTAAGTTATTAGTACACTGCACGGTAGAATTTAAATCCAAGTTTGTGCAACTCAAATATTGTGTGTGGCTGAAGGGGTGATTGCTGGAACAGCCCAGCATCCAGATAAACAAGACATCCCCTACAATCTGCTCCTGTTAGCCCTACTCTACCTTGCAAAGTGAGGAACAGGAAACTGCAAGGTAGGAACTGAGTTTTCCAACGTTTTCCAGGCTGGCTTGGAAATAAGTAAGAATTAATGGAGCTTGGTGCTCCTTGTAAATTATTTTTGTACCTGGAATGTGTTGGGAGCCAGCTGGCTGCTGCTGTAGCTCAGATGTCACCTGGCGCTTTCTTCTGAACTGGATGAATAAATCACGGGAACAGTTAGGCCAGACTGTGTCTGTCTGGGTCTGTATCTGATAAGCTGCTTGCAGCAACAAGCAAGCTGTGTTCCACTTTCTGCAGAACTGGCTGTGCAGCAGGAGATAAGAATCACCAGATTTTAGAATAGGAAAGTCCATCCAAACCCTTTGCTTTACCGGTAGAAAAATGGAGACCCAGAGGCTTGGGCTGACATATTGGGTTACGAGACATGGAAATCCGTTCTGCTCCGCAGAGGTGGGGTTCTGCAAGCATGGAAGGCCCTTTAACAGAGCATGCTTGCAGGACAGGAAACCAAAGCCCAAGAAGTCCTCCCCCTTGTGGTGGATGCAGAAATGCAACGCACAGATCCCCATTCCAGACAAGCATCTCCGCAGTGGGCAGTGACATGGGTGACTGCCGTGGGAGTCAGGGTGGGCCTTGGCTTTGGCTGTAGAAATTGCCTCACCCAGGTCATGCATGCTGTGCTCGTGCAGCCCACATTCTGTGATTGAGCAAGGTCAGGCAGAAAGGCCCAGGCTTTCACCCTGACAAAGGACAGCTGCATGTGCAAAATTTGCAGCAGATCACCCCTGAGGTTGGCCGAGGCTCTGTCGGACTCGATCACAGTTCAGCTTCCCCCTCTGCCTAGTACTGGTTTTATACCTTCCCTTTTCCTGGTGTTGATCCTTGCACCCCAAACTTTAAGTATCTCTAACTGCAAAACCCTGACTCTCTCTGGTCCACTGGTATCGTCTTCCTGCATTTTTTGGTTTGTCATTGCCATTCAGCAATACTTTTCCCTATAATTAACCCACCATGGAAGCCCCCAGACAGCTGCCTTGGCAGCTATGGCCAATCATATTTTCCAAACGGCCACAACAGTACTTTTAATCCTTTGAGTTCCTCCAGAAACTGGCCGCTCTTTATTCAGTGGCAGAGTCTATACCTCCTCCTATTCACTCTGGGCTGGAGTTATGGCTGTCTTGATAAACAGTGTAGGAAAATGACCTCACGTGACAATTAAGACTAAGTTGTAAGAGGCAGTGTGACCTCCACCTGGTTCCTCTCTTTCTCTGGTGCACTCAATCTCAGACCCCACTCACCAAGGTGTGAGGGGCAGTGCTATGAAGCCACAGAGGGAAGGAAGGAGGCCTCCTGCAAACAGCAGCACTAGCAGCCAGAGTGCTGGCGAGTGAATGAGGCTTCAGAAGATTCCAGCTCCCTACCTTTGACTCTCTTAACTGGAACCCTAAATATAGTGCCCCAATTATCCCCACTATGCCCTTTCTGCATCACAGTGGCCAGGAAGACATATTTAAATGTAGAAGGCTTTAGCACTTGGACTCATTTCACTCATTAAATAATTACCACATGTTGTGCAAGCTGTATGCTTGGTGGCTACTGTGTTACAGAAATAAGTAGGACATGATCCAGCTACCACGAAGGGGATAGGTAGAGGAATCGGATGAGAAACAAGGAGAATGCATTCTTTTCCTAAGGCAGTCTGTTGTGGTAGTAGAGACTCCCAGGGGAAATTAACTTATTGGCACACCATAATGCGGCCAGAAAGGAAAGGACAAGCATTTACTCCCTCTAGATCCAGATTCAGTAGCCATTTATTAAATATCTGCAATAAACCTTGGGGCTATACCAGAGGGCTTTTCCACATAGATGATTCTATATGGTGAATAGTTGAAATTCCCAACACATCTTAAATGTCAGTCCGGGAAGATAGCATAATTGCTTGAATTTGAGGTTATAGCTAGATCTACAGCCCAGCATTCTTGTGATTCCCACAGCTGCACATACACACACCATTGCCTCCTCCAACAGCTTTAACACAGCTCAGAGGTGGACAGGGTGCTGTCCGACTGAGGACAGAGGACTGCTTAAGCACATGGGTTCTGGAGACAGCCAGCCTAGTCTCCAATCATAGCTCTACCACTTGTTAGACACACCGATGAAGGGACAATAAAGCACAAGTTTGGCCTCAGTCTCCTTGTCTGCACATTTGAGTAACAGCACCGACCTCATTTGGCTCTTGTAAGGATAAGAGCAGAGTAGGTGTGGAAAAGCCTGGAACATTAACGTACAGTAAATGCTCAATGTCTATTCACGCCTGTGATCTAGTTTGAGGAGGATTCCTAGTGGAGATGAGCCCCAAGAGTGGGGTGGACTTAAATGAGGAAGTGATTTCCTGCTGGAGGAAAAAGCAGGAACAAAACTAGGGAAACTGGGGACTGTTTGCAGGAACAAAGAGCAATACCATTTAGAAATTTAAGTAAATGGATCTACTTGCCTCTTCCACTAGCTTATAAGCTGTATGAGAGAAAGGGCTTCACTGCACCTAGAGCAATGCCTAGGGCTGCAACTGTGTGATAAACTGTTACCGACCAAAGTAATGAGACTCTGCTACCTCTTCTCTCTGAGACTTAGCACGCTGCCTTCCAAACAAGGGATAATGCACCCTCTTCATGGTTGCTGAGAGGCTTACGTGAGATAATCATGCAAATCCTGGCCCAGAGAAGGTGTTAAATACCTGCTAATTCCCTTTCCTTGAAGTTGTGTATCCAGTAGAAGGTCAACTGTGGCGTGGGATAGATAGTAAGAGAGATCTTTTGCAAATGGAAAGTAGACCAAGAGATGGAAGGAGAAAGAAAAAAAAGGAAACGGATGCAGAAAACATTAAGATGTGTTTGTTATGTACATGTGTAAACTCCTCTTGATGAATGTAATCATTATGTACTGCAATCATATACTCAAAAAAGATGAAAAGAATGACACTCTTGAATCTGCAATTCAGCGGCTTCACTGTTCCAGGAAAAATTTAATGGCAAGAAAGTTCAAACATATTTCTTATTATTTAACTTTTTGGGATACAGAAGGGATCCTACGTCTACCCAGCTAGAAGAACAATGTAGCACTGAGATATTTTGATAATTAGTAAAAGAATAACTTAAAAATGTAAATAGCTTAAAAATGTTAGAAATTCTGTATCATTTTATTTATGTTATTTTTATGTCTTTTTTGTTATTTTGGTTTTTTTCTTTTTAAAATAAAAAAGAAAGAAATGTTAGAATAAGAATAACTTAAGAATAACTTAAAAATGTATGCAGGTGAATGAATAGAGGGATTAATATGTGCTAGAACAGTTAGGGACCTCTTCCTGGAAGAAGGGAAACTAAAACCGGGCTTTGAAAAGTGAAACTGAGTATGTTTGCATCAAAATCCAGATAGATACTGAGTTCAAAATGAGGCAGTAAAATGGTTGTCAGTATATGTGACCCATCTTGCTGCCCATCAGAACCACCAAGGCAGAAGCCCTGTGTTGAGGGAGTGTGTCCCCCAGAAATAGACACATATGACTTGATTAAAACACCAGATTGCACTGTGACCTAAACAAGTCATTACACTGGTTGAACTTTGGTCTTCCCATCCGTAAGACAGAGAGTTTGACGTGTGACCAGGGTTCCCCTGGCCCTGACACTCTCCAGTTCATGGACAGACACCAACTAGTCATGTCTAGAAGACATGAGTCAATGCAGTTATGCAATCACGTGTACATGCTCTTCTTCTATATCACTTTTTCAAAGAAAACCCTGAAGAAAGTGAAAATTGGTTTAACTGAAGACATGGTTTGGGATAAGAATCAAAATATAGAGCTAATCCAACACAAGAAAGGGTTGCCTGTCCTTGATCTTCTCTTCTGTATAAGGGGGCAGGATGAAAGAATGGAAAATGATGGGTCTTTCAGAGCACCAACATTTTATGATTCTCCTGGGCTGAGATCCTTTAGAAGTAAGTGCCAGGAGAGCTGAGGAGATCTGTGGGCTCCTCTCCATTTGGACAACCTGCAGAGTTTTGGAATCTAGGTCCATCTCTGGCTACACCAGACCAGCCTCACCATTGACCTCATTCTCTGGCACGTCTTGTGCTATGACAAAGGCCTTGATGTGCTAAAAGGCCTGCCCTAGGTCAAGGGTGTGGCTGCAGCCCATCCCATCTAGCTTCAGCAAATCGTCTAAGCCTCAAGAGTTAGTTTCTTATGATCCCTGCCAGTGCCAGAAATAAAGGTGGATGGAAAATGACTCTCAACAGTCTGCCAAGGGCAGTGAGGGCAGTGGAAAGATCCTGGAGCCAAGAAATCTTGAGCTGCACACCCAGCTCTGTCCCAGTGAGCTGTTTGTCCTTAGGCAGGTGCTGGCCACCTATGAAGAACTTCCAGTGTCTCAGAAAGGCTATGGGCTCCTTCACACCTCAGGACAGGCTTATGACAATCAAATGAGATCAGAGATGCAGGACCATGATTAAGACAATGCTGTCTTTGATGGCTCACAGCTACAGAGTGCTTAATAATTTACAAAGCATGTCATTGTTAACACACATTCACATGAGGCACCCCCAATAGTCCTATCAGAAAACAGCCCTATTGTCCCCTTACTCCTAATCTGCAACTCATAAGGCTTTTAGAAAATTAAGCCTTCAACTCTATGTCTTACTTATTGATGCTTCTGCCTAATCTCCATATCTTTAGTAGAAGCCAAAGCCTGCCCTCCATCTGATCATTTTTGCTCAACCCATCCCATCCATTCACTGCTTTAGACAAAGTGAATAAAGTATCTCAGTAAACAATGAAAGTAAGAAAAAGAACACAGACTGGAAGGAAAAGGAGGAGATTAGGAAGTATGTAACTGAGTGTTCTTCCTACTGAAATTTTCAAAGTGTAAATTAAGTGCTCCACAATGTCAGCCAATGCCCACCAAAGATCATCTACATTTAAATTAATTAAAACTGTATACAATTAAAGTTTCAGCTCCTCCACTGCACTAGTCACATGTTACCTGCTCAAAAGCCATGGGTGGCAGGTGTTCCCTGTATCACACAGCGCAAATATCACACATTCTTGTCACTGCTGAATGATCTCTTAAACAGTGCTGCTATGGCGAGGAGGTCTCTGAAGTCAGACAGAGCAGGGTTCCAACCCTACCTCTGGGTGCCATGCAAATCATTTCTCCTCTCTACACCTCAGTATCCAAACTTGTAATATTAAGATACTCATAGAGGTAATATATCCATGTCCCTCTCATGACAGGATTGTCAAGAGGATTAAGGAAATGAACTCTTTTGTCACATTGGCAAACCCTCTGTGACAATGCCTGCTATGATACTAAGGTAACAGCAGAAGTGTCACTATGAGAAGTGCTGCAGTAGAGTGAATAAAGCACACACAGATGGGACAGACAGTCTGAACTTAGTCCCACTTGCCACCTGGAGTATTCAACCTCTCCAGGTCTCATTTTCTCTCTTCCTAGGTTGAAAAAGTCATTATGCAATTTCATTCTTATCACAACCTTCTAAGTTAAATATGTAAATAACTTGACTCAGCATGTTTAATAATTGAAAAATTACTACATTTTATTAATACAAAAACACAATGATAAAATTATTATCTAATAATTTAATCATCTTCACTACTATTAACTAATAAGTTAAGCATGGGGAACTCATGCATTTTGGGGGTCAAGAGATTTTGACAGTTGAAATAATGTACTCTCCACAAAGCAATCAGAAAGTTATCTGTTGTGTAAATCATGTGATATCATTGTCCTCGTAAAAAATGCTAATGTCTCCTCCTCACACATGGAATAGGTTTAGATCTCCTCTACATGACACATGACCCTCTAACACCTAACCCTTCTGATCCATTCTTCTCATTAATCATGACCTGACCACATGGAAGGCATCTTAATCATTTTCCCATCACTGGAACAAAACACTTGGCACCTGCAACTTTAAGGAGGAGAGGTATATTCTGGCTCACAGTTTCAGGGGTTTCAGTCCATGGTTAGCAGGCCCCATTGTAGAAAGGGCACAGCAGAGGAAAGTTCTTCACCTCAGATCAGGAAGTAGACAGAGAGAGGAGGGACAAGAAGACAGTCCTTCCAGGTCACACCCCACTGACACACCCACCTGCAATTGCAAAGCTTCTAGGCGACATTTTAGATCTAAACCATAATAGCAGAGCCTTCACTCCCTCAGAATACCATACTCAGTCCTGCTTAGGACCTGGTGCTCGCCATTTGCTCTGCCTGATCTCACTTCTAGGACCTCACAGAACTCCTCTCTCACCACTTGTAGATCTGTGTTCACATATCGTCTCTACAAGAACTGCACCTCCCTTGTTTTCTACCCATTAGCTACTTTACTATTCTTTATATCATTTAGAGAGCGTCTAAGAGAGTACCATAGAGAGTATCACTTAGAAAGAATTCGGTAGTGACCTGTGTTTCCTCCATTCCTTTATTCATGCATTCTGTGTCTGCAGAATGATGCAGCAAGAACACACAGGTGAGTTTTAAGAGGACTGAGACATCTGTTTGCTCCTAATCATCCATGCCCAAAACAAGGCCCAGCACCTGATAAGTTCTCAGTAAGTCTCAACACATTTCAACATTTGAACAAAATCTATAGGGATGATTAATTGGCCTTTCTTTTCTAATACACATGCAGACTAGAACTAAATGGCCATGCTGCAAAATGCATTCATTTACCCTTTCCTTTCCCAGTTACTGAGTTCTCACAGCATGGCTGGCATCTCCTGCATTGCCTGCCAGTGGGAGGAGACAGGGGTCTTCCCTTGGAGCCTTCTCAGGGTCCCCAAGTGTACCACACAGGCATGAAGACAACTACACTGCTTGGCAGAGTTGAGGAACAAAGTGTTGTAGGAACCCAGGAGGGAATGAGACCTGGGGAGAGTCAGGAAAAACTTCTCAAGGAAGAAAACATGCAAGCTGAGAGCTCAAAAAAGGGTCCCTGCCCTCCAGCCAGGCACTCCAGCTCCCCAGTGTGCTCTCTGGAGCCCCACTATCTGAACTCAAAACCTGTCTCCCCCATTTCCCAGCCAATTGACCCTGGCAAGCTATTTCACAGATCATCCAAGTTCTTCATCTGAAAAATGGTAACAATAATATTATACGACTTAAAGAGCTGGTGTGAACATGAGACTGAATTATCAAAGGAACATGTAGCTCATTGCTCAACATTACACATACAGGTATTTGGGGGATCAGAGGCATCCTAGATGGACATGGAATAAGGCCAGTGCTTCTGCGGAGCTGCAGCACAGACTCCAGGAGAGAGAAAGAGTGGCAGAGGTGGAGGAAGAGGCTGAAGCCAGGTCAGGGAGGGCTTTGCAGCAGGCAGCTTAGCCTCAACTACAACAGAAATGCCACCAAAGGTTTAGAAGATGGAAAGTATCACCATATGGGCAATTTGGGAACCTCTCCAGCTGCATCATAAGGACAGAGGAGAGCTGGCCAGACTGAAGGTAGAAGAGGAGGATATCACACAAATGCAACCCAAAATGAAGAGAAGGAGAAAGAGGAGAAAGATCCTGGAGGAATAAAATTACAGGTTAATACTAGGTCTGGCAGGGGAAAGCAAGTACAGTCAGAAGGCTTTAGATCAAGAGCTTAATAAAGGGATTTGGTGAAGAACCCAGCCCAGAGAAGAGAAAAAAGGCATTGCCATCCCCAGACCTGAGGGGACCTGGGGAAGGGATGTGTTACCAGAGTCCATGGAAACCAGGAGCCAGGATGCTAACTCAACAGAGGCCATAATGCAGATGGGAAAGCAGCCTCCACGGACCATGGCCAGCTGGGGATGAAGGGATGCCATGCAGCCTCTCTTCTTTCCTCTCTCCTCTCCTGCCAGTACCTTTATTGGCCAAACTAAGAGCCAGTGGAGGAGGGGAGAGCCTAGGTTATGTGGTCTGCAGAAATTCGCCTTCCTGGATCAAGAAAGGTGCAAGAAGGGTACAACTGGAGCTGGACAAAGATGCAGCCACAAAAACTTAATATCAAATTATCCAGTGATGGGAATAAAGAATGGTTCAGAGGCTGGGTTAGGAATTATTCCTAATTTCCGAGGTGCCTTGCTAAGGAAGCAACCCTATTAAGTGTGAACTAGAGAAATGAAATACCTACCCAAGCAAATTATTTCCAAGTTTCCACTGCCCCTCATTGTCCCAAATGTCTGGACCTTCCTTTCCATCCTCTCTACCTGCAAAGGTAGCCTATGGCTGAACGGTTGCAAAGTTAGCCAGGAGGCCTTTGCCCAAGGTTTGTATGATTTAACTGGGACTTTAGCTAAAAAACAAAGTGATCTGTAATATATTGTCAAAGTCTTAAACAGTGATAAACATAACAATGACCTATGGGGGGAAAAGAAAGGGAGGAAGGGCTCCTCATTTCTCTGCAAAAATTTGTCACTTTCCATAAACATCACTGGGAGCCAAAAGGCTGTGCGCAAATCATCCCAAACCATAAGCCCTGCCTTCTCTACCTCACACACACAATGCCTGGTGTCTCTGACACGTTCCAGGCCCGGGTGGACTGCATGCTGCAGCCCCACCCAGAGATGTTATCCTCTGAGTGACACTGAGGCAGGCACACCCCAGAGATGGGAAACACGCTTGGCACCAAGCATCTTCTTCCTACAGGAGTCGCAGGAACTGTTGACAGCAACAGACAGAATCTCTTTCTGCAAAGTGCTCCCAGGAAGCCTGCGCAGGCCTGGGGTGCTGAAGGGTTTTCATCATTAATGAACACATTCCCCACCCTGGGCCCAAAAGTAGGATGAGCTCAGACACATGGGGAGGCAGGAAGGACATGCACTGGTCACTCTGGGAAATCCTCAGCATAGGAAGAGTTCAGTCCATGGACCTGAAGACAAAGCCTGAGGTGTGAGGATTTTCAAGGTTCTCCACAATCTGACACCTGCTCTGTTCACTTTTGCAGGTCTCTAAGCCAGCACTTCCTGCGCACCTTAGTAAGCTCCTTAGGGAGTCACTGTGCAGATAAAGACAAAACAAATGTAGGAAGTGACACAGAAGAAAACTTGGAAGTCACTCAGTGAGTTCAACTGAGCAGGACATGAAGGGCTCCTGGTAAAACAGGTTCTACATAAGAGGACTTAGGTAATCACTACTGCAATAATTCTTTACTCCTATTCTATTGTAACTTGTGAAAGTTGTGGAGAATGGAAGATAGACTGGCCAGCAAGCATGTTGAACCCTGAAAGTAACATTCTTAAAATTGAATCACATAAAAGCTCTATCCCAAAGCTCTGAAAGTTGAACTGCTTGGCAAGCATGATGTAAGTACACGAATGGGTAAATATCCTCAACCAGAGGTCCTCAGGTGACAATAAATCTATTTCATCTCTTTCACAAGTTGAGACCAAATTGTTATCGATGCATAAGGTTTATGTTTGTTGTAAATGAGATTACATATTATCCAACAATGCCACTCACCTGAAAGGCTGAAGCACGGGAGTCAGATGGCCAGGATATCCTGTAGAGTGAACTTTGTTCTTCTCACTATCACCTCTGCTATTCAGGATTACACCCAAAGGTCCTAGCCAAGACACTAAGTCAAAAGAAAGACAGCACAAGAACGGCAAAGAAATAAATAGACAGCGAGTCAGGTGACATAAAGAATTTTAAAATCTAAAATAATCTTTGGGATAAGTTATTAGGATTAACAGTAAACCCATGAGCAAACATATAATTACAACAAATTAAAATGAATTTTATGCAATTAAAATGTAAAATATTATCTATAATAGATTAAAGAAGTATCAAATACACAGGAGTTAATTTGACAAAAGATTTGTAAAACTTACTGCACTACCCATCCCAGTGAGGAACATGTTGAAGCCATGTCCAGATAACACTGGCCCCTTGGCTCTTGGTGTCTTTCATCCCGTAGCTGTTTGCTGCCGGTTTTAATCTTCTCTCCCCAGCTACAAGTAATAGCCTTAGGTCTTACTGATCTCTGTTGATTAGTTATGGAAATCACTGGCTCAATACAGTCAAACGGTAATCAAAAGGGGAAGTACTCCAAATGGGAGTGTTGTCTGGATGTCAGACACTGGGCTCCACCCTGGGCAAACAGCAAATGAGGCTCTTCCTCCTTCTAGGATCCCGCAGTCATAGAGTGGGAGGTTCACCAAGAAGAAAAGAAAAACTTCAAACTATGATCTGGTAGCGGTGAAGATGGTGGTTTATGGGAATGAATAAAGCCAACAGATATTTCTCAATGAAAAATGCAAACTTACAGGATTTTATTCCTTTATCTAAAACTTATGCCCTTTAAACTTTTGCATTTCATGAGAAAAGAAAGATATTGGTGTCAATTTCAGGTAAGCAAAGCAATCCTAAGTAGAGAGACTCTCCGGGGACATGAGTGAGGACAGAAGATTTGGGATCAGAGCCCAGGAAATAAATCTCCAGCTAAATTACTTTGACATCCCAAACTACTACAATCTCATTTCTGATGGGTGGCAGTGATACCTGTACTGCAGGGTAGCTGAGAACATGAAATCACTTGATCATTTTTGGTACATTTTCTGGGTACTGTGGTAAGAATTAGGGGTATTGCAGTTTCTAGTCAAAACATTCAACCCATGTAGAATGAAAATGGAAGGAAATAAGCTTGATAGGTGAAATTTCTATATGTCCCTGTAACTGTGCCCCTGAGTTGTAATTAAGGCCATCTTGGGAACAAAATGCTATGGTAACACACTCCATATGATTCCAAATCATGCCTTTAATTTTCTACCCCAAGCAAAAGAGCACCTGATTGTACATCAAACAATGTCTGCTCAGTAGCTGAAGTTTCAGATTAGAGTTAATTTCAAGGTTGATTAGCATGTCAGAGCTAATGATTTTGTCCCTGAAAACTTGATATTTGTGATTATGCTAAAGACTATAAACAGAAATGGAATAAGCCTAGCTGTCTTCAGCTTGTTTTTTTCCCAAATCGCTCCCTATGATAACCTCTTTCTGCAATAACTTCATCTGTATCAACAGTAGCTACATGTGTGAAGCCCACACTTTCTCTTGAATTTATAAACTACTTGGTCTGGTATCAGTGTTATTAGGTCACCAAGATTGTTTAATAAAAATGTAATACAGTTGTCTCCCGCCAGTGTGGGCTAAGGCAAAATAAAAAATGGAAAAAGTGCACATACATTTGTTGGTTTAGAACCCAGGTAATAAAACAGTACACTTTTAAAAGCGAATTTCTTGCAGAAATGGGAAAGCAGTTGTTGGTAGCAAATCACTTCTGGAAGAAGAGAAGGGAATGGAAAGCCACAATGTTGAAGACAGACGGAAGCGAGGAGGGGGAGGAGGAAAAGGGAAAGAAAAGATACAAAAGGGAAAGAAGAGAGAGGAGGGGGAAGGGAAAGGAGAGCAATTGACAAAGGAGGAGGGAGCAAGTGAAGCCAGCCAGTCCTATAAAGTTCAAAACTGCACCAGGGTTTCTTAGAAGAAGGGGTCTTCTCCACTACTGCAGCATCCAGTATCATTGGTATTTAAAGGGCTCCACTATCCAGAGTTATTTATGGACTCCAGGACTGTAAATCTTCTCTGTGTGACCTTGAAGCTTGACCTGGGTCCTGTGGGACACATTCTATGATACAGCTAAGCCTCCATTCCAGCCCATTCCCCATCCTTGATGCCTTTCTCTCCACAGTCTTTCCATCTTCTCACATTAACTTGGAATTCCACGCTGGCAGAGCCAGAGGGCTGCTGGAGGTCACCGAGTCCAGCCCTGCCACTCTATGGGGAAATAAACTTCTAGAGGGAAAGAGCAGCTCAGGAGCATGGAACCAGGATTGAAAAACAGGCTGCCACCAGGCTGAGATACCCGCAAGAAATGAGATTTTTATCTTGGCTGCAATTAGCGTAAAAGGCTCAAAAATGGCTTGCACACCTTTCCCCGGCCCTTTACCTACCATTCCGTGTGTGCAGTGACTTTTTTGAGATAAAATAGTTTTTAGCTCTCCAAGGAGAATGAGAAATGCTGGGGCTAGAGTCATCTGAGCATTTTCTATGTCCCAGAGCCCACGTTAAGTGCTTAATATACATGATCTCATTTACTTGTCACAACAATCCAATAACATAGGTTCTGTTTGTCCCACTTTCCCCCTGAACCTCAGGTTCTTTATTTGTAAGGTGTCCTTTTCATCTATGTGGCATGACTGTCACAAAGTAAACTCCAGAAACAGCATCCAACCATGGTTCATTTGCCTCTTGGATTATTATGGCATTGGGGAAAGGGATTATATTTGCTAAAGAAGCATAAAAGGAAAGTTATCAATAAATTCTGAATGTTCCTTTCAGAATCACTTCTAAGAGTAGATAGATAGAAATAAAGGTTGGAGAAGAAGAAAGAAGTACTTACTTTGTTCACAGTCCAGTGGGTTGTATGAACAAGTATTAGTCAGGTTAGGCTAACATCTATGTCTATAACAAACATAGCCTTGTTCAGCCGCTGATATAGGAGAGTTGCTTCCTGGTCACTCTGGTCCAATTAGTATTCATGAACATCTTCTTTCAAGGTGATTCAGGGCAGGATTCTTTCATCTTGTAGCATTAGCACTACTTAGGTTTAGGGTGCTGGGGCCTTCTAGAGTTGTTTCCAGGTTCTTTCTGTCCTGAGAAAAGAATTAGGCAACACAAGTGCAAAAGGTATCAGGGTTTTATATTTATTAAGGTAGGAAATCAAAAGAAATGTGGTGTGCAGAGCAAATTTGGACCTAGTAAAAATAAGGAAAAAGTACACTCTTCAGCATGAGAGCAGATTGCCATGGAGGAGAGAAGACGGTAGTGGCGCATTCATTGGTAAGCACCCCTTTGTACCTCCCACTCCTCAGGCTGATTCAGGCCTTGGCCATCCTAAGCAAACCTGCTTAATTTCTCAGGAGATGTCCATGGGCAGGGCTTTGGGAACTGTCCCGCACCTATGTCCTGGGACTTTGTAATTAACAGATCACACCTACTTCCCGAGCCAGTTTGGCCTACCCTAGCATTCTGTCTCAGGAGCATCTTCAAAGTGTGGGCTCCAGAGGACCAGCCCAGAGAAGAGAGACAGGGTGTTGCACAAAGAAAATGTGCCACTTCTACCCACTCTCCATTGGCTCCATGTGGGAGGGGGTTGAGATGAGGTTTAGCTATGCGCCCAGAAAAAAGGAAGGGAAACAGGTTTCCCGCACAGTATGCACTGCAATGATGCTGCGGAGATTGCCCCAGTAGCCATTCGTGCGCAGTGCTTTCAGAGTGAGGCTCCAAGAAGTGGGTTGTGTTTGACCAAGCACACACGAACTTCAGCTGTAGCGGCAGAAAAGCTCACATCCAGTTCCAGCGGTGAATGCAGGTTTTCCCTGCGGTCCGGGGTGACTCTTCCATTGACAAAGGAGACCCAAATAACATCTGCTCCTCCTTAGCTCGCAGACATCCACAGAGCGTTTCTCTACACTGATGCTGATAACAACCTGCAGACTGAGACGCTGCTCCTGCTTTCCCTTCCATCTGAATCCCTAGATAAGTGCGGCCAAAGAAGGAAGAGCTCAGGCTCCTCTCTAAGCGCTCAGAATCAAACTCTGGCCTGGAGAGTCTCAGAGAGCCGCAATGGCACAGGGTAAGGAAAGGAAATCAGCACGCTGACTTCTCAGTACCCCTGAGCTTCCAAGGCATCAAAGCCCTTGTGCTTCTGCCTATGAGATAATTAGAACTTTCCCAATGTCTGCCCATACGAGCTAATGGCTTACAGACTGGAAAACTGATGCACGGTCTTCAAACACAAAGAGTGAGCTTGCTTCCGTATATAACTGATATAATAAAATCAACAGTATATTAAATATAAAACAATAAAAACACTGGAAAATGGAGAATCAAGAAATCTGAGTTGGAGACTGGCTTTGACTATAGTGATCTGTGTGCTCCTGGATGGCCAGGTACTCTCTTGCTCTGGACGGCCTCTTCTGTTGAAACCAAAGGGGTGGGATCCAGTGGCTCTCAGGTGGGAGCAGCACCGCCCCCTAGGGGGCACATGTAGAAGTGCGGAGGCCGTTTTTGTTAACAGTGACCGGAGAATAGGACTGGCGCTTAGCAGGCGGAGGCTGAGAAAGCTCCATGTTTTGTACTCTGTAGGATAGCCGGTCCCAAAAAGAATTGTCCTTCACAAATGCCAACCCAACATCATTGGGTTGGGGGAAAATACAGCCTGGATAATTTCTTACAGCTAGGGTCGAAGAGTTTTTTTTAAATAAAATTGGCCTAACTTTGGTGTTGGTGGCTGGGAAATGTACAGCAGATTGGAAAATTCTTACGTGCAGCCCCTGTGAGGTACATCTTTAGTATTATGAACAGATTCTGCCACTTTTCCTTTCGATTTCATAGTGCTGTCACACACATACAGATACACCAATGGGTACATACACAGATACACCAATTTCAGCTTCTTGACTTTTTCTCCTGGTATGATTTTAAATAATAAATAAATCTTTCTTTTTTATTGTTATACATTTTGAAAACTGGATTTCTGCTTTATTATCACATTGTTTCACTCGAGCTACTAATACACATTTCCCCCACTAGACTAAACTCTTTTAATAGCAGCACGGGTGTTTTTTTCATAGATATATTCATTCATTCATTTGATCATTTAACAACATTTATGATAGCTAATATTATGGAGCATGTACTGTGTACCAGGAACAGTAACAAGAGCTTTACGGTGATATTTATCCAATTAATCCCCAGATACTGTTAGGAACTATGATTATCCCTACATCACAGATGACCAAAATGAGCCTAGAAGAAGTTAAGGCACTTACCCAGAGTCACACAAGTAGAAACTGTGTTAGAAAAATGGAGATCCAGAGATAAAATCAACTTCCAGACCTCACAGGGTTTGCATTCCAACAGACACCAAGACAAAACCACCTGCTAGCTAGGAGCATGACGGAGTCCCCAAGAGTGACCGTAGAGGTTGCTACATAAGCATGCATGAGCAGCACACAGCCCAGTGGCAGGGACAGAAGAGTCCTGGAAAAGGCGGTGCCTGAACTGAAGCAAAAGGCCAGGGAGGGGGGGTCAGACAGGCAAACACAGCGAGGACACCCCCACAGAACCTCCAAGAGGAAAAATGCCAGTGATAGGGACTGCGCATGCTCTGAAGTCCTGGGGAAGAGAGGCCGTTTGAGTGCCAGAGCTGAACCCTAACAGGAACTAGGGTGAATAAGGCATGGGCACATAGCCTGCCACCTTGGTGCCTGTCCTCTTCAGCAACATAAAAGCATCTGCCCGGCTTTCCCAGATGTGGGTTCACAGGCCAGGAGGATAAGGAATCAAGCCCTTCCCCAAAACTTCTTCCCTGCCATTTCATTCCAGTCTTGCCTAGGCCTGGAAGGTAAGCAACATTATCCCATCTCACAAATAGGAAGAGTGAAGTTCAGAGACAACCAAAAGTTATTAAGAATCCAAGCGAGGAATTCAATTCAGGTCTGTCTGACTGCAGATTCCAAATTCTTAGGTGAACAGCTGTTGCTCCAGGGTCTCATCTACCTTCATTCGGTCCAGCCAGGCTGATCAGCCGCACTGTGCTAGGGACCCCAAGAGACCCTGGAGGCCACTCCGGCAGGCCTGTTACTGTACCTTGACGTCAGTGTTCACTCAAGATCTCTCCTCTCTTCTGTGTGGTCTGAAGCAGCAATTCCAATGTCAATTTTATTCATGCTCAATCTCAGTTTAGATAAACCAGTTAGCAGAGTGTGTACAAAAAGTTCCCTGCCAACTTATAAACTGAGTAGTCAAACAAACACACACCAAATCAAATGAAGATCTAATTAACTTGGTCCAATTACTCTGTTCCCTTCCAGCTAGTCCAGGGTAATCTACAGTAATCACTAGGGTAGCAAAATAAACTACCTAGTTTCAAGTCTGGTTTTTTTCCTCTTTTACTTTTCTCATCTTTCTCTTTCTCTAGTTTCCCTCTTATCTTCATTTTTCTTTTTGTTCTTTTCTCTTTCTCCTTCTGTCACTGTTTTCTCTTTTTTTCCCTCCTCTTCCTCCCCTGCGTTCTTCCATTTTTCCACTTGCCTGCACAGTAAAGAAGGCACCCTGTGAGAAACCAGGGCCTCTCATAAAAGCTAAATTCTGAAAGTGATCCATGGTTTTTCCCTCCTGACTCAAGCTGCCACGAGTTAAAAATCATCTTTAACACCTTTTCACGGGGAAACTGGATATGGGTGTCTCAGAGGACTCTAGAGCAAGCGGGTCTCCTGCCCTATTGAGCGTCTCCTCCCAGTGAGCTCCAGACAGCTTCCCCTCCAGGAAGGGAGCCTGGGGCATGGAATCGCCTGGTGTGTAGTGAGCAGTGGGCCTAAACCTTTCTTTTCACTCCTCGGTCCCAGTCCCAGGTTAAAAAAAATCCATGCTAAGCAGAGAGTAGAATATGACAAGTGAGCCAAGCTTTTTAATAAAGTGAAAATTGAAGCAATTGAGGGATGGTTTTTAATAATCGTACAGTTCACACCATGAAAGCATGGAAATTTCCCCTGTAGCACAGCATAAGTATGAGGGTGGATGTGTTGATTTATTAAAATGAACCTCTGGCTCCAGCTTTCAGCAAAGGAGAGGAGATGTGTAACCACGAGCGAGGCACTAACCTTGGAGTCCTTCCCCATCTGCCAGCTCTGAAATGTGTGGCCTGAGCAGGTCCTGTCTCATCTTAGACCCATCTTTCCACCTGTCTCTTCAACCTATAAAATGGGACAAGCAAGCAAACAGATAGTTCTCATCTCAAAAAATGTTTTCTTGAGAATTACGTGAGATGAACAGTGTCACATCTGTTCCATAACAATGGTGCAGGGATGAGATTTGACCATGCTGGGAGACTCTTTCCCACACTTCCTCAATGGCTTTGTGACCCTCAGGTAGTCACTTCACTTTTCTGAGCCTCACATTCCCTCTATGCAAAATTAAATTGAATAAGAGAAGTTGTGATAGTAACAACAAGAACTGAACTGAACTGCTGGGAGTGTAAAATGACATGGCCACTGGAGGAAAAAGCTTAGTATTTTTTAATAAAATGAAATATTGCTTAATGTGCGATAGGACAATGAAAACATGTTTATTCAAAAGCATGGACACATGCAAAATTGGTCAAAAAATAAATAAATAAAGCATGAACTGTTTCTTTCAATAAACCATTAGACATCAGCAGTACAGTTAACCCAGCCATCCTTCTGTATCCATATATATTTTTCCCTTCCTTCTTTCTTTCCTTTTCTCCTTTCCCTAATCCCAGTTGTTTCCTCTTTTGAGCAATTTCTTTCCCTTTCCCAACATCTATTGTACATTTTGGGTTCCACTTAGTCTGTCATGTTCTTTAAAAAAAAAAAAAAAAAAAAAAAAAACCTGTACACAGATGTTTACAGTAGAACTCTACATAATCATTAAAAGGTAGATATAACTCACATGTTCTTCCATGGGTAAATGGACAAATAAGCTGTGCTGTATCCATACAGTGAAATATACTTGGCAAAAAAAAAAAAAGAATGAGCCACTGGCACCTGTAACAACTTGGATGAATTTCATGGGTCTCATGCAGGACAAAAGCAGTTGGCCTCAAAAGGATGCATATGATATGAATCCATGATCTGGCACTCCCTATTCACAAAAACGATGAAACTATAGAGAAAGTTGCGGTGAGGCAGATAAAGTTAAGGCTGTCAGTGAGGTTTCTGGCAAATAAGGAGTTAAACCCCTGCTAGAGAGAGAGCAACTAAGAAAAACAAACAGAGAGTGCTGATAAGGCCTGGCCAGCTTCAGGCCAAGACACAACGCCCTCCTCCCTCCATCTTCAATTAAACACAAGACAAACACAGTGGGGAGGGGAGAATTATATCATAAAAACTCGCTTAGCATGTGACATATGAACTAACGCCTAAACCCTCACACACCCATATATGTAAGTACATGTTTATTTCATTGTTCATGTACTGTATTAATACACTAACATGCGCATGTATACCTCTTACTAATTCAGCCTTGAATGTAACTCTGCTGTAAATCTTGTATGATAAGCCATGCACAGCACAGAGACCACGGAAGTTCTCGTCCAACCATGAACACGGGGCAATGGCCATCAGGGGTCTCGGAGCCCAACACAGCCAATCACACTGCACCTCTAAAAAGGGTGAGGCCCTTTCTCACCAAGCATCAAAAGAGGCTTAGAAGAAAACCCCTGAGTGCCATCTCTGGGCTTCCTACCTTGTTCCAAAGGGAGCTGGCTATCCACTTATTTTCTCTCCTTTCCCAATATAATGATTGTGCTTCCCTATTTCTCTTCCTTTTCCAATAAAATGATTTTGTTTCTCCTTCTAAACTTATATCTCTGATTCTTTCATTGATGTTGGGTTGTTTTACAGACCCTAGATAAAAATCTACCTTCCCGAGATTGGGAGACCCGACAGACAGAGCAGAGGCTGTTGGGAGCTGGAGACTGGGGAAGGAGAGATGACAGATGGACAGCAGCACTGACAGTCTTGGGGAGGATGGGACTGGTCTACATATGGATTGAGGTGGTGATTGCATAAACCTATATGTAGAACTCCTGGGATGTGCATTAAGAGAATTTTGCTCTGTCACTTTAAAGTAAATAAATTGAAATAACAAATTGGGAATAATTAAGTGACTCATTTTTCTGTCACTTTTTGGTTCATGAAACACCTTCATTTGGATCTTCCAACTCGGAAATTGCAACTGAGAGGCATGACGTGATATGCCAGTAAGGACTGATGGGATACTTGAACCCTGTCCCTCCAATTTCACATTCTATGTGTTTTTCATCACCTGTCATAAGGTGATCCCCGAAGTCCTTCTCTTTCCTAAGAAGCCATGTAAATGTTTACAGGAGGAAGCAATTCTTCGTTGTCTATGTTTTAGTTTTTGTTTTGTTTTGTTTTGTTTTCTCCAAGTTTCTATGTCAACCTGCTCATATTCCTGGGAATGTTTACATTTTCTCACAGAAAACAAAAATAAAACAAAGCACAACTGAGTACAATGACAAATTCACAGGAAGCCCTTATTAGACTGACTTTTTAAATGAATTAGTAGAAAAGTAAGTTACTATACACTGTAAAAAATTCATCTATGCATTTGTTCCTTCAATACATATTTACTCAGCTACGTCATAGACAGTGCTATGGCCCAAAACAAGCCACTCTTCCTGCCGGGAAAACACTCTCTGAATCCCTTTCTTGCTAACTCCTACCCACCCTTCAGCTCTCACCAGCAATACCATTTTTCCCAAGATGTCTTTTCAAAGCAGGGTGTGGTGGCTCATGCCTGTAATGCTAGCACTCAGGAGGCTGAGGCAGGAGGATCATTCTGATTTCAAGACCAGCCTGAGCCACAAAGTGAGTTCGAGAGCAGCCTGAACTGCATAGTGAGACCCCGTCTCAAAAAGGCAAACAAAAAACCAAAAACCAAGATGTCTTTTCATAACCCTCTCCTACAGGCTTGCTTAGGAGCTTCTTAGTAACCCCAGCATGCTGGACCTTGCTCTGCATTGATGTCTAGCTTCCTCATCAGACTGTGAGCACCAAGGCGGTGAGGAGCACCGTGAAGAGACTTCCACTCATTCTTTCAACTGCTGTTCACAAGCCCCTTCTCCATGTTGGGCCATGTTCTACTGCAAAGGAAACTCTACAGCTCGTGTCCACAAGGAGCTTCTCATCTAAAAGTGAGAGAGAAGACAAAGAAACACATAGCATGCATCTGTTCTTGTCGCTGCATCATAGGAGATCAAGGGAGGCAAAGCGGGTGGGGGACTAGCGTGTAGTGATTTCCTGGGAGCCAGGAGCACTGGAGGCCCAGATCTGAAGGAGACTTCATTCAATTGCTCTTCATCCAGCAAGGATGAAGATGAGAAACTGTTCTTTTTTTGTTTGTTTGTTTGTTTTCTGGTTTTTTGGGTTTTTTTTTGTTTTTTTTTTTTAGTTTTCCAGGCTGAAAGTCTTCTCCTGACCCTCACAGGTTGATAAAAAGCCAAGACCCATCACTAATCCAGGTGCTCTGGGCCCTGGGCCCACTGTGACAGGAGCCATTAGGGTTCCATCTGCCGGCCCCAGGGCAGACCTTCCACTTTATTGCCTCTGACAACCTGAGCAAACCTCTCCTGGGCAAGAGGCAATGGGAGGAATTTTGTTTTGGAACCCAAGTTGGTGTTTAGATTTCAAACTAATAACCTGGCAGCCTCTGGCCATCTGAGAAGTTGGCTTCCTTTGACTCATAAAGTGCCCTTTATGTGCAGGGGGTGACATAAAATATCATTCCATCTTTGCCCCAAAATACTCCTGGCTGGAGCATGAAATGGGCCTTTATGGTACATCAAAGGCCCAGAACTGTATCCTTTCCCAAAGCTTTGATATTCTAATATTTGGCCAGTAGAGTTATTATCTCCTCCATCCAGAGCACTTGTTTATTTTCTTGGTAATATCTCTGGCATTGCTTCCATAGTGAGAAGGCTGAGCGAGGAGCAGACACCTCACCTCCTAGCAGCTCCACATTTGGATGTCTTCTAACTTTTATCTCCAAAAACTAAGGAACTCAGTGTTTGCACTTCTTTGGCCCACGACGCCTAAAGGAAATGCTAGACAGCATCTCACTTAACAAGCACCACTAACGTATGCTTCTCAGGAGCTAAGCTCCTTCTGTGGACTTCCATGGGGTATCTGGATCATGGGAAATTGGTTTTGAGTTTGAAACAGGAGCCAAAACATTATTATTAGTTATATGCTGCTCACATTCAACTGGGAGCTACTGAGCACCTACCTATGGTGTTTCCCTTTTTAAGTGAGAAACCTGGTACAGTCTGAAACCCCTTTTCCATCTCTTTATTTTATTCAAAAATTATTGATTGCCTCGAGCACCGAGCAAGACAGCAGGACACCAGCCATGAGACAGCTTGCCCTCCCAAATCCTTTAGTGTAGTGTCTCACTTCCCCCTCCCATCCTTCTTACCCTAATTTATTACCAAGGCCTATGGATTCTGCCTCCCCACTGCTTCTCAGATTCATCCCCCTCTCTTCACACCCTCTGTCGCTGCCTTGGACAGCATCTCATCACCTCCCCGGTGGATTACTACAACCGACTCCTAATGGGATTCTTGGCCGCCAGTGTTACCGCCTGTGACCCATGTGGGATCCAGCCCTACCCATCAATATAAACTCAGATCAGCTTTATCAGTGTTCTGCTTCAACTGTCAACCTCAAAAGCCTTCACGGTCCAGGTAAAGAATAAAAAGAAGTGAAGCAGCAGGGAAGGGTCGGTCAGGGTAGAAAGAACACAGAAAATAGAACTGAACAGTTTATCTCTCACCTAAGCTAAGGCCTGTGTCAATCAAACAAAATATTTTTGGGATAATGCCAAACCACCAACCTGCCAGGTCTGGCTGAAAATAAATTTCCACTCTTTCATTTCTCACTTCAGAGGCCCCATGATCGGGCCTGGACCAAACTCTCTCTTCCATGCTCATTTCTCACCCCCACATCCTTCATCCCTGCTTCTAGTCTGTGTGCTAACTGTATTAAATTACTTACTTTAGTATTCCCAGAGCCATATATGTTCACGCCTTTATGCATTTGCTCACAGTATTATATTTCCCTAAAATTACCCCAGTTTCTCACCTAGAAAGTTCAGTTTCATCTTCCAAAACATTTTCTCCAGTGTCTTGTTCTCTGGAGAACTTCTAAATGGCTAAAAGAATTCATCACTCCCTCATCTTATCTTTGCCTTGTGCTGTCTTCCATAGATTACTTGCTGTCATTTTGCAGTTATTGTCAGTGAGTGCACTGGTGTGCAAGCTTGAGTTCCCTGTGGCTGATGTTTGCTGGGTGACAATGGGTAATCTTTGCCACCAGGGACCTTGCACACAGCAGGCACTTCAATAGAAGTGTGAAAGCTGAATTATCAAATTCAGTTCTAGGCAACTTCATATACTTCTTATTGAAATTTTACAAGAAATAACCTGAAAGTTTTGTGTTACTATCACATTCATTTTCTGATTGAGGAAACTGAGGCTCAGGGAGAAGAGGCAGTAACCTAAAGTCACAAAACAAAAGAGCTCCAGGCCTCCTAACACAAACACCAGCGTCCTCCCAACATTGTAGCCCATCTGGCTCTCAAATCCAAAGCAAATAAACAAGGGGGAAGTTCAGAAAGTACATATACTGCTTCTCAAATAGAACAAATGGTAGAGAAGGTCAGTGATGCTAGAATAAGGTAAGCAAGATGAAACAGAAAATGCACAGAAAGAGTCAGGTACACAAGGCCTGTGTCTCTCTCTAAGCATTTTCTAGCACTATTTCACAGGGGTCCTACCCTGGGCTGTAACTGCTGGATTGCCTTGGACAGGCCACTTTCCCACTAGGAATCTTTAGTTCATCATATTTACAGGTAGCAGCGACTCTCCTATAATGGAGGTCCCTTCCTGCTCTGTGTCTGTCCGATCTCACATCAGAAACTTCTTGAGAGGCAGCAGGAGCTACACCACTCCTAGCCAAGGTCCCAGCCCTGCCTCGTCTTCTTGCTTCTCTTTCCCTCTAGAAAGCCCTAGAATCTGGCAGGGAGGATGGGGGAGTGGCCGTGAACAGATGCAGAGAAGAGCAAGACTGCGGACAAGGCTGAGCCCAGTCCCTCTTGTGAAGGGAGCGGGATCCATTGTCTTTGCTTATAATATTTACAGTGCAGGACTGAAGAATTCACGGATATTGGATGAGGGGGTCAACCCTTGTTAAATGTATTTGACACTACCCCTTTCTCTTGAAGGGGAGAGGAGAGAGAAATGGGGAGGAATGAAAAGTTTACTGAGCATCTATTTGAAATAATTTACTGATTTTATAATAACTTTTGGGTTACACAATGTCTTTCTCCTCTTAAATCCATACTCCATACTACCTGCCAGAGACTGGTGGTGGAGATCCATGAGAAAACTATTATAGTAGTTCAGGCCTTCATCAACCCAGGATTTTGGGTTTTCTTTCACTTAATTTAGGCCAAGTGTGATTGCAGTAACAACTAACCTAAACATATTAGTGACTGACAGTAATGAAGATTTGTATGATAATGGCAAAGAAACATAGAAGAGGGATGAATGTGAGCACTAATTCAGAAGTAGAATCCATAGGACTGAGGTAATATGTAAGGTGTGACCAAGGGGGAATATTGTCAGATAAGTCCTCGCTCCTGGTTTAGGTGATAGAGGCATCACTAATGTGAAGAACAGATAGAGAAAGAGGAGAAAAGGTGATGGTTTCTGTTTTGGGTATTATCTTATTTCATCTGTTTTAAAACAGAACAGGCTAGGTAGGTAGTTTAGAAATATTAGAAGTTGATTTGACTCACAATTCTGGAAGTTGCAAAGTCTAATATCAAGGTGCTGGTGTCTGATGAGGGCCTTTATGCTGTATGGTTCCGTGGCAGAATGCAGATGGGCAAGAGAGTTGTTGTGCAAGAGGGGGCCAAACTCACCTTTATGACAAGCCCATCTGGAGATGAGCAGCCCACAGTTACAGTGATAACACCAGCACACTCATCAGGCAGAGCCCCTGGGGCCCAATCTCCTCTTCCTAAGCCACCCCTTCCAACACTGTTGCACTGGGGATGAAGTTTACAGCACACGAGTTTGGGAGGACACACTCAAACCATAGCAGAAATATTGCATTTAAGGTGACATCCAAATGTAGATGTGCAGGAAATAGCTGGGCCCCACTGTGATGGATAGTATTATTCTTCCTTCCTACAGGACTGTTGTAGTTTGGGATTTTACAAGGGGAAACAATACAATACAGGACACAGAATTATAAGATTATTTTATAATAGTCACCTAAAGAGTCATATACAAAGAGAGTGCAGGAAATCTGTCCATACACTAAAGACCAAAAGAATCCAGCTGAGGACCTGGATCCCATAGTAATGTCCTGCATGAGTCCAGTTGAAGATCTAGAGCCCATAACAATGCCTCCTGCGAGGCCTAGAGTCCATAAAAATGTCTCCTGCAGGCCTGTTTCACAGATCTGTTCCAGGAAGGCCCAAAGATCAGGGGTGGAAGCTAGAAAGTCTGTGCCAGTGGAATGAAGGATCTGTGCTAGCAGGCTAAGAGATCTGCATTGGAGCCAGAAAGCAAAGCTCAAATAAGAACCAGAGCTCCCTAGAAAAGTACCACAGCCATCCTCAACAACAGTGAGGTCCCGAGCTCCTCCGAAGATAAGGATACCTGAGTTCCCATTAGAAAAGCCAACACAACAAGCTTCTCCAGGAGACTGAGCAGTGTACCATCTTCTCCTCCAGAGCCGGGAAGCAATGCTCAAAGTGAGAACCAGAGCTCCCTCAAAGTGAGCCATAGTTATTCTCAGTGACAATGAGGTCCTGAGCTTCTCCTCTGGCAATAGCCAAGTTCATCAGGAAAGCCAGCATGACAAGGTCCTCCAGCAGAATAGCCCAAGAGAGCCAGAAGATCCCTAACAGCTTCCCAACAGCTCCACTTCTCCAGTTCTGCCTCTTATGCTGCTGGCAACAATCCTCAGGTGGGCCTCCCACACCTACCATCACACTGGTTGAGTTCACCTGGGTGTTACAAGTTGACCACCAGTTGTCAATCTACCACAAGGACCCTTTACTGTTGGGCCTGAATTTGAAGAAAACTCATAATTCCCACCCCGTTATCAATGGAGTCATTCATATGATTTGATTCGTCCAGCATAATATGAAAGAAAATGACATGTCACTAGTTCACAAAAGCTTTAGTAGATGAACAGTGGTTCTGCCATGATCATCCCTCTGATAGGAGGTTGCCCGGCCTTGTGAAGGGGCTGCTCTTTCTGTCCTGATCCAGGAAAAGAAAGACTTGGGGTAGAGCTGCAGCTAATTCAAGAGAGTACAAAATAAATCTTCATCGCTGCAAGTCACTAATGTTTGTAGTTTACTTACTGTTGCAATCAAACTTAGCCTAAATTAAGTGACACGCCCAACTTCTCATTTTGTGAAAGGAAAACCAAGGTACTGAATAGGAGAGAAATTGCCTCCAGCCTTTAGACTATCAAGCATGTGTATTATTTTTCATATCCATACAGAAGTTCTCGTGTCAACAGTCTTCACGTTCTTTGAAATTAATACATTAAATTTGAATGCCATGGTAGCATGGTCCAGTTTCCGTTTTCCTTTTTTTAAATGAATAAAATAGTATTTTCTTTTCCTCTACAGAGGAAAAGAACTGCACAACTTGGTTCAGTGGTTCCTGTCTAGCATCAAAGCCAATTAGTGTGAGATTTCTTCCTCCGCAGTCCCCCACCCAGCTCCACAATACTGACTTTATACATGAAAATTTTACTTGGAGTTAAGGCCAGCTATGGGAAAATTTAAAACAAAAAGCCATTTAATAATATTTGTATAGCCAAGGAAAGAGCCCAGGACCAGGAGCTAAAAGATAAGTATTTTATTCCCTTCTGAGCCACAGCATGGTGGTGAGACCTTGAACAGTTCACATCACTTTTCTGAGCCTCCGTTCTCTTATCTCATAGAAGAATAATGTGTGCCATGCCTATTTCCAAGGGTTATTTGAAGATGAAACACGAGTCTACTTGTAAGTGTTCTTTGAAAGACCTAAAGTTGAAAGAGTAGATGTGTGGGAGGTAGTTGCTTAGAGGACTGAGGATTGCCAGGCAACCTTGGGCAAGAAGCCTCCTGGCACAGGCTGACATCCCAGCTGCCTGCTGAGAGCATCTGCGTTGTGCCAGGCCACGAGGCAGAAGTTTGGATGGAGGAAAAGAGTTTTTTAAAGTGATTCCAGCATTTGCATTTCCCAAAGTGTGGGATTTCGAGCTCAAGTTTCAAGGGGTAGAACAATATATCACAAGTCTCATCAGACCTTTCCAACAATGCAGTTGTAGCCTGTTGCTCTTGACCCTTTTCCTAAAGGAAATGGACTCTCAGAGGTTAAAACATGTAAGATGAAGACCCAAGCATGGCTCTGGAGGGAGGAACGATGTTATAGGAAGTGCCCTTTGAAGGGCAGCTTGGAGGGGGCCCATATGAAGACAGAAGAGAGTGGCCCAACCGCCTAGCAGAAAATTATTTTACACTCTGGACCCCACAGACAACCTGGGCATGAACTGGAAATATCACAGAAATAGGCCGCTTGCCCAAAAACATGTGGCAAATTAGAAACACAGGCCTAGAACCCAGATCTTGGGCTGTCAGCCCAGTCTTCTTTCTCTTCTTCCATGATCCAGAATTAATGCAAAATGTCTCTTGTAAGGTACATTTAACAAAGCTTTGAATCATGAACAAAATTTCTGAAAAAAGAGCACACAGATGCATGGACCGGAAAGCTAGCCATGTAAAGTGGCTCCCACTCTATCAAACACATCACACTGCTGTCCCTCCTTTTGCCCACTCCCTTACCACCCTGTTAAAATAAATAATAAGCATGCATTGTGAGCATGTTAAGAAATGGTAGAGCCCTTAAATCAAACGTTATAGAGTCTGTGGAGCTGCTCTGAGCATGTGCTACTCACCGGGCACTGTTCTAAGCATATTACATGAGTAACTCATTTAACTTCCCGACTACACCCATGAGGTCGGCACTGTCGTTTATTCTCATTTCACTAAAATTAGTATGGGAAAGGGGTGTGTGTGTGCGTGTGTGAAGAATGTATAAAATGAACAAACAACCTTTTAAATGCATTTAAAATAATTTGAGAAGGGATCAGCATTTTATTTTTTTAAAAAAGATAGTAAAAACACTAGGCTGTGTTTTTAACAACTCAACTCTGCCATTATAGAGCAAATGTAGTTTAAACAACACTTAAATAAATGAGGCATCTGTGCTTCCATGAAACTTTATTTGCAAAAATTAGCCAGGGATGAGCTGCATTGGACTTGCAAGCTATCGTTTGCAGACCTCTGCTTGCATAGCTCCCGCAATTCTCACGTGGCCAGAGAAGAAAGAAGAGGAGACCCTTGCAGTTCCCGGGATGCTCATGGTCATGGCGTCAGCTAACTCCAGACCTCGGACTCTCTGGTGGCTCACTCCAGGATTCCTGTCCCCTTAGAACTGATGCCTTACAGAAAATGTTACCATCAATTTCTAATAATTTCCAAAGCTTCAAGATTCGTGCTTTGGCAAAGCCAAGCTGCCACTTTTACTTAGTTTCTGTTTTGCTAGGAAAAACGTGAAGCCCAAACCTCTCTAAGTGGGTATACTTCCTAGAGAAAGACTGGGTTTGGCACATGCGCACTTACTCTTAACCCGCCACTGCTTTCCGCTATAAACAGTCTCTCTGCCTGGCCTGGAAGAGAGCAGTCAGGAAGGCTGCATTCTAGTCTGGCCTCAAAGCATTTGAATGAAACTTAACCCTAGATATGAACATATAAGAAAATAACAGAAATACAGGGTTCAGAACTATCTAAAATTTCAGGCACCCACTGGAGGTTAGGGAACGTGTCCCCCGTGGGTTAAGAGGGCTATCCTATGGTGAATGGGATGATGAAAATAGGTGATATCTGAGCTCCCTTGCAGCAATAAAATTGTATGGCTATGTTTGAAAAAAAGGAGGCACAGAACTGAAATGTGAGAGAACGGGATTTTAGTCTAGGCTCTCTCACTACCTCATTCTACAAGCTTAAGTAAGACCTGGACCTCACTCTCCCAAAGGTCAAAAAGGAATAATTTTAACTCTTAAATAGGCTTACCATGTACCAACACTAAGCCCTTTACAAGTATCTGTGTTCTTAGTCCTCATGGCCCTACCAGGTAGCTCACGTGCTTATCTACAGATGAGAGAAGGGAGGCACAGACAAGAGTTAGAAAATATCCCAGAAGCCACACAGCTGGGAATGGCTGCAGCCAGATCTGAAGCCAGGCCATCCAGTCCCACAGCCCATGTACACAACAGTGGCATTAGATGTCTCCAGAGGGCATGAATTCGATTTTATCTACATGCCTTTAAGCATTCTATGGTCTACATTCAAAAATCAGCTTGCACCAGCTTACCTTTTTTCCCCTCTGTACCTGGCTTTCCCCCGACCCGGGCTTCTCTCTTCTCCCATGCACCCCACCCACCCATCCAGAATTCTAGACGCAGTGATCAGGACCTTCCCTGTGCCAGTCAGTCCTGTTCCTCTCAGCTCCACAGACTGAAGGCTCTGGTGAGGGACAGATGAATTTACATCCCGTTTGAACAGATGAGGTCCAGGTCTTCCCTTTGCCCACTGGGCCTTGGAAATAGAAGACAATACTTATGACTTTCTGAGATCCGCACCTGATCAGGCATAGGGTAGATGCTACTTCTTTGCCCCCATAAGATCAGAGTGTTAATGATGACATTATATTTTATTAATCAAATAGTAATTGGCCACCCGCTGTGTACCGGGTACCTTGTTAGGAAACAGGAAATAACAGTGAATAAATTGATCTAGTTCCTGGCCTCCTGGAAGATGGGCCTCTAGAACAGGCAGAAAGGATAGGGAGAACAGATGGGGTATGAGAAAAAGCTGCACAAGCAGGCAGGGGACAAAAAGAAAAATTAGACAAAATGGCGCATTCAAGAGTGAGAGCAGGGTGCAGGGACATAGCTCAGTGGTATAAGCGCCTACCTGGCAAGCACAAGGTCCTGGGTTTGATCCCCGGTACCCAAAAAAAAAAAAAAAGGAGTGAGAGCAAAGTCAGACTGGCTCCCTTCTCTGCAATGTAGAAAGCTAGTGATTCACACAGCAGCAGCCATGCGCTGGGAGCTGGCTCCCTGCTACCCCACTTACTCCCTTTCCCCACTTCAGAATTGGTGATGAACTCAGCACTGGAGACACCAGGCCCTGTTTGACCCGTGGGACACTGAGGCTCCTAGCCTTTGGCTGGGGAAGAGTGGGAGGAGTGGGAGCTGTGTACCAGTGTCATCACAGTATGCTCCATGGGCAAAGGCAGTTCCCCAAACTGAGAATAAGTGTGTAGAAATATTTGACAAGATAGATAGAGTACTTTTATGGCTATTGGATATAAAAACAATTTTTTTTAAAAACTGGAGTGTATAGTTTGTATGGTTTTTTTTTTTTTTTTGCTTTCATTGTATTTCTTCAGTAATTCATTTTTATGGAATTTCAGGTGTTGCCCTGTGACAGTCAAACATTTTTAATAAAAGTTCTGAGGTAGTCTGAGAAGCGCTCTACCAAGGAAAGGCCTCCGATTCCCACTCTGAGCCCTTGGCCTTGTCTCTGTGCCCAGGAGCAAAGATCCTGCAAGGTCCCTGAACGAGACAGCAGCCTCTGAGGATGAGTTCTGACTTGCTCTAAGCCAAGAGCCCATCAACACAGGCCCCGCATTAAAAACCCAGTCACTGTTTTTGTGGTAGGGAGGAGGGGTAGTATTGAGAAGAAGAAAGGAGAGGAAGGGAGGGAGAGGAAATAAAATCAAGAATATACCCTTGACTCCCTTATTATTTTTTATGTTGTGAAGGAGACTGGAAAAGACAGATCAAGGCGATTATTTTTTCTAACTTTAAAGAAAGTCATACACTAAAAAATAATGAAGATGAAGTCTCAGTGCCTCCTTTGGAGTGTGCTAATCATCAAGAGCAGGAGCCAGGTCTCCCGGTACCCAGGAGGGTCCACACCTGCCTGTGACATCATGCACTTCATGGGCCCCACCCACTGGCCTCCACCCAGCTAAATTAATAGCTGCTCCCTGTCCTTTGCCAAAGGCAGTCCCCCAGCTCATGTTTCCTCCTCCAAAATCCTGCCTGGCCCTGCCAGGGTTTGGAACCATCTCGTTTCCTACTGAGGAAATGCAAAATCACTTCAGATCTGATCTCTCCAACTTTTAAAGATGGAGCAACTCAGGCCCCGCCCCAAGGGAGACCTATTCAGAACCAAGGTCCAGGTTTCTTGACTCTCAGATGCAGCTTCCCTTCCATCTGCTCCACTATAGCTCCCTCCCCAGGAGCCGCCTCTCCTCCGCCCATCACACATCTGCGTCAGGACCAACCCTGGCATCCAGGACGTGAGTTCACTTTTCATGTTGAAATTCCTCAGGCAGGTAATTTCATTTCCACTGCCATGAGGGGAGGGATTTGTGAAGCCTGTGGCATGCAGTTCAAAGAGAGTGGCAGAATGAAAATATGCCCACCCAGCTCCCTGCTTCCCTCCCCACCCACCCCAACCATTTCTCATTGTGTCTTAAAGCTCAAAGCAAATGTGAGTCCACATGAAAGGAGAAACCTTTGTTGGTGTTTTTAAGTGAAGCACAGCCAGCGCAACAGCTGGCCAGCCCCGATGCCACCCTTCTGGAGCACCCAGCCTGCCTCCCAGTGGAGTTGCATGGAGGTCTGTTTGAAAAATACAAGCAGGTAGGTTTCTGTTTTTTGATTTTTGTTTTTGTTTTTGTTTTTTTGTTTTGTCTTCTGTCTCAGCTCCTTGCCAGAGCATTTACTTTTTTCCTCCCCTTCAAGGCAGAAGGCAAAAGTCCTGGCCAACCCTGACAAGGCTTTTTCCTTCCTTCAGAGGAAGATTTCAGGGGTTCCTTTGCCCAAATTTGGAGATCCCAAGTTCTGCTTTATCATTCCTGCTAACAGTATGGTACCTAAGTGTTCCTACCTCGCCCTCCTTGCTTGGCTTGCTCCAGAGTCTCAAGGATAACCATGCATAGGGACAAAAGTTTTGATGCACTGCCAGTGAAGGATGCTCTAAGCCTCCAGACTTTTCAACCAGCTGGCCGTGCTCAGCAATCATTATTTTATTTACTAATTTTTGAAACTGATGATGGGGGAGGGAGAGAGAGGCTTTTTAAAGCCTTGGAATTTCCTGTTGCCTGAACAGTAGGAGTCTACCACTCAAAGTATTGAGCTCTTTTCCTTCATACCTGAGTTTTTTTTATGCCAGTCAGGTGACTCAAAGGGCCTCTAGGTAGTTTGAAGGTGCCTGCTGGTCACACATGTTATTACAGGATTGGAATTTTCAGCCCCACCTCCAATCCTTATGGTGAAGGAATAGGGCTTGAGGTTGATATCAGTCATGAGTGGTCAATGATTTAATCAACATTGCCTCTAGAACCACAAGATTTGGGGAATCTGAGGGTTAGTGAACATGTGTGGTGAGGACACTGCACCTGCAAGAAAGGATGGAATTTGTACCTCCCAGTCCACGGGCCTGCCTGGTTATTCTTACTCTGTATTCCTAAAATAAAATAGTAATTGTTAAGTATAGCTCTTTCTTAAGTGCTGTGACTTGTTCTAGTGAATTATCAAACCTAAGAGTAAAGGTCCTGGATTTGTAGTTTAGTTAGACAGAGTGCAGGTAGCTTGGGGGCATGGTTTTAAGACTGATATCTGAAATGGGGGTAGTTTTTCTTGACTGAGGCTCAAAGGAAGCCTCTAGCCTCCTTCTACCATCCTTCATTCGAATGCTTCTAGCATCCTTCATTGGCATTGTCTTAGTCTGTTTTCCTGAGCTGGGACTCACGGCACAAGAGGAGCAGTTCAAACCTGCAGCCACATAGTGACTGCTGGCAATCCCAGAGGCCTCCATGGAGAAGTGCAGCTCTACAGGGGAGCAGTGGATGTGAAGGACTGCAATAGCTAGGAGTGAGTGCTGAGGTCTCAGTTATCACAGGTGAGAGAGTGACTGGCCAGGTGCCATGTTGCAGAGGTATTGGCAGCTGAGCTCAGAACTCAGTAGCTGCTGGCTCCATCTAGCAGCTCCCAACTGGATTCAGGCTCACAGTGAAAGGTGCACTGACAGCTACAGGCTGAATGGGTCTGTTCTCAGCCCCCATGGCCAGAATACAGACTGAACTTCAGGGAAAATAGATGTGCAGGCTTGCTGAGATTATCCACTACTCTGTCATAAAACTACTGCTGGCTTGCTTGGATGAATCAACATAGATCAACATAGATCTGGACTCCACATAGTGTCTACCAGTGACAACAGAGACAAACCTGGAAGTAGACTTGTTTTCTCTTTCTCTCTTGTTTGTTTTTTGTTGTAGTTTTGTTCTTGTTTTTTGTTTTTTTCCTCCTTCACTGTTTGATCTTGTTTTTATATGAGTGTAAACATGGTCTCTAGCCTTCTTGTGGATGTTGGTCTCTTCTGTTCTTCCTTCTATCTCTTCTTTTCCTCTTTCCCGCCAGTCTTCTTCATCAGTTGCCCAAAGTTAGTGTGATCCGCCTTTGTCTTCCAGCCTTACTTCTAAGTTTCTCTTCTTCTACTTCTCTATTTTCTCTCTAACCCCTTTTAAATTTTAACCCCTGAAGGTAAAATTGACATATTAAGGACTTATATACTGCATATAATTTTCTGGTTTGATTTAGATTTTGTTATATAACCACAAATCTCATTCATACAGTTAAAGGAGGCAAATTAATGTTTACCTTAATTTGTCATTTTCTAGGCTGTGTTTGTTGCTATTATTATTGCTGGTGGTACCACTTTAGCCAAAAGTGACATAATTGTTCTAACCAGCTGTTCCTTCTAGTATTCCAAAACTGAGATTGACTGAGGGTCATAGAAAATACTGTGCCACTGTGCCAGAGAAATAGGGGCTGATCCAAGAAGGCAGAAATTTCTCATTCCCAACAAATTGAAGAGGTAGGATCTTACAACAGACTCAAAACCCAAAAACCAGCTATACCAGGAAGACACTTCAGAGAAGTAGGCATTTCCTAAAGGTTCTAAATACTAACAGTAAAGTAACTCACTAGAGACAATCTACAAGCATCGACCCAGGAATTAAACTAGAAAGAAAGAGAAGAGAGAGAGAGAGAGAGAGAGAGAGAGAGAGAGAGAGAGAGAGAGAGAGAGAAAGGAAGGAAGGAAGGAAGGAAGGAAGAAAGAAAGAAAGAAAGAAAGAAAGAAAGAAAGAAAGAAAGAAAGAAAAAGAAAGAAACTACAAGCCAATCTCCTTAATGAACATAGATGCAAAAATTCTCAATAATATACTGGAAAACAGAATGCAGCAAGTCATCAAGAAGATTATCCACCATGACCAAGTGGGATTCATCCCAGGGATGCAGGGATGGTTCAACATATATAAATCCATAAATGTAATACACCATAGTAACAGAGCCAAGGGCAAAAGCCATATAATCATCTGAATAGATGCAGAAAAAGCTTTTGACAAAGTCCAACACTCATTCATGATGAAAATTCTACAGAAAATTGGAATTGATGGTCTTTATCTCAATCTGATAAAAGCCATCTATGAGAAACCAACAGCCAACATCATACTAAATGGACAAAAACTGAAAGCTTTCACTCAAAATCAAGAACAAGACAAGGATGTCCACTGTCTTCACTCTTATTCAAACTAGTTCGAGAAACTTTAGCCAGAGCAATTAGACAAGAGAAAGAAATAAAAGGAATAACAATAGGAAAGGAAGAAGTTAAACTATTATTATTTGCAGATGACATGAAACTCTACATAGATGACTGCAAAAACTCCACTACAAGACTGCTATATTCAATAATCAAATTTAGTAGCATAGCTGGAAACAAAGTCAACACTCAAACATCAAGCCTTCCTATACACAAAAGCTCACTGAGATAAAATTAGGGAAACAACACCTTTCACAATAGCATCCAAAACAAATCAAATACCTAGGAATCAATCTAATGTAAAAGAACTCCACATTTAAAAGTACAGTACTTTGAAAAAGGAGACTGAAGAGGATATCAGAAAATGGAAACATATCCCATGCTCTTGGGTAGGAAGAACCAATATAGTGAAAATGGCCATACTTCCAAAAGTATACAGATTTAAAGCAATTCTGATCAAAATTCCAAAAGTATATTTCATAGAATTAAAGAAAATGATCTTAAAACTCATTTGGAACCAGAAGAGACCTACAATAGCAAAAACGATCCTGGGCAGCAAAGGTAAGAGAGCAGGCACCATAATCCCTGATTTGAAATTGTACTATAATGCTACCATGATAAAACAGCATGGTACTGGCAAAAAAACAGACCTGACTATCAATGGAATGGATTAAAAGATGCAGAAACAATTCTAGACATACTCAGCCACCATATGTTTGACAAAGGTGTCAAACACATTCACTGGAAGAAAGATAGCCTCTTTAATAAATAATGCTGGGAAAACTGGCTTTATACATGGCAAAGATTAAAACTGGATCCACCATGCATTAAACTTTCACCATGCATTAAACTAAATTTGAAATGGATCAAAGATCTAAATATTAAAACAGAAACATTAAATCTGTTGGAAGATAGAGTAGGTAAAACTCCTGAAGACGTGTGTAGGCAAAGACTTTATGAGTAAAACCCTGATTGCACAGGAACTATCACAAAACATCAACCACTGGGATCTCATTTTATTAAAAAGCTTTTGCACAGCAAAAGAAACCACCAACAGAATGAAGAGACAACCCACAGTGTGGGAAAAAATATTTTCCTGCTGCTCCTCAGACAAAGGATTTTCTGAGAACATATAAAGAACTCAAAAAAATCAGACCTCCCAAATTTAAAGACTCAATCTAAAAATGGGCATCTGAGATGAATATACACTTCTCAAATGAAGAAACACAAATAGCAAATAAATATATGAAAAAGTGTTTACCATCAGGGGTCATTTGAGAGATGCCAATGAAAACAACACTAAGATTCCATCTCACTCTGGAAAGAATAACTACCATCAAGAAATCAACCAATAACAAATGCTGGCAGGGCTGTGGAGAAAAAGGAACCCTCCTCCATGCTTAGTGGGAGTGTAGACTTGTACAACCACTGTGGAAATCAGTGTGGAGATTCCTCAAAAAACTAAGATTAGAGGCCCCATTTGACCCAGCTATTCCCCCTCTGGGCATCTTCCCAGAAGAATTAGAAACATCTCACCACAGTGATATATATGCATCCTTGTTTACAGCAGCACAATTTGTAGCTAGATCTTGGAACTAACCAGAATCGCCACAACTGAAGAATGGATAAAAAAGATGTGGTCTTTTTATACAACAGAGTACTGCTTAGCCATAAAAAAAAGATAAACTGGAGCCTTTTATAGGTAAATGGATGCAACGCGAGACTATATTCACAGGTGAAACAAATCAGGCTCACATGTGTAAACTTTCCTTTGTCTTCCTGGTATGAGAAATTCAATGAGTATTTGTTCTAATATTGTTTGGACAATTAGATACCTATATCTTGTACTCTGAGTGACTAATTTAAAGATAACAATATACAATGTATTAACCATTGTTACTCTCCTATTATCTTGTTTTGAAATGTTGTATTTTTTTCTCTTTAAAATGAAAAATTTTTTAAAACTCCATCCATGATATAGGCATTACTTTTAGCTATAATATGAAAGCCTCTTTTCTTTCTATTATTCCTCATAGTCTTATACCAATAAGGCTAAAAACTTATGAAGAAAGGGATAAGTATATTTTTTTGTATTTGTAGCCCAGAATATTAACAATATTGTGTGAGAGAAAGAAGATGTTCTCCATGTCTTGCCCAAACTACCTCACATGGCTTGGAAATGTAATATGTCCTGGAAATATTGTTTGCAAAAGAACTCGCCAAGGGTAGCCTGCATATGTTTCCATTTGTTTTTTTATATATTCTGTGTTTGCTCAGATTATGGAACCTTCCCTTTTCAAGCCAGGAAGTATGTATAAAAGCGTGTGTTGGACAATAATTTTTCTTAAGATTTATTTCATTTAGAAATAAAGTAAAACCCACCATGGATCAAATGAAATGAACTGATTAAAGACAACCTCTCTTCCTGCAGGTCTTTTCATAGCTGTGGGACTAAAATTTCCAAGGTATTATTTTAGCCTGTTTTCCTAAATTGTCAACATATTGAAAACAGCTGTTAGCTAGGTGCAAGGAGCTAGAGGGAAAATGCCAAGGGTATCCTTTCTCTCCCACGTGAGTTACCCGCTGACTGGCAGGTCATCCTAGAGTCTGTGATTTGGGACCCATGTTCTCTAGTTGCAATGCTTTGTTCAAACATGGCTACAGTTCCTGCTCCACTGGATTTGTAAAATTTCAATTTCCTACCCATGTGCCTTTAATAAGACCCTGAAGCTTCTTCCAGTAAAATCACCACTAAAACCAGGATCAGAAGTACCCACTTTCTCCCTGCACCCTGACTCACCCTGCCTAATCCTCAGGTCAGCCATACAAGGTAGAGATTTCTCTCTACGTCTTACAAACAAGGAACTAAAATGCAGAGATGTCAAAAGACGTGGGTTCTTCCTTCCCGTGGTCACTGAGCTTCGTGGGTGGCTGAGAATGGGTTGAAGTCTAGGTGTGGCTGGCTCCACAGCGAGTGCTGTCGGCCCACAACATGCTTTGAGAGAAAATCCCAGGCCCACAAACCACAGGGAGCGTGCCCAGTTGTGCAGCCAGAGGGTAAGCGCACAGGGCTAACATCTCGAATTTTGTCTTAAAATGAAACCATCTGAAATGGCCTCATTTCTTCCCATAAAGCAAGTTTTAGGAGGCAAAATCTATCTGAGAGGCTGTAAGCCACTGATACAGCTGTTGGATTTCCATGTTATCAGCTGCCGGCTAGAGGAACAAAAAGGCAAGGCTTCTCCTCCAAGTTGTGCCCTGTGACTCAAAATCTCTTGCTAAGATGCCTAAGAGCAAGAGGGCAGTGAGGCATCTTCCTCTCCCCTGTGGCACAGCTGTTGCTGAGAAGCATCTGAAGACTGGGGGTTGGGCAATTGCCCATCCTGCCCCCCACCCCCGCCTCAGCTTCCTTCTCAGACTCCTCCAGGGGTAGAGTAATTAGACCAAAGAAAGCAGGGCTAGGGACACCCTGCCGCAGGGCCCCGTCCAGACTTGTGTAAAGACTGCTGCTCTGATGTTAAAATGAAATAGGACATGTAGCCAGATTCTGGGGAAATCAGTGCCATTAGCAGCAATAATTACCCTCTGTTCAAGTAGCTTCCTGAAATAAAACATGAAAGCAGAAGCTTACAGCTACTTCCCTTAGCACCCTGCTTGAACCCTTGGGGTATGTGTATTTTTCCAAAGAAGCAGAGAGAGATAACTAGGACAATGGAGAGAGGGAAGAAGGAGGACGCAGGAGTATTTTACACTACATTGTATGTAAAGCCACATTGAACTGACGAATACCTGTTTTCATTCAACAAAGCTATTCAGAAAGTACACAATGTATGCTGGGCCTTCAGGGGTGCTGTGAGTACAAACCCGAATAAGACCCAGTGCCTTATCCTGGAAACTCCAGTCTGAACTTTAGCCTCCTGCAGAAGTTCAAGCAAGCAACTCCACAGCAGCATTAGCCTGCACTGTGGCAAGGGGGAGTACCTGTAGCTAAGTAGCATGGAGAGCCAGCCTCACTCCACCTGCAGGGCTAAAGGAAAAGGGGTGCCCTCACCACATTTTCCAGCCTGCTATAGGACAGAGATGCAAAAAGGAGGCTGGAGGCTTCTGAGTACTGAGGGCCCAGTGCTTGGAAACAAAGGGCTACAGTGATCTCCTTCACTGGAGAAGAGGCTGAAGATGCAGGCAGGCAACAGACAATACAAGGGCCAAAATCCACGCAGATTTTGCATCAGGGGAGGGTTTATTTTAGGAAGACCACTCCGGCTGGAGAAAGAGAAAGAGACAAATCTGAAAAGGCAACTGTAAGAAGCCATGCTGGGAAAGAGGCAGCCCAGAGATTCCAGGCAGGACAACCTGGGTATTCACAATCTTTAAGAGTGAAATGTATTTAAAATTTGGTAAGTGTGGGGCTGGGCATTGTGGTGCACACCTGTAATCCTCAGCACTCAAGAAGCTGAGACGGGAGGATCGTTGCAAGTTCAAGACCAGCCTGGGCTACAAAGTGAGCCCAAGGCCCCCCTGAACTGCATAGCGAGACCCTATCTCAAAAAGACAAAAAAAAAAAAAAAAAATTTGGTAAGTGATCTAGAATGATATTCATAAGACCTAACGACCAGAACAGCACAGACACTGACCGGTTGTTATGACCACCAGCTCAACACAAGTAGCAGAAACAAACTATGGCCCCTGGCTGACAGCAGACCAAGCAGAAGGGTAAAAGCATCTTTCCACCCAGGTGGGCCTGTGGGGGAGCTCTCTAGCTCACTTGTGTAAGCAGACTGCTCTGCGAAGCCGTCTATTATTCCTCCTGGTAGATTTGGACCTCAGAGGTTTATTCCAAAAGGTAGAGTGCATTCCCACTCATGTGTCTCACATTAGCCAATATACGGAGGCAGAAGTGGTGATGTGCCTGTGCCATGAGGGCCTGGCGTGTTCCTTTTTGCTCCCTGAACCTCTGCCATTGACATCAGACCGTGCTTGAGCTACTTTGCTAGAGAATAAGAGACTGAAGAGAAAGACAGTCAGCCCAGGGACCCCAGCTGAGGCCATTCGAGACCTAGATGTGAGTGAGCCCAGCAAGATCGGCAGAGCCATCCAGCTGATCCCCACTATCTCCTGACACTGCTTTGTCCATTCAAGTTGTGGGGTTGGTTGGTTGGCAATCATTATATGGCAAGACATAGGGGACAGATCCCAACATCCCCTGCGTACCTGTGTAACAAGCAGAGCGCCATCCAGCTGTTTCATTGCATTCTTTTTTTTAACTTTATTGGTGAAATTTAGGTATACATAATGACCGCATTCATTAGAGAGAATTTGTAACTGTACATGAGATATCTTGATTCCTCTTTTTTTCTCCCATTCCCATCCCCTCTTTTCAAACTCCCTTCTCCACCCTGTTCACAAAGCTTGGTTTTCATTTCATCCTTTTTTTCTCATTTTTTCCTTCCCTTCCTTTTTTCCCTTACCTGCTTCCTATTTCCTTTTTCCTTTTGAACAGTTTCTTCCTATTTCACAATATCTCTTATACATTTATGTCCTTATTTACATTTTCACTGTTTCACACTAGAGAGATAATGCAATATTTATACATGTGTGTCAAATTTATTTCACTTGTGGTTATGGTCTCAAGGTCCATCCATTTAGTAATAAATGTCTCAATTTTATCTTTCTTTATGGCTGACCAATACTCCATTATATTTTTAAACAATCATCTTTTTTATCCATTCCTTGGTTGATGAGCATTTGGGTTGCTTCCAAGATTTAGCTATTGCAAACTGTGCTACTATTAACATGGGTGTATATATATCACTGTGATATGATGCTTTCAATTCTTCTGGGAAGGTACCCAGAAGGGAAACAGCTGGGTCAAACAGGACCACTAACTCTAGTTTTTTTGTTTGTTTGTTTGTTTGTTTGTTTGTTTTCCAGTACCGGGAATCGGACTCACGACCTTGCCCTTGCAAGGCAGACGCTGTGCTGCTGAGCTAAATCCCCAGCCCCCTAACCCTAGTTTTTTGAGGAATCTCCACACTGATTTCCACAGTGGTTGCACCAGTCTACACTCCCACCAACAGTGGAAAAGAGTTCCTTTTTCTCTATAGCCCCTCCAGCATCTGTTATTGGTTGATTTCTTGATGATAACCATTCTTTCTGGAGTGAGATGCAATCTCAGCATTGTTTTAATTTTAATTTCTCAAATGACCAGTGATGTTGAACAATTTTTCATTCATCTATTTGCCATTTGTACTTCTTCTGAGAAGTGTCCATTCATCTCAGATGACCAGTTCATTACATCCTTGATGGGAATGTATTGAAAGTATTTAACAGGGAAAATAATTGAAAATAAATCCTCAGGTAGCTTATGCACTGAAAGTATCTTGAAACCCCATCTTGTGGGGTGAGGACAAAACCTCTGGAAGATGCATGCGGTGTTTGCACAACTGGGGAAAGTGTACACATTGGCACATTAAGTAGAAAACCCACCTTCCATCGCTTGAACACCCAACACCCACATTTGGTACCACTTTATGCCTAACCCAGTGCATTGGGGCTTCAACGGCTCAGAAAACAGTGTTCTTTTCTTCTCATATAGTCAAAGCCAAATGACATAGCCAGGCATCTAAAGAGCACTGGTTTTTATGCTGATAAAAGCTAATAGGAGAACCCAGCTTTTGGATAAGGACCATCTGCATTATTTCATCTTGAAATGAAACTCTCTCTGGAAATGGCTGAGAGAGGCCAGGTCATGATTTCTAGAAGTAGGCAGACCATCTCCACAGCCTACATCTGGACAGGAGGGCACGTCTCTTTCCAGAAAGGGAAGTGAAGAGTGGGCAGAGAGGCCAGGACAGGTTCTGCTGCAGGCTTCCCACATGGAAAGTCCAGAGGCAAAGGACAGACACCTGCTGGTATCCTGGCTATAGCCTCTTGCCCGCAACTTCCATAGTCATTTCAGCGATGCCGCTGCTGGTTGTACCCAAGCCATGGCATCTTCCCCTCTCCCAGCAATTTGGCACCTGCGTGGTGAGTATATTTCCAGCCAGATTTCCCCATTAAGGAAGACTCTATTGTCCTTAGTCACAGGCCTAGGCTTTCACATACACTGGTGAGTGATATGACAGTGAGTATTTCATGAATGAATGGATGAGTGAACCACATCCTTAATAGAAAACATGGCCTAGGAGAATGGGAGATAACAACCCCTTACATTTAAAGAGCCCTTTATAATTTAAAGAGACTCCAAAGCTCTCACTACCCCTTCCAAGCAGTACACTCGGCTTCATTCGGCAGAAGGAGCAACTGAAGCCCTGGGAAATTAAGGCCCTTGGCCAAGTTCCCCCTGCAAACAAGTGGATCAGATGGACCCCGGCTACTTCAGTGGATAACCACAGCTTTTGAAATTATAGTGAACTAAAATTAAATTTGTAGTAAAATGCCCTGCCTCCCTTGAGAAACTTGACCCTGGTGACTGGGAAAACTAAAGCATCACTGGAACTGAGAATGCATCTTGGATACCCTCTGTTGCAGCTTCTGTTATTCCATCTTCCCAGGCTGATGGGAACTGTGTGCAGCCTCATCTTTAGAGGTAGGACTCATCTGTTAAAGTCTAGAGTTCTAAAATACAGTCTGACCTTCAAACTAGCAATTTAAGAGCCTTGCTCTTTCAAGTTTAACATTTACTGAAGAAGAAAAAAAAAATAGTCCAGTGATTGTTGCTCTTGGAATCCAGTTCTTATTACTCATGTTTTTCTCCTCCAAAAGAAAATCATGGCACATTTTATAATTCTCTTTGGCAGCCCTTGTTGAACACAGTCAACAAGCACCTCCAGGATCCAGCATGATCTGGCCAAGAAAGAGGAGCTGGGCATGGGAAACTATGTGATTTTTTTTAAAATAATAATTTGAAAGCAAGAGAGTCATCAGGCAGGCTCAAGACAAAGTACACTGTGATCCCTGTGAAAGAAGGCACAAAGCCATGTTTAAAAACTTGGGCATAGTTTGATCTGCTTTCAGATGCCAGTGCTGCCCCATTTGCCATGTGATTTGGGGCAGGTAGCTTATCCTCCCTTAACCTCAGTTTCATCCATAAAGTGGAAATTATAGTAAGACATCCTTGGAAGACAGTGAAAAATCAAATGAATTAATGTGTATAAAATCCTTATCCCAGTGCCTGATGTGTTAAATACTAACATAAGAGCTTGCCCAGGCCACACCAGGGGAGTAGTCACGGGACTTGTTGGCCAGCCTAGAAGTCCCTCCCCTCTCCTCCCTCTCAGATCAGGGCACTCCTGATGATGGATTGCATTCTCCAAAAGACTAGCTGTCCTCTGTTCACCTGTTCTTCATATCTGCTCTCCACCCCTCTGCTTTTCCCAAAACTCAAATTTTCATCAAATTTCATATCTAAGGCTCCAATCTCCCCACCTTCATGGTGACAGCCGTCTACTCCCCACCTTCCCAGATGACAACCGTCTGCTCTGTCTCATGTTCTTATGCCTAATCAGGATTCTTTGGCTTCGAGGATAATAGGTCATACTCAGAATGGTATTAATTAATTAATTAAATATCAGAGTGATAGTAAATCCTCCTAGGACATCAACAGGAACCGACGCAGTATGGTACCTCTACTTCACCAGCCTGTTCAGAATCTTTTAGTCCTTTCTACTGGCAGATTCCTCTGTTTAGTCAACACATGTGCTGACCTAAAATTTCACCACTCTTTGCTGTTGGACATTTTGAGTGCCTCTGAAGGAAAATCTGGCTTTTTACTCCCTTCCTCTGTACACACTGCTTGGGTCAGGTACTGCTGTGGTCTGCATGACCCCAAAATGCCTCATGGTTTGGAACATTTTCCCCAGGGTAGCAGCCTTGAGGGCTGGTCCTTCAAGAGGTGAGCAGACCATCAGGGATTGGCCCTTGCAAATGGATTCATGCCATTAGCTAGGCAGTGGGTTTGTTACCTCAAGAGTGGGTTTGTTAGGAAAGTGAGTTTGGCCATCTGTTGCTCTCTGTTCCCCTCACTCATCCTCTTGCCTCTACCATGAGATAATGACACAGAATGAAGGCCCTCACCAGATGCTTGCACTTTAAATTTGGACTTTCCAGCCTCCAGAACTATGAGAAACAAATTTATGTTCTTTAAAAATTACCAAATCTTTGATAATCTGTTATAGCAACACAAAACAGACTGAGACAGGGACCCCTCCAATAGGTGGTGACCAGAAAGGCTTGGCATATGCCATAGCATGGCTATCCATGCCCGCTCCTTTGGCAGAAGCCTCAGAAGAGGTTTGATACTTACAGAGTAGATTGTGGGATCTCATAGCATTATCTTTGTTAACATGAAGCCATTAATCTACCTCTGGTTCTTACCTGCAGAGCCACAAAAGTCCCTCAGGAAGAGGGGAAGTAGAAAGGCCTAAGAAGGGGAGTGTTAAGACTGATGAGTACTGGCAGGGATGTTTTCTAGAGATGTCAAGAGACCCAGAAATCCATGAACCAGAACTGCTATCTAGAGGCCTAGGTGTTAGCTGTCTAGAGCCCAGGAAGAAGGGTCCTACATCCACTCACATGAGTGATGTAGGCTGGGCAATCAGAAGCACCTCACCAAGGTCAGAGAGCAGGAGGGTTGGAAGCACGTACACACACAGGTGAGGGGAGTGGCTCAGAACTAAGGAACCGGCAGGTGTGTGCTGAATCTTAGGAGGAATCGGGATTGTTTCATCAAGGTGACTTCTCCTTGTTTAGGGGCTGTTAGGAGCAGGCCATCCATTCCACACCACAGCCACTGAAGAAAAGGTTCCTGCTCTCAACCTAGTGCAGAGAAAGCAGTCTCCTCCCTGCAAAGTTCGGACCCCCAGGAGCATCACGTGATTTCATCACTGGTTCTCCACAACTCCCTCTCCGTGGTACTTCTCACTGTTTCCTGGGGTAACAAAAGATGACAGTTTGAAAGGCCCTGTCTTGACCTTTGCTTACTCTGTTGCCCCTCACTGACCACTAACCTATGTCTGAGGCCATCTCCATACACCAGCTTGTTCCTTTGGAGCTGCGTCCCCTTACTTCTCAGAATTTATCCTTCTCTGCAGATACAGGTTTGCCACCGTTCCATAACTTCTTGCTTCCTGAGGTCCTGACCCACGGGTCAGCCATCATACTCATGGTTCCAGTCATTCTTTCTCCAAAAAATCCTCTAGGTGGTCCTGTAGTTAGTATCCTGCTGACCCCTGAACTACAACCTCCGCATCTGCCCAACATTTCAACATGTCAGCTGGACTTCACATTCCTGCATCTAATACCACCTCGGGGCTTCTTCCAACTCCTCTTCAACTACTTTACCTAATAAGCATATTTACCTAGACCCTACCTACTGTGTGCCAGGCACTCTCTTGACACCTTGGTAGCATTTTTACTTTAGTTTCAAGTTTATAGTCTAGGAGGAAGCTAAAACTTATACATCAACAATTACAATCAAATGTGATACAGGTGCTTTGATAATGGTATAAGAGGATGCAATGAGACGAAGGAAGAGTGGAACTTATCCCAGGATGGGGAGTCTTGGAAAGCCTCCAGGAGAAGAAACGCAGACAGAATCTTGGGGAGAGGGAACATTCCAGACTGAAGAAGGCTATGCTCAGGGTAAGAGACCTGAAATGGAGAGATGTGTTTGAACAGCTACATAATTCTCCAGTTGCATGACATTCATTCCCAGGAGTCCGTAGTCTGAGAGGTGATATTAGAGGAAAAGGCAGGAACCATGCCTTAGGGATGAATACTAAGGCCAAAGAGTTTGACAGAGCTCTCTGTTGATTGTAAGTGAGAGGGAGGTGCATATGGACCCATAGTGAGAACTGGTAGAAGACAAAGATGTAGTCCTGTCCCCCTATAATGTATGTTAATTCCACCTTTCCACTCACTCAGACCTGCTGTGAGGCCTCCAGAGAGAAGTTCCTATCCAGGGCCCACAAGAGCCAAGAGGGTGAGAGGGTTTGATTAGGGGCAGGGAAAGGAGCAGTTTGACCTGTGAAAGTACTCTGCAGGCTCTACTTTCCTGAGCTCAGCGAAGAAAAATAAATCATCCTTCAAATGGCAGGGGCCAGGGCTTGCTGCATGATTGTCTCATTAGGTAAGATTACACCCCAGGTCTGGTTACAGCAGGCCACAGGAATCAGATCCAACAGCATCAGACCAGACAGGAATAAGCAGGATCTTGCTCAGAATGAAAACAGGAGAAATACAAAAACCTGTCACCACCCCCTCAGCTACCCGTATGAACAGTCGAAAATGAGGGATTTAGAAAAGCGAAGGTAAATGATCTGCTAAGATTTTATGCTCGGTTTCATTTCTGATGTGCATCTGTGATATCCAACAGATAAGCTGTGGAAGAATCAAGGAAGTGGGAGATGGCCATAAACACTGCTTATTTTTTTTATTAAACACTACAGAAAAACAATTGCTCGCTATATGTAAAACATTGTATATCCACAGTATACTCAAAAATGATCAGGACATAACTCTTTCCCAAGGAGTTCCTGGATTTCTGGGGAACAGGATTCAAAAACTCAGAACAAATACTTCTGTGTTCAGGTTTTTTATTCTTCTTGCTAAGTGGCTTTTATATGGAGAGGAACATGGAGAATATACATAAAGTTGCCACAGAAAACATTGCTTTGAGATGGATCTTAGAAGTACATAGGAATTCATCAGATAAAGAAAAAATAGAATCGCTTACTCAAAAGCAGACACAAGAAGAGATAAGGCATTTTAATAAATGACAAGGATCCATATTTCCTTAGTTATAAAGTTCCTTGACCATCAGGCATATTTCTAATGACACTTTCTCAAGAGGAAATAATAAACACATGTTGTATTAAACAAACACATTTACAAATTATCTACCCTTAATTAATGTGTGTGTATCCCCACCCTTAGAGACCAGAGTCTTCTTTTGTATCACAAGAGAAGTTTCTGTGTTTCTTCTTGGTGTTTAATATACAAAGATTTTTCTGAATCAGTTTTAGATGCTGGAAGTTATACATAACACATGAATAACTCAAGACATTTTGTAACACGTACTCAACATCTTGACCTCATTTGTACCTTTGGGACTGACAATGTAAATTTAGAAGTATCTTAGAATACCAGACTTTTATTTGTATATCCAACTGGATAATATTCATAAATCACCTTGCTTTAATTTAATTATGTAGTACTAGAAATTAATCTTTCAGTGTTATTGTTTTATTTCTTAGGGATTTATACATTTTGTCTGAGTCATAAAGAAATGGAAAGTTTATATATTACTATACAATTAAAGAAACTGAACCATTAGTTTTTGTTCTGTTTTGTTTTATGTTATCTGAGGTACTGGGGATTGAACCCAAGACCTAAGCCCGACCTACAACAACCCTAGCCTTTTAAAAAATGTTTTATTTTGAGACAATCTTTCTAAATCATAACACTGTGCAGATCGGGCTTGAATTTTCAGTCCTGCCTCAGCCTCCCAGCATGCTGGGATTATAGGCAAACGCCACCATGCCTGGAAAACCATTAGTTCATCTCTTTCTCCAAAGAAAACTCCAAGCTCAGCCAGATGGTTTTATAAGTGAGTTCTACCACCGCACTCTCAAGGAGTAGAAAATTTCAATCTTAGGTAAACATTTTAAGGAAACAGAAGGAGAAGGATCCTCTTCAACTGGTTTTATGGAGTTAGTATACATTTAATGCCAAATTCAGACATGGAAGATATGGAAAATTAAAATTACAGATCATTGTCATTAAACAGCAGTTCAGCTACTCTAAACTCAATATTTTCAAATTGTTCCATCATTGCACAAAATATAGTACAATTTGATAAAATTTCTTTTCTGCTAGAAATAGTTTAGCATTTAAAAACCTTGTTAATTGTAAAGAAAAATTGTTATTCTCATAGATGTTTCAATGTTCAATAACTTAATTTTCTCACACTTGAAATTTTGATAAAATGCAGCAGACAGAAACTTTTAAACAAAGAACGTCTATCAACTATCATGAAAAAAGAAACAAAAAGGATAAGAAAGGAAATGCTCATAAATATTTTAATTGTCTACTACAAAAAACTGAAAATGTAAATTATAATTAATAATGGACTGAGTGGGTTGGTATATCATCAATATGCAAAAAACAGTTGTATGTTAAGATCTAAGACACACTTAGAATAAGCAACCTTTTAAAAGGTAGCATTTATTCAATCATAAACTGCATACAGTGCATATTATGGCTAATGTTATGTGTGTGTACACATTCATAAGACTTCCAAACAAAAATTCTATGACTATTCAGAAAGCTATAAAAAAATAAAAACAAATGTAAATTTTTACTGTGCTCATGGATGAGAACACTTAATATCAAAATGATGTCATTTTCTCCATTGTAAACTATGAAGCCAGTTTCCCAACAAAGATCCCAACAAGATCTTTTCTGTGAAGCTTTTATGATTTGGACCTATCTTGTAGGAATCCTTGCCATGCCAGATGGCTTATAAAGCTATGGTATTAAGACCCTGAAGTAGTGGAACAAAGATAGATAAACTCAATATAATAAAATAGGTCCTGGATACCAGGCCCTATGAATATGTGGAAATACTTGTTCATGACAGAAGTTGGATTCCCTCAAATATGGTCTATTAATGAACAGTGCTAGCAACATTATTATGGGGAAAATATGAAATTTGTATCATGTCTCCTCATATACAACAATCTATTCCAGGTAGGATAATCACTTATATGTAAAACTTTAAAAATATAAAAGAGAATATGTTAAAAAAAATACAACTCTGGTATGAGGAGGATGCTACAGCAAGCCAGAAACCATTAACCACATTAGGAAATTTGGATAAAATGTAGTGTTAAAATTAAAAGCTTCTGTTGGTCAAAAGAACTCGTTAAAAAGTGAAAAGCCATAAACCAGCAGAGAATATTTGCCATATAAATAGCTCAGAAAGCATTAGTATCTAAAAGTATTTAAAATTCCCTCTGAACCAATAAAGAAATAAGTATCCTATTTCTTAAAATGAGCAAAAGTTATGGAGAAATATTTTGCATAAAAATAACAGAGGAACACAAGTGGTCTTTAAACATGAAAATGTTCAACTTCATTAGTGAACAAAAAAGTGCTAACTAAAATCTCAGTAACATACCATTATCTACTCTCAGATTAGTAAAAATTAAAAATAAGACAAAATCAACCACTGGCTCACTATGGAGCAAGGGAAACATCTATGGACTGTCACACAGGTTGCACTGTAAATTGGTCCAATCTCTCCAGCATACAACTAGGCATTACCAGTGTGGGGAAGACACATTTACCTGAGAACCCAGCAATACTTCCCTGAAGGTGGGCAGCAAGTTCATGACCTTCTTGTGAAAGTTCTTTAAAAAGTATCTCTAAATAACCGAAGTTTTTTCAACAGAATAAATGACAGTAGGAGGTAAGACTCTGAAAATGAATGAACCACAGCTTCATGCGTCCATGAAGAGTAAATCTCAAAAGTAAATAAGTAAATCTCGAAACCATAATACTGAACACAAGTGGCAGGACAATATACGCAGTGTGATGTCCTATAAACCCTCAACTATGTGAATGCTTGTAATATATAGTTTGGGACAAACATAAATGTAATAAATTGTAATGAAAAGCAAGGTAATGGTAAACACAAAGCCCAGGTGATGGAATGTGGTTTCCCTCAGCAGAAAGAAAAAGTAGGAATATAACATAGGAACAACACTAAGAGCTTCCAAAGCATTGATTACCCAGTGCCAGTACTAAGGGGTGATTGGAAAAGCATTTGTGTTATTATTCTCATACCTGACATGTACACAACATATTCATCTGCATGAATAAAATGTTTCATAATAAAAGTACTAAATGAGTGCCATTCCAAATCTGAATGTAGAAATGTATAAAGAGAATATTATCACTTCTAAATCTATTAACCATAGATAACGACTGCTCATATTTTTACTATCCTTTACTGTTTGTTTATGTCCCGGTGCATTAAAAAGTTCTTTAAAATATACCATAAAAGTTGGTTGGAAGTCTTTGACAGGACTTTGGCACTGACATGATAGGGAGACTTATCCATATGGATAAAAGCATCATAAAGGCAGAAAAAATGAGTATAATTGATTTGGACTGCTGCATTGGTGAGGAAAGAGGGAGGAGAGACCTCTCAATCACAACTTACTCTTCATCTTCTGGCAAATATTTTAATGAAAACTGTTTAAAATGAATCCCAGAAATGTTTGAATGCAAAAATATATACATCTTCAAATTTAGAAAATATGCTAGCTTGGTATAGCTGGAACAGAAAGTGCAAATGGCAAGAAGAAGAGATAGAAAGCAAGATGGAAAACACAAATCTAAGATAGCCAAGGCACGTTCAGACCGCTGATCTACACTGCAGTGGGCAGCAGACTTTGTGCGTGTTTGTGTAACAGGGTCTTGATACATTACCCAGGCTGATCTCAAACTCCTGAGCTCAAGTGATCCTCCTGCCTCAGCCTACTGAGTACTTCCTGGCTTGGCCAAACATTTTTCACTGTGTACCCTTCTTTGTACAAATAAAACTGTGCCTATACTCCTCACATGTTATTTATATCTTCATGAATGATGCACATGTATTCTCTGCCAGCAGATTACATATGAGAAGTAACATTTTATCCTATGCCCAAATCATTGCTTTAGGCACTGTAGAGGCATCTGTCCTAAACTAGATCTGTGGAAGGGTTTCCAGTTTCTCAGATTCCTTTCTGCTCTATACCTAGCAGATGAATGTGCTAATAAGTAAATTCCTGGACAGCACATGAGGATCCAAGGAATGAACTAGGCAGTGCTGAAGAAGCAGGGCTGGAAGGAAAAGGGAAAAGAAGGCTGTAGGTGGCTTGGGCCCAGAACAAATTCATTCTTGCCTCCACCAATGGGCAGTGAGGAAATGGAAGGGGCAGTTTCAAGATGTATTTCATAGGTCACTCACCAGAACAAGACAGCTGAGACACAGCAGTTGAAAAAGAAGCTGTCATTGAGGATGCTCCTGCAGTGACAATCCTGACTCTGTCACCCAGGACGCAGAGCAAGGAGGCTGCAGGGCAGGGGGAAGCTTGGCTCAAGAATGTGAACTTGAGCAGGATCAGGTGTCTGGGCCAGAGCCAGAGACAGAAGGGAGAGAGAAGACTTTAGGCCACAGTCAGGGAAAGAACGCATTTCTCAGGGCAGGACAGGTCGCGCTTTCTGTGGCACAACTGAATGTACAGATACTACAGAAGGAAAACAAAATTTCACAGAATAACACTTGCCCTTCCTCTGTTGAATGTGCTCTTGTGTTTCACTCTATTATTTTAACATCAACTGCAGTCCAGAAGGTAAATTTCATGACCACAGAGTATGAAAAGCAGGGCTAGGGAAATTGGTTTAAATAGAACAATTCACTTCAATCAATCAAGCTTCTTGTCATTAAAAGACACTGGATCATGGAACCCGACTGGCTTCAGTTTAAATTTCAGAATGATTTTCTAAGTGGGTGACCTGGGTAAGTTTAAGCCTTGGGTTTCTCATCTATAAAAATTGGAATAGTAGTATTTGTCTCATAGGCTGTGGTGACGATTAAATAAAAGGACACAAGCATGTTTAACACGCGGCCAACTCTGACTTTCTGTTGGCCTTCTTCATTACTGATTCTCTGCACTGATGGCGCAAAGTATTAAAGTCTGTCTTCCCCACAAGAAACCCACCAATTTCCTAACGACAAATAGAAAAGTTTAACTTCTCAACCCAAAAATTAGAAGAAAGAATCAAGACTGAGCTGCCCTGGCTTTAGCCAGAGATTTAAGGATGATTTACTCTGCTATGTGGATTTCTTGAAATCTTGCACAATCTAGATGTCCTGGGACCCAGTAAGGTAATTCTTGGCTGAAGGAAACTGCCCCGGATTGTGAAACAATTGAGATCTGCTGTGACATTAAAGTGGTGGCTCAAGGAAAATCAGTCTGGCCCCAGGGGGCAGCACCGGGAAGGAAATCTTCTTGCTGATGCATCTTTCGAAAACATGACGATTCAACAAAAAGTAATAGCGTGATGGCGTCAAAACCTAGACAAGGTTTTAAAAATACATACCCTAAAAATGAAAAATAAATCCTAGGTACTTCCCACTCTAAGCGCACCCACACTCCCGTCTGTGTGTCTACTTCCTTCTGCCCAACAAACTTTTCCACACAGAGAGGGAGGGTCAGGGTGGAAGGGAAAGAAGAAGAAGAGGGGGATGAGAAGCAGAGAAGAGATGTTGCGAGCCTTGAATCAAATAGACCAAAATCCTGCCGTGAACTCAGCCATCATATAACTCTGAACAAGTATTAGCCTCTGTGCCTCTGTCTTCTCATCTGTGATACAGGAACACACAGTATCTGGCTTCTGAGTACGTGGACCTCCTAGCGCAGTGCTGTATACACAGTGTGATAATAGAGCACAGCAAGTCATCACTTCATGTGTAAAGGAAAGGACAGGAGGAAACAAAGAAGTTAGAAATACATTCTCCGATATGAACTAATAAAACTAGTACTGTCTGGTAATTAGAAACAGGTCATATTCTTTTGCTTCTTTGCTGAAAAGTATAGTCCTTTTAGCCATGTTAATTTTATTCTTGCAACTCCTGGCATCTAATTTTTTAAAAAATACCTCAGTAGATTGAATCGCAGTTTGCAGTTTATAGGTTAACTTACCTCCTAAAGCTGTGACAAAGAACACTCAGACGTGTTACATAGAAGAAAATATCTGATAACCTTGTGAATATCATCTTCGAAGTCTTTGGAAATGGTAAGTTATGTTTTACTTTTCTAACACACAGTGTTTTTTACTATGTCATATCTCCTATATTCAAAAATATGAACTCAAGCTGGGTGTGTTGGTGTACGCCTATGCCAGCATTCAGTAGGCTGAGGCAGGAAGAATGCTGTGAGTTCAAGGCCAGCATGGGCTACACAAGCAAGTTCAAGGCCAACCTGCCCAACATAGTGAGACCCCATCTAAAAAAAAAAATCAAATAACTAGATACAACGGGTTAGGGTGATGGCATTTTCTTTTATTGCTTTCTGATTATAGAGCCAGGTTACACAAAATATGCCTCCTATGCCTTCATGCTTCATTCAGGTTGTAACCGTGTCCTTTCCTCTTTTCTTCCCCAGGGTAGATTTTT
>NW_004955464.1:3942943-4012409 GCF_000276665.1 Chinchilla lanigera
TTTTTTTTGGTTTTTCTCCGGTACCGGGAACCGAACTCACGACCTTGCGCTTGCCAGGCAGGCGCTTTTGCCACTGAGCTAAATCCCCAGCCCCAGATTTTTATTCATTCTTAATACTCAGCTCAAAATTGTCTCCTTTGTCCTACCTATCCAACTGGACCCAAACTCCACTACTGCAGACAGAATTTAAGTGTGCCTGTTCTCAGCTGCCACGTCTTTCCTTCTCATGTGTCTAAATTATAGCAATCAGCCATGTAACTATATAAATTTGATTTAGTTTCACAGATACAAGAGTGGTCTACAAATTTGTTTAGAATAAACTGCTGTAGCGATTGGACACCACCACCCCCAAAACAAATGGTAGTAACAAAATAGAAATGTCTTTCCTCCATTGAAGAGGAGAGAGTGGGTATTCCAGCTCAGTGAGCTGCTCTCCACTGTATGGGCATTCAAGGGCTCGGGCTGACTATGGATCTGTCATCTGTGACACCTGCCATCCCAGGTGGCTCTGCCATGTGCTATTGTTGTCCTGAGAAAGGCGTGGAGGAAGAGCACGGAAAGGAGATGTGTCCACTTCTTAATTCCCCCTGGCGCGACCCACATCACATCCACTCGTACTTCACTGGAAAGAACTTATGCTCATGGCTAGATGGAGCTGGAGGTGTTAACTCTGGCCTGGAATCCCCATCTGCCCCAGCTATGGTCTTCTTACCCCAGGAGGAAAGGACACATCTTTGAGATCAGTCCACAGCTCTGTCACTGTCATGGTTTGGGGTTTTTTGCAAGGGGAACAATATAATACAGGAAGCATATTTTATAAGATTATTTATAATAGTTGCCCAAAGAATCATATACAAGAGAGTGCAGGAAATCTGTCCACACACTAAAGCCCAAAGAATCCAGCTGAAAGCCTAGATCCCATGATAACGTCTGCACGAGTTCAGCTGAAGACCTAGAGCCCATAACAGTGCCTCTCACGAGTCCAACTGGAGTTCTAGAGTCCATGACAATGTCTCATTCAGGCCTGTTTCACAGTTCTGTACTGGGAAGGCCCAAAGGTCAGTGGTAGAATCTAGAAAGTCTGTGCCAGCAGGATGAAAGATCTCTGCTAGCAGGCTGCAGGATCTACACTGGAGCCAGGAAGCAATGCTCAAAGTTAAGAACCAGAGCTCCCCCAAAAAATTACCACAGCCATCCTCACCAACAGTGAGGTCCTGAGCTCTTCTGATGATCAGGACAGCCTAGTTCCTATCACGAAAGCCAATGCAACAAGCTCCTCCAAGGAAACCAACAGCTCCTTACATCTTTTCTCCACTTCCAACAGCCTCCCAACAGCTTCTACCAGCTCCCAACAGCCTAACTTCTCCAGTTCTGCCTCTTATGCTGCTGGCAACAGTCCCCAGGTGGGCCTCCCACACCCAGCACCACGCTTACTCAGTTCAGCTGAGTATTATAAGTTGACCACGAGTTGTCAATCTACCACAGCCACACACCCATCTGTGTGGGACTTGACTTTGTTCATTCATATATCCTGAATGCCCAACAGAGTGTCCAGTAAGTCCAACCCTCCTACAACCCCTAACACCTAAGATTGGTGCCCACAGGGCCAACCTCAAAATTTACACCCCTTCCTACTTCATCTTTGTTGTAACACTAGTATTCAGCACTCTACATATTTCACTGATTTGTTTTAATTATTTTCTGTCCCCATTAGGCCACAAGTTCCATGAGGATAAGAATTTGTTGTCCTTTATTTTATCTTTAGCACCTAGAAAAAGGCCTGGTTCAGAATAGTTGCTCAATAGATATTTATTACATGAAAGACTAACCATAGCAAATCTCAAGGCTGATGTGACAGTGACTGGAGCCCTCATTTTTCTCGTACTGACCTGGCTGGTAGCCTTTAGGATCTAAACATTAAAAGCTTGTAGCACTCTCTATGCACCACGTGAATGCAATTATCTAAACTAGTGAGTGAATTTACAAGGTCTTATTTTAGGGAAGTAGATATCTTAACACAGAACAGTGTATTCACACAATGGGTATTAATTTAACAACATTAAATAGTATATCTGTCTAAACGAATGATAAATAATGGGAAAGGACTTTTTAAAAAGTATACAGCCGTACATAGAAGTTAAGAGAGGTCTTAAAACCGCTCCTTGCTTTTGTATAGAAAATGTAGTTTGTTCTCAAAGCCAATGACAGCCTGAGTTACAGCAGCTGCACCACAGCTTTGGCAAAGCAACAGGGTTCAGTCTCACTGTCTCAATGGTTCCAAAAATGGCCAGGGACATGACTAGGGTGATGTGCAGCAGAGCTCACACAGGGCCTGTGCCTGTGAGCAACGGCTAGCATGCAGGTCACCGAAGGCTAACAGGAGAGCTGCTGATAAGCTAATGGGATGCTGCAAGGGGCTGGGAAGGAGCTTTGGGGAAACCCTCACTATTGACTGAATGTTTGGCTTCCCCCGAGTTCACATGTGAAATTTAATTCCCAGAGTGACAGTGTTTGGAGAAGGGCTGCCACAAGGTGGTTAAGGGTACTCCCTTAAGGGTACTCCCCTCACGAGTGGTATTAGTGCCCTTATAAACAAAGACCTGAGAGCTGCCTTGCCCCTTTTCCACCATGCAAGGACACAATGAGAGGTGAGCTGCCTGCAAACCATGAAGTAGGTCTTCACCTGGCCTGGATAGGCTGGGTACCCTGATGTTGGACCCAGCTGATGGTCACTTATTATAGCATCCCTAGTTGACAAAGATGGTCATCCTGGACATCAGGGAACTAACCCTACTCTGCTGTGGGTCTGGGAGGTAAAGATGGTATAGATAAACCTTGAAGAGAGCATGTAACAGCACAGAGCCCAGGGAGGAGATAAGCAGCCCAATAGGAAAATGGACAGATATAAACTAATATTTATTAGTCACTTACTGCATACCAAACACACAGTAGGTGATTTACAGACTTCATCTCTTCCACTTCTTATGACTCTATATTATAATAATATTCATACTATTACCCAGTTCAAAATTTTCTATTTCTTAAAGGCCATCTGAGACCCCTGCACTATATTAAGGGCAGAAGAACATTATTTCCCTCATTCTTAATAAGTATTATGGGGTAGACCTATTCTTCCAGTGTTATATGTGACAGTTGTCCTCAAGCTGGAAAGGGAAAGCCAGGAGACAAATGTGAACTTGAAAGTCTAAACCTGTGTTTCTTCAACTATGCCAAATTGCTAAATAATGTAAATTGCAAACTTCTAATTTTAAGTCCCTAGAGATCAACTTTTGTTGTCTGCTATCAGTATTCTTGGGGGCTGAGGCTAGACGGGCAGGCAGTGCCTGAGCACTTCCTTCTTTTACCTGGTAATCATTAAGAGAGTGTGGTCATTTAGTCAGCTACACCCATGACCGATTTGTGAGACCTCTCACACTTGAATGCCAGTGAAAGCCACCTGCTTCCAGTTCTATAGGTCCTGAGTGGAGGATTTGTCATCTTAAAACCAGGGTGCACCTGTCTCTCACTGCTCAGTGTGTGATAAGGCTCCCAACTGCTCTCATCATCACATGCAGATTCCTAACCCTAAACAGCAGAAGCACACAGGTGTCCCCGTAGTGGTATCAAACGTGCATGAGTGTTTCCTGTGTGCAGGCATTGTTCTAAGCAATTGACAGGTATTAAGCCAGACAAGCCCTGTGAGGCAGTGACTGTTACACTCACCACATTTTCCAGGTAGAGAAATGGAAGCATAGAGACAATAAATAATTTGCCCAAGCTTGCACGGTGGCAATATTGAGATTCTGACCCAGAGACTCTGGCTCCAGAATAAGTCTTTGACCATAGTTTTCACTTCCTGTCCTAAGAGTTCCTGTGCTGCCCTGTGAAGCCCCCAGCCTCTCACACGGGCAGGGATGGGAACTCAGGCATCAAAGCCACCTGTGATCTAGTATTTAAATGCTTCTCCTTTTATCTCCTGCAAAGTTCTGACACTGCATCCATAAGCACCAAACGGAGAATCCATTTCCTGCCGTGTGGCCAACTCCCTGCAAGTCTCCCAACCTGTCTTTCATCCATGAAACAGGTTGAATGAAAGACACTCTACCTACACCTACACCCTCTCCCAACAGCAGTTTGAGGAGATAGAGTTTACAAAATTTTCACAAAGTTCCATAAAAGGGCAAAGTACAGAAATACACCAAAGCTCAGCTTCCACCTCAGAACTTGACTCAATATTACTTTTAGCTTTGCCTTAATCTTGGCTTTTGGCTTCTTGAATGTCGTTTCCAGCAACCCTGAATGTGTGCGTGATGAGTAATTGCCTGGCTGCATGGATCAACATCCTATCTGTTAGCGTCAGTAATTTAAACAAGCCAAGTTTTTAAAATTAATATTAATATTCCTTTTCAAATCTGGGTAATCATTCTTAATGTAACTTACTTTTTGAAAATTGCCATGCTTTAGAGTTGATAATCAATTGTTTGATGCCATGCATATTTACTATGAAAAGAGTGAGTACTGTAAGATTTAATGTTTATTGTAAAAGTTAACAATTTTCAAGTAGCTACAGAGGCAATAAATTGATATTTTCTTTCAGCACATTCATGCATTGCTAATGTTCCTAGAAAATGCGTCATTGAGTGAGTCATCATTATGTAAATATCTTAGAGTACACTTGCATAAACCACTGGCCACGATACCGCTGAGGAATGTACTCTGATGAGACATCAATCAGCTATGTGAGCTGCTGTCAACTCAGATGTCATTATTCAGTGCATAACTATATTGAGAGACTTCTTTAGCTACATAAATTTAGGAAAAGAATATTATACTTTGAACCTAAAATTTTTCTAGAAATGTAAATAATAGAACAGCTAGCAACACTGAGATATTCATGTTTCCATATTTATTGTCAAACTTTTAAAGTTTAACTACCACAAACCTTATTATTAAAGTAATGCCAACTATTAATTTTGCTCTTTTAAATTTTAATTTTGCACTTTAATTTTTAATATTTAAATTTTACTCTTGTCTCTCAGAAGTCCCAGTTCTGTGATGTCAGTATAAGACTTTAAATAAATATTGATTTTGATGTTTAGCTCTGTGACACTTGATCAAAAATATATTTTGTGACCCTCTATTCTCTTTGCTTCTTACTATCTCATTCCCCAACAATATCTACAGATACTATGAACTATTATAAGTAAATGTGTATTCACTCATTCATTCACTCATTCATTCATTTTCACTTATAAAACAAACATTTATTAAACACCTACTGTGTGCGCCAATACACACTGCTCATCTCTGTCCCAACGGAGTAGGACACAGACAACTTCAACATTTTAGCAGCACAACACCTTTCCAAGTAAAACCTTACTTAACAGAAGACAGATAAAAGGAATAGATTCATTCTTGCATGCAAAATATTGGTTTACCATTTACTGTCAGATACTGAGGTTTCCATAGTAAACTAACTAGACAAAGTCTCTGCCTTCCTGGAGTTCACAGTCTAGTTGGGGAGAAAGAGACTACAAAGAAATACACATGTGAATTCATGGTGTTATGCAATTACTGAAGGTGATAAGTGACCCACAGAAAAGTAAGGCAGAGTAAGCAGAGAAAAGAGTGCTCAATCCAGAAAGATTACTAAATGCAATATATATGCATCCATTCCCCACTACGAATATATTTAATATGCATTGTTAACATATACTAACAAAAATCAAATATAAAAATTAGAAATTTGCCATTGAAAAATATAATAATTTCATGTGGTATGGTCAGAAGAGCTCTTACCAATGAAGAAAACTTTCAACAGAGATCTGTCAGTCTGGGTTCAGCAGAACCTCTGTGACTCTTATTAGACTAAGACATTCACTGTTGGAATTGGGTCTTACACCAGTGTGGGAGGATCTGGGAAGATGAAAGTCTGGACCTGCATGTAGGCAGGGTCACTACTCATCCTGAAGCAGCGTCTCAGGTGCCAAGCTGAAGTTTCCAGTGACTCTGAGAGGGAAAAGATGTGCAGCCACAGAAGGGGAACCACAAAGCAGGTTCGCAGGCAGGAGGGTGGGAAACTGGTGCTTTTGTGTAGCTACTACCTCTCCAGGGCCATAGCCAAGGATTGGAAGGAGGGGCGAGGAGAGCAAGCCCAGACCAGACCCAGCAGACACTTTTGCATCTGTCCATCACCACACCTGCCTGGAGCACCATTCCCAGACTTGTCCACTTGAGCCTTTCACATTTCAGCAGTATTGCTTTTGCCAACTGCAACCTGAAATGATACAGGAACAAGGATTCTGAAAAATGCAGTTCCCATCTTAATCAATAGTTCAATCCAACAGAAAAATAAAGGAAGCAAGAAGCCAGCCCTGTGCTTTCTCGGCAGACTTCCAAGCAAAGGAAGCATCGGCTGCAAAGGCCCAGGGATAAGATTGTACTTGGCATATGTCAAAGTAATAGTGAACTGCTCAGATGATTTAACTTTTTATTGTTTGGTGAGAAACCTCTCTTTGTTTATAAAATTTTTAAAGATACCTCTAAGTAACATGTGGTTGAAAACTACAGGCCAGCACACGGTAAACATTCAATATGTGACTGATGAATTAATGAAAAATATCACAGTGGCCCTATTTTTGGTTTGGATTTTTCCCTATTCCCAGCATTCAACCTTCCTTCTTATTTGTGGGCAATTCTCCATTATGAGGGGTATTGCTGGGATCTGCCTGAAGGGCAGAAGCTGCAAGGCAGAAATGCTCCTCTCCTCAACCTTGGGAATCCCAGAACAACTGAAATCTACACAGCCATTCAGATGCTCCCAGCTAATTTGTAATCTCAAAGGAATAACTCAGAGACAGGGGAATGGCTCGGGAAATGATTCCCAGTGGTGATAGCAGTAACAAGAGTCCAGCACAGCAAGTATCTAAGGTGGGAATGATGGCCATGCCCACTGAGGGGTCTCAGCCAGCTTGTTCTTGGGTGTCATCTTTTTTTTTTTTTTAAAGAATAAAAGAAGGATAACATAATAATAGGGGGGACTTAGCAAATTACAGACAAAATGGTAGGAAATTATCAATGGTTATCGTTTTCTTGGGTGTCTTCTTGACTCTTCCCTGCTGTCCTTCCTCCTTTGGTTCTTATCAGCATTCTAAACCTGGCTCTCTAGAATTTCAACTGATTCTCTAGGTTACCTAATATTCTTCAGATACACTACTTTCCTGCAAGAGTTACCTAGAGTCACTTTCATTATTTGCAACTCAATACCCAGGAGTGAGGTGCAGGCCAAAACCTTAGAGAAAAGGGGTTATAGGATAAGGAGGGTAGGAGAACCAGGAAATTTGGATTGTCTTTCTTACATAGGGAGTAAAAGACAGAGAAATTCCCACAAACTTTCAGGGATCTCATGGCGTGAGTAACAAATAATGATGATGATCAAACTGTTGCCTGAGAACACACTAAGTTGCAGAGCTCAAGAGGGAAGTAAGGAGGACCACAGGACTAACAGCATGTGATGTGAATGTGGGACTGAAGGAGAAGAGTCTGGAAAAATCAGCAGCTCAAAGAAAAAGACTGACGCACTCTAAACTCTACATTCTCTAAGCAAGCTATGGATAAAACTCTGGACTCTTCCATGCTTAAACCAAAGGATAGCTTAGCTTTTACATCTGCAAAAGTGAGGCTGAAAGAAAGCAAATTCAGCATGAAGTCTGGGTTGACAAAGTAAAAGGTAACATGAATTCCCAGCCTTACCACACCAGCAGCCTCCAGTGTGAAAATTCAGGTACCAATTTGGAATGAATGCTTCCCTGGAAACCCCATGGAACCATGGGGAACTTTGGGTGCAGCTCACACTGAACCATCTCTGGCAGCAGGAGAGAAGCTCCTCCCTTGGTTGGTGAAGCTATTTCTTCACTGCTAGAATAGTCTATTGCTTCTCTGATGAGGTGGGTGCCCTGTAAGAGAAAGCCCAGGAATCTACCCTCATTCCACTGTTATCCTCAGAATTAAACCAAGCCCTTGTGTGTTTAGAGAATAGGAAAGAGACTATTGTAAAACTTAAACCCAAAGGAAGAAGGTTGAAACTCAGGGAGCAAGTGTAGGCAGAGTATTCAGACAGCTTTCAGCCTGAGAACACATGACATCTGGGTGAAGCTGTCAATAGGAGGTCTTTCCAGTGGTTCTGGACTCATTTTCTAACTTAAGAATAAGGGAGTTGTTGGGCTGGGGATTTAGCTCAGCGACAAAAGCGCCTGCCTGGCAAGCACAAGGTCGTGAGTTCGGTTCCTGGTACCAGAGAAAAACCAAAAAAAAAGAATAAGGGAGTTGTTGATGGAAACATGGATATATATAAAAAAAAAAAAAAGTTAAAATTCCAGAAGTCTCATGGTATCAGTGAAGGAAAGCACCCAAAGCCTTTGAGCAATAAGAATGTTAGGATGGATTTATCAGATATGACCCATTCACCTCTCCTGATAATTGCCATGTTAATCTGAACATCTGCTTTTACTTATGTTGAAGAACAAAGTACCAACATCACTGAAAAGTTCTCTAGTGGCATTTCTCTATGAATGAGGGAAGCTGACAGAGAAATTCCAGGTGAAATAGGGTCACCGATTTCACTGAGATGAGGAAACTCCAGTTAGGCTCCAGCCAATTAGAGGAATGCTACCTGAGGCTGCAAGCTAGAGGTGGTCCTCAGAAAAGGCAGCAATGCTGTGGGGGTTTTGTTGTTGTTGTTGTTGTTGTTTCCTTTTTTGAGACAGGGTCTCATTATGCAGTTCAGGCTGTCCTTGAACTCACTATGTAGCCTGCACTGGTCTCAAACTCAGGCAATCCTCCTGCCTCAGCCTTCTGATCGCTGGGATTACAGGCATGTGCCACCACACTCAACCAGTGCTGCAGTTTCTAACTTGAAGGGGCTTTTGGAAAATGTTTTTGCCCCTAAGTACCTTAGACCCTAAATAAATTGGCAACACATCAAAGACCTTTTTTTGTTTTGCTTAGCTCTGGGTCTTATGGGATGAAGATATTATGCCACTACTACTGTTGTAGTCCTCATGGCAATTTCTGTATCTGAACAAACCTAAAGTCCTTTGAACAGAGCATTGCCCAAGTACCCTTCAAGAAGTCATGACTCGTATGATGATATTTGAAGTATGCACTGTAAGTCTTTCCTCAAGAGGAACTCTGCCTTCCTACTAGGTAAATATATCTGAGGAATTACTGGATATTGACCTTAATTAAATGCCAAATCCTAGGACTCAGAATCTACTGCAGTTCAGGAAACAGACCAATGGCTTAAAGAGTCAAGTGATAAGTGGAATTTTTATTCAATTTTGCTTTACAGTAAGCCTAGTGAAAACTTTAAATTCATCTTGGAATTTCTCAATACAAGGGGTGATCAAATTTAGGGTGAATGTTTAAATTTTTTAAAATGTATTTTAAGTAAAAGACATATTGCCATTAGCCCCCTCAGAACACTCCCCCATACTTCAAACACACTTATCCTGTAGTTGTTGCCATTTTCTGAAACAGTTCTTGAAGTCTTCTGTCAAGAGAGTGGCTGCCTCAATGTCCTGAATAGATTCAGTGCCCTGAATCAATTCAGAATGTTTGCAGTAATTTTTATCAAATAAATACACTGCATTTTGTCCTGGTCCATAATATTCATTAGATCTGGTACCATGTGACTTCTAGCTCTTTTCAAGAATCAAAATGATCATGCAAAGTAAACATTTTAAATTAACTCAGGACAGTGAGGCAGCCATGACAGCACAACTAAAGACATGAAAGAGGACTTCCAGAACTGCTTCAGAAAATGGCAAGAATGATGGGATAGGAACAAGTGAGAGCAGCCTTGGGCACACATGCTGGCCTAGGTGGGACCAGCAGCATGAAAAGTCCAAAGCACCAGTGAGAATATAAGCCAGCAGTTGGCAAGTTAGGTGAACCAGCATTGTGCTCTGGCACAGAAACATGCAGAATAGAAGCAGATGGGGTGACCATTCTATATCAAAGAACTCAGGGAGAACACAAGCAAGAGAAGACCAGTCCTAACTCCAACATGAAGAGGCCAAAAACAGCCTCATATTCAGCACAAATCCCACAGCAAAATTGGCTGGAGTACACAGCACATTTCTTGGATCCAACTTGGACACTGCCATAGAACTGTAGACACCAGAGGGATTATACTATTTTTATTTTTGTTTGTTTGTTTGATTGGAGATCCTTTTCTGTCTGGTTGGGTTTTTGTTTTGTTTTGTTATGTTTTATTTCTTGTGGGTTTATTTGTTTTTTCTCTTTTTTTCTTTTCTCTTTCACAACTTAGATTTCTTACTTTTCTTTTTGTTTATTCTACACATCTTCTTTCTATCTTTCCTCAACTATCTCACTTAATTTTATGATACTTTCATGTGAGTAAACATTGTCTCTTCTCTTTCTGGTTTACTTCAACACTCCAGTGTTTTTTCTTTCATTCTTTCCCTTCCATGTCCTCCAGTTTTCCAAAACTTGGGTGATCATCTTTTGCCCTTCAGTCTTGCTCGTACTCTATTTGACTTCATTCATCTCTATCTTGTCCCCTATCTCTCTTAATCACCCCTCCCTCAGCAACAGGGTAAAATTTCTCCACTAGTGGTAAAATCATTGCATAGAGGTTCTTGGAGTATGCTGAATTGTGTTATATAACTAGAATTTGCATCGGGTTAATAGTTATCACAGTTTCTCAGTATCTAGGTTATACTTAATACTATTGTAATTGCTAACTATACTACTTTAACCAGCATGTCATGCATGTTATAATCAGTTTTTCTCCCTTGGATGATAACACTGTGATTGTTTGGGGTCATAACTATCACCATAGTCCAGTACCAAAGGATTGGGTGCTGAGCCAAATAGCAACATCTCATCCTTAATAAATTGGGAAGGTAGGTTCTTGGGATAGACATAAAGACCAAGAGCCACCTACATCTAGAAGACATCCCTGAAAACAGACACTTTCTAGGGAAGCCTCAATACTAGTGATAAATCTATCTGCCATAAGAAAACAGGAAGCATAAACACAAAAAAACAAAACACAATAGATAATAAAAAATGACAAGACACAGAAGCAAAATGCAACCCCAGGCCCCCATCCTACCCTGGACAAGTCCAGACAATAATGAGATTGAGGAACTCAGAAGCCAAGTACTGAAATTTTCTGAAATGACAGCAACAAATGTGGAAAAACAAATGGAAGAAGCTATAAAAAAAATCTCTGGCATAAAGAGAAATGATGGTCAAAATGAAAGACATTGGAGCCCAGTTTTAAAAACATAGAAGAGCTTAGGAAAATGATGGAAACCATGAATGCCCAAAATAGGAAAGAAATGGAATCAATGAAACAGATCCAAACAGAAATCCAGGAGATTAAAATCTCCATCAAAAGTATACACAAAAGATTGAAAGAAGAAGAGGATAGACTACCAGACCTAGAAGACAGGATTGCAGCTAGCAACCATGAAAAGAAAAATATCTTAAAAATAGCAAGAGACCATGAAAACTCAATGCAACAGCTACAAGACAAAGCAAAAGAGAACAACAAAAGATTGATTGGAGTCAGAGACAGCACAAATGCCATAAAAAAATTCTTCACAGAAACAATGGCAGAAAACTTCCCAAACATGGATAAAGACTTTGACATACAAATAAATGAAGCATAGAGAACTCCAAACAACCATGATCAAAATAAATCTACATGAAAGCATATAATAATCAAAATTCCAGAAATTCAGCACAAGAACAGAATATTAAAAGCAGTCAGAGAAAAGAAACAAATCACCTACAAAAGAAAGCACATAAGAATCATAGCAGACTTTTCAACAAAAACTCTGAAATCAAGGAGAGCTTGGAGTAAAGTATTTCAACCCAAAAGAAAACAACCTCAAATACAGATTGATGTACCCTGCAAAACTGTCTAAATCAGTGCAGAAATAAGATACTTGCATGACAAAGAACAACTGAAGAAATTCATGACCACCAAACCAGCTCTTCAGAATGCTCTGAAGGACATATTAGAAAGGGAAAACAAAGACCACAAGCACAAAAACACCAAATGAAAGAAGCCACCAGGTGAGGCAAGCAATTAAACACAGAGGAAAGACAGGGAACCAACAATAGCAAAATAATACAAGAAAAATAAGCTAATACATATCTGTTATACCAATCAATGTAAATAATTTCAATCCACCAATCAAAAGAAACAGACTGGCAGAATGGATCAAGAAGCAAAATCCAACAATATTTTGCATTCATGAAACATATTTAACTCAAAAAGAAATTCATAGACTAAAATTCAAAGGATGGAAAACAATACTCCATGTGACAGGATCCCAGAAAAAAGCAAGAGTAACTATTCTATTGCAAACAATGTGAACTTCAAGCCAAGGCTGATCAAAAGAAACAATAAATATCACTATGTACTTGTTAATGGAAGACTTTAAGAAAAAGAGATAACAATCATAAGCATATATGCACCAAATACCAGTGCATCCAACTACATAAAAAAATTGACAAACATAAAAGATCAAATAAATACTAACACAATTATAATGGGCGCCCTTAATATCCCACTCTCACAATTAGATAGATCAGTTAAACAAATCAACAAAGAAATATCAGAATCGAAACAAATCTATGAGCAAATGCACTTAGCAGATGTCTACAGTGTTCTATCCCACAACATCAGAATATAAATTCTTCTCAGCTGCAAATGAATGTTCTCCAAAATAGACCACATAGTAGCCTATAGAAAGTGCTTAAGTAAGTGCAGAGGAATTGAAACCATCCCATGCATATTGTACGATCATAGTGCAATGAAAATGAAAATCAACAGCAAAGGAAACCACAAAAACTACATGAACACTTGGAAATTAAACAACACCCTCTTGAACAACCAATGGGTCACAAAGGAAATTAAAGAAGAAATTAAACAATATCTACAACTAAATGATAATGTCAACACAACATACTGGAACTTATGGAACACAATGAAAGCAGTCCTATGAGGGAAATTTATAGGGGTGAACTCTCACATCAGGAAAACAGAATGAGCTCAAATAAGGAACTTAATGTTAAACCTCAAACTTCTAGAAGAAAGAACAAATCAAATTCAAAGCTCATATGAGAGAGGAAATTATAAAGATCAGAACAATAATTAATTGAGACTAAGAAAATAATACAAAGAATCAATGACTCAAAGAATTGGTTCTTTAAATAAAATCGATAAGCCCCTAATCTACCTTATCAAAAAGAGGAAAGAAAAATTCAAATTCAAGCAATTAAGAATGAAAAAGGAGAAATTACAATGGATTCTATGGCAATCTAGATGATCATCAATATCTACTTCAAGATCCTGTACTCTAATAAATGGAAAACATAGAAGAAATGGACAGATTCCTAGACACATATGAATTACCAAAACTGAGTCAAGAAGATATAAAAATTCTAAATAACCTGACATTAGTCAATGAAATTGAAAATATAATTAAAAACTTACTAACAAAAAAAGCTCAGGCCCTAATGGATTCATTGATGAATTCTATAAGACATTTAGAGAAGATCTAATGCCACTAATGCTGAAACTCTTTAATGAAATTGAAAGAAGGCCAATACTTCCAAAGTTATTCCTAAGAACAAGTATTTCCCTAGTCCCAAAACCAGAGAAATACCCAACCAGAATAAAAAACTATAGGCCAATCTCCCTAGTGGACATAGACGCAAAAATCCTCAAAAAGATACTGGTAAACAGAATTCAGCAAATCATCAAGAAGTTTATACACCATAACCAAGTAAGATTCATCCCAGCAATGAAGGGATGGTTCAACATACTCAATTTAATTTAATACACCATATTAACAGAGCCAAAGACAGAAACCACATGGCCAGCTGAATAAATGCAGAAAAAGAATTTGACAGAGTCCAATGCCCATTCATGATAAAAATCCTATAGGAAATTGGAATAGACAGGCTTTACCTCAAGCTGATAAAAGCTATTCTCTGACAAACCAACAGCCAACATCATACTAAATGGACAAAAACTGAAAGCTTTCACTCTAAAATCAGGAAAAGGACAAGGATGTCCACTATCACCACTCCTATTCAGTATAGTCCTGTAAACATTAGATACAGCAATCAGACAAGAGAAATAAATAAGAGGAATAAGGTCAGGGAAGGAAAAGTTAAACTATCATTATTTGCAAGTGACATGACATTCTACATGGAAGACTCCAAAAACTCCACCAAAAGACTTGTAGATTTGATTTGGAGTTGAATCAAATTCAGTACTGTAGCTAAATACAAAATCAGCACTCAAAATTCAAAAACATTCCTATACACAAATAATAAACTCACTGAGAGAGAAATTAGGGAAAAAACACCCTTACAATAACATCCAAAACATAAAATAAAATACTAACAAAGGAAGTAAAAGATCTATACAGTGAAAATTACAATAGTCTGAAAAAGGATATCAAAAAGAATATCAGAAAATGGAAAGATACCCTTACTCATGGATAGGAAGAACCAACATATTCTCAAAATTGTTGTGCAGAATTATTGCGATCCCAAACAAAACACCATTAGCACACCTCACAGAACTAAAGAAAACATTCCTAAAATTCATTTGGAAACAGAGGAGACCTAGAGTAGCAAAAACATATCTTGGCAACAAGGGCAAAGCAGGGAACATTACAATTCCTGACTTGAAATTATACTACAATTCTAAACATTAAAACAGAAAAACTAAATCTGCTGGAAGAGAGGATAGGTAGAACTCTTGAAGACACAGATATAGGCAAATATTTCATGAACAAAACCCTGACTTCACAGGAAATAACACAAAGAATTGATAACTGGTATCTGATCCTGTTAAGCTTTTGCTCAACCAAAGAAATCACCCAAAGTGAAAAGACAACCCACAGAATGGGAAAAACATTGAGCCAGTAGTCCTTCAGATGAAGGACTTATATCTAGAACACATAAAAAATTGAAAAAAATCAGACCCCTCATATTCAAAGACCCAGTCCAAAAATGAGCATCTGAAGTGAATAGACACTTCTCAGGTAAAGAAATACAAATGGTAAATAAATATATGAAAAAATGTTCAACATCACTGGTTATTAGAGAGATGCAAATTAAAACAAAACTGAGATTCCATCTCATTCCAGAAAGAATGACTATCCTCAAGAGATCAACCAATAACATGCTGGAAGGCCTGAGGGGAAAAAGGAGCCCTTTTCCACAGTTGGTGGGAGTGTAGACTGATGCAACCACTGTGGAAATCAGTGTGGAGATTCCTCAAAGAACTAAAAATAGAGTTTCCATTTGATCCAGCTATTCTCCTTCTGGATATCTTCCCAGAAGAATTAAAAACATTATACCACAGCAATATATGCACACCCATGTTTATACCAGCACAGTTTGAAATAGCTAAATCTTGGAAACAACCCAAATGCCCATCAATCAAGGAATAGATAAAGATATGGTTTTTTTATACAATGAAGTATTACTCAGCCATAAAGAAGGATAAACTTGAGACATTTCTAGGTAAATGAACGCAACTTAAAACAATACTCTTAAGTGAAATAAATTAGATTCATGTGTAGAGTCATATCTTCTCCCTGGTGTGAGAAGTTTTATTCAACTATAAGGAATAGGACCAAATAAGGACCAAAATGTACAATATTGTGAAATGGGAAGAAATTGTTCAAAATTAAAAGGACCTAGAGTGGGGAAAGGAAAAAGGAAAAGGAAAAAAGATGTTAAAAAGGCTAAAATGGAAAGAAATCTTTGAAAATAGGGAGGAAGAGCACTTGAAGGGAGCAGAGGGGACTGGGATAAAAGAGGAATCATATACAGCTACCAACTCCCTCAAATGTATATGATCATTATGTACATCTAAAATGTACCAATAAACTTAAATTTAAAGATTAAAAAAAGAATGATGGGATCAGTGTATTTGAAGTGAAGGACAGTATTTTCAAGGTAGTTAATAGCAATATGTCTTTCATTGAAACAATTTTTAAATTTAAATTTCAGGATTTTTGCAGTCATACCTTGTATAGGCTAGAAACAGATAATCAGGAACTCACAGAATCCACACACTGTTGTCCTAACTCACAAGGAAGGCACTAAGTTAGAAAGGCCAAGGAGAAGCCACTGCAGTTTCCCTGCCTTAGTAAAGCAGTACATCAGGAGCACCACCATGTCCTTGGAGGGAGGAATTATGAGATTAGCACATGCATCAAAGAACTAAGAGACTCAAAAGTGGTGATTCTCAGTATGTTCTTGGTACCTACCACGTTGCATCATTTTGAGGCATCATTTGTGAATATAATGTGATTGGCTTCCCCAGAGCTATTCCATGCAGTAATCCCACAGTGACCTTTTTGCTGTCCAGTGTAGCCATCAGGATTCCCCAGAGAAGCAGGCTATATGCAAATACTTCAGAGGAGCTTTATTGTAGGAACTGGGGCATACAATTATGGAAACTAAAAAGTACCACCATGAACTGTCAGCAAACTAGAGAGCCAGGAAAGCCAGTGGTGCAATTCAGTCCACGTGCAAATACCTGAAAATCAGAAGTGTAGATGGCACAATTCTCAGGCCTGAGAACGTGGGAGGCTACTGGTGTAAGTTTTTGAGGCAGGAGATGGTTATTTCAGCTCAGGAGTGGAGAGCAAATCCACCTTTTGCTACCTTTTAATTTTATCTTAGCCCTCAACAGGTTGATTAATGCCTACACATTGGTGAAAGTGGACCTTCTTTACTTGTCCACCAGTACCAATCTATCTGAGAAATCCCTCATAGACACACCCAAAATAATATCTTGCCAGCTAGCTGGGCATTCCTTAGCTCAATCAGGTTGACACACAAAGTTAATCGTTGCTTGTTAAAGTAGATAGAGGACTTTAGAAGCATGTTACACTACTAAAATTGCCAATGGCACCTGGGGTTACAGGTAGTGCACTGTAAATGATTAGAATCACTGGTTTTTTGGGAGAAAGCAGAATCTTCTCCTCATAGGAATGTAGAGAAATTGATAACTGTCCACCTCTACTCTACATATGGGGAAGATCAAGACAGAGTGGAAAGTGGACTGCTGGAGCTCACTTGGCCACAGAGGAGCAGAGCCAGGCCTAAACCCTTCCCCCTGCTGTGGTAAAGATTTGAGTTCAGCTGATGCATGCTGAGGTGGAAGACACCAGTTGAGTGAAATATGAGCCACAACTAGAAGAGAATATATTTCCTGGGAAAGAGGAAGAAGATGAGAAAAGAATCAAGGGGCTGGAGATACTGCTCAGTGGCACAGCACCTCCCTGGCAAGCACAAGGTCCTGAGTTCGATTCCCAGTACCAAAAAAAGAAAGAAAGAAAAGAATCAAGAATTGACTGTTGGTTCTACATGATGCTAAGAATCCAGTTCCTTTCCAACTCTAGCATTATTTGGGAGTTTATGTTCAATTTAGTGTTGTGTTTAGTGGAGCCTGGTACCAAGGGAACACAACAGACAGATGCTTTTTGCTCATGGTTTCCAAGAAAGCAGGTGGTTGCAGCTAATTCCTCGGGGACTTAAGTTCGTAGTCTAAAGTTCTCTGGTTTGGGAACAACCCCAATCCCATAGATTTATCATCTGGGTAGGGAGATGACTCAGTCTAGTGACACTGGTCATAACCACTCAGGAGTCTTTTACAGTGTGGTCAAACTATACATCAGAGACTTGCCTGAGATGTGAAAGGATTGTTTTCTTTTCTCAAAACTAACCCCTCCCCCTTGACCCCAAATAAGTGAACATGTGAAACATTCCCTAAACCACCTGGGCCCTGGGATTGAATTTTATGACGTACTTTATAAAATATAAACCTCAGAAATAACATACCACATTAGCAAGTAAGGATGTGTTTAGATCCTGTGGAAATGAAATCCAAGGGAAGAAAGGAGGGCTAATGGGAAGAAAGAGTCTGCAGGGGCCACGCAGAGGTTATGGCTGAGTGGAGAAAGAAATATAGGCAGAGGGTTTTGTGACGCTTTTACAAGGCTTAAGAGTCTGAGCATGTTCTGCAGCAGGCAGGTTCTAGCTGTCTCCTGCTTGAGGCTGGCAGGGTGAGGAAGAGAGGGGAAGGAGCCAATGTTAGCACTGATAGTCACCCCTGGACAGATGGCTGCTTCCTCAGCAACCAACCACCTCAAAGAGGGGAACTTGCACCAGCTTGAGGGAACCCTGGGGAAACAAGGGTTAAGGCCCAGATGGACCGCACCTTCCTCCCTAGGTCCTTCCTGCTGAGCTCACATGCACTCTGACTCCATGGGTACCTAACATAAAGCCAAAGGTCTTGTGACACTAGGGCATCTCTAAAGCATCACCCCAAAGAAATAACAGTCTTACACTAAAAGCTTTGGATAATAATGGAGAAATTTATTGTTGGTTTTGTCAAAAACAATACACCAGGCAAATTCTACAGCACATCACTCAAAAATCTTTCTGCAAGATCATTTTTAGACATTTTCTCCCATTCTCTGAATTTCACCCTCATGGAAAATGTTGAAATTCCGTTTTCCCCTCCCTCTCTCCCTCTCTCCCTTTTCCTCTGCACCAAGCTTTTCTCAAATTTGCTGTTGGCTGAGTCCCATACACATGCCCCTTAACCAGTTATCTGGCCACCACAGGAAGGCCTGTGGGAAATGTGGTCTTGAACTTGACTCTGTTTTTCTGCCTCTGGGAAGCAGTCATGTTTTAATCCATGCTTATCTCCCTGCCTGCTCATAAACTCCAGGAGGTCAGGCTTGTGTCAGATTGTGCTACCCATTATCATGGTCTGTACAACAGTAAAACTCACATGACTCTTTATTTTGCAGCAGCATGGCAAATGGAGAGATGAGAGAACAGGGATTTTCCACTAGTACTCACCTCCTCCTACCCAAGATGCACCATTACCAGGTATTTTAGTTTTTGATACCAACTATAACAACTACCACATATTTAATGGCTGAAAATAACTGAAAGCTATTCACAGACAGTTTTAGAGTTAGAAATGGGACATTAGAGTGTCTAGAGATTGAAAGTGGGACCTCAGAGAGTTGGCAGGGCCATGCTCCCAATGCTCCAGGAGGGAATTCCTCCTTATTGGTGGCCTCAGGCATTCCTTGGTTTGTAGCAGCACACATACTCCCCGAAGCAGGAAGGTTCTGAGGTTCCAGGAAGATGTACTTTGGGAGCCGGAGAGGATAAGCCAGGATACCAGGGAACAAAAACAGTGTTCTGAGATGGGTGGTGAGAGGATCCTTTCTTTACGATCTGCATGGGTTGTGCCACAGAGTGGAGCTCTCGTTGATGAAAGGGTAGCTAACTGTGTCAACAAATACAAATTTTACATAGTAGTTTACATAAAAAATTCCTATGCTGTTGGCCTCTAGGCCTTGTCAGAAGAGATTCACGTCCCACGTTCCTCTCAAGGGCCGCAGAAGCCACCACTACAACTTCCCGTCCCTGGGAAAGAAGCAACTTCAGGGTTGCGGTGGCCTACAGTTCATATGGATTGTTACTTCGGGGCCCCAGTAAGGGAAAAGAATACATGAATATACACCTGTAATCCCAGCACTCGGAAGGCTAAGCCAGGAGAACTGCAAGTTCGAGCCTATCCTGGGCAACTTAGTGACTTGGGGAGACCCTGTCTCAAAAAAGAAAAACAATGTGCTAAGGATGTAGCTCAGTGTGGTCCTGGGTTCAATCCCCAGTACAAAAAGAAAAAAAAAAGGATAGGTTCAAGAGTGAATGTTTATTTAAAATTGGAAAATAAATCAGCCTAAGCAATAAAAATTTAAAAGCTAACAAAAATCATAAAATCTCAAATTCTGTTTTTATTAACTTTCCCCCACATTTCTGGATGCCTACTCTTTGATGACCTCTTCGCAGGACAATCTCACATACTTCCTACGAAGCGGACAGGAAGACGGGTAAGTCCTTCTCTCCCCAGCATGAGCTCCTCACATTAGTCAGTTTTCATTACAGATAGTTTCAAAAGTTTCATCTGTACAGCTTGTCACAAGGAATGTTACGTCAATTTTCAGGATTATAGCAGTTTCCTTTATCCTTGGTTTTGCTTCCCACAGTTTTAGTTACCCGTGTCAACCACAGAAAATATTACATGGAAAGTTGAAGAAATAAATGATTCATACATTTTAAATTATAGTGTTTTGAGGAGTGTGATGAAGTCTGTCACCATCTGGGTATGTCCCACCTGGGATGTGAATCACTCCTTTGTCCCGCATGTCCATGCTGTACGTGTAACTGCCCCTTAGTCACTTAGTGTATATTATCAGATCGACGGCGCCAGTGTTACAGCACTCAAGTTTAAGTAAATCTTATTTCATAGGCTAATGCTATAACATAATGCCTGTGTCGCGACCTTCTTTTATCTCATCATGTAGCCATTAGATGATTCACCTCATCACAAGAAAGAAAGTGGAGGAGGTACCACATTCACATCCTTTTTGTTATTTTTGTTATATTGTGGAAAGTATTTGTTAGTTATTATTGACAATTTCTAACTGTACCTAATGCAGAAATCAAATTGTGTCCTGTTGTATATACCTAGGAAAATACTTAGTATGTGTAAAGTTCAGTACTGTCCATGATTTCAGGCATCAAATGGAGAGGTCCTGGGACATAGCCACCTTGAATAAGAGGGGACTACTGAATTAATGAATTTAGGGAAAATCTCTCTAAAGTTTTTTTTTAATAGGTGATCTGTCAACTTTTCACAACACTTCAGCTTTCATGTGTGTGATTAATCTTAAGTCCTTTTAAGTTGACAATATTTAATTGACATTCTTGTGTGTCACATGAAGTTTTATGCTTAGAAAAAAATATTGATCATTCACAGAATCAAGCTGAGTGAAATTATCCTTCATTTTAACAAAGCACAACAGTACTTTCTGTTGCAAGTACAAATTATCTTACTCTTCAGCCTTATTTTAATCTTTCACTTTTGTGCTTTCTGTTTAGGAATCTCCTGATTCTCATTATTGTCTTTTTCATCTCTTTGTCCATTTTATTATCTGTATACTTTTGTCTGTCATGATTCTTTCTTCATCTTCATGGTTTTGACTAACAGATGTTTTATTTATCTTTGTGATATTAAGAGGATATCTTTTGACACTGAGCATCACAGCCCGTGTTATTTTCCTTCCATTTACATTTTTTACTTCCACTAAAATAGTTCCTGCTTACAAAAGTTGAGTTCATGGAAGATTAATAATTCTGAAAACATATACAAAATTGATCTAGGTACATTAAATTAAAACACCAACAGAAATCCAAGTACATTTCTAAATTGCCTCTATGTTTTATTAAGCTACTTAATTACCTAATTAAATTATTCTTAAACTACAAGCAAGGACTTGATGAGTTTGTACAGAAACATCTCTGTAATATTCATCTCTCCAGGCTGCTTGATTGCATTAGCGATAATTTCAGGTTCCAATTCTCCTGGAAGCAGTATTCAATCTCAAATGTGTCCAATACACTAATAAGGCAAGTCAAGCGCACTAAGATGGACCCTTAGACTGCACAAGATGTCTCACATCCTGGGAACGTAATCCCATCAGTAAAACTGGTGCGGGTCTACACTAGAGGAATACAGAGATGCTCATAGTTGCTACTTCATTCTCTTCACATCAGGGGCACTTGTAATTGGGTATGCTGCATTGTTCTTATAGGAGAGCACTTCATTTTGACTGAATGCCAATGAGTAACATACCCACCCTTTGCAAATTAAACATCTCAGTATTATAAGCATTTTCCACTGAATAGTTTCTGGTCTCTTGTTTCTCCTCATTTTCCTGGTACCAAAGGACTACAGACATGTTCATATGAGATCCTGTCTCTGGTTCCTGCCAGAGTAGGGTCTTAGTAGAAGTAGTCCTGGAAGACCTTCCTAGCTAGGATGCTATCACATTTAACTCTACATAGAGCAGACAGTGAGTCACATTAGCAGACTCTTCTCCCAACTTCCCCTCGGTCAATTCATAGTGACACCAACAACTTTCCAACATACCCAACACTGTCCTGAAATCTTGAACAGTACTACAAGCTAAAGCAAAGAGGTAGTGGCCTGACTGATAAGCAAAATTATTACTTACTTTTAACACTGTACATATTTATATGATCATATAAGGAAATCTCCAGATCCCTCTTCCAAGCCTTGGGGGACACTGTCTCAGTGAAGAACTCTAGATTCTCAACATCATTAATCTCTGCCTGGTCATCATATACAGTCTCAACTTGGATTCCAGGAGAAAACTGTACCTAGCCAACTCCTTCCCTGGACTAAGATTTATCTACAGAATTTCCTTATATGGTAAATCATCACAGTTATTCAGAGGCAGGAAAATTCATTAGGTCTTGATAAATAAATGTTCGGTCTTTTTATGAAAGACTGTACTCTAGTTACACCCAATCCACTCATCCACACCATCTACACTACTCAATCACCACACATTGTTCCCTCCAAGGAGATGAGTAATCAGGATTCTCCTGAAATATGGATTGTGTTCCAGGGCATGGAGTAAAAAGTGCCAAAAATTTCTGCAAAGCATCCATTCGTTCTCTACTACATACTGTGTGTTGTCTCACCTGCCAGAAATAGAAGAATAAACAAAAGTGAATCCCTGCCCTCTTGAAGCTTATATTTGGATCTAGGGGGGTAGAATACATTAAATAAGTAAACAAACATCAAGTAAAAATAATTTTAGGTGATAATAATACCCATGACAAAATGGCACATGGAAATCAGTGTGTGAGGGGAGAGTGGTGGGTTGTTATTTACATTGTGCAATCATGGAAGGTCACATTGAAGAACTGACATCTGAACTGAAATCCAAATTAAAAGAAGGCAACTATAAGCAATCAGACACAAGAGAATTTAAGATAGTGAAATCCTCATGTACAAAGGCCCTGAGGCAGAAAGAATATTGGTATAAATGACAGAAAGGAAGCTGGTGGGGCTGGAGTGAAGCAGAGAATGATTGATAACAAATGACTTCAGAGAGGTTGGCACGGGATGGGTCTCAAGACCATGGAAGGTCTATTCTGAGTGTAACAAGAAACCATTGGGAGGGTTTGGAATCAGAAAATCACACAGCTTGGTTTATGTTTCCAGTGATCATCCTGACCACGATCCAGAGTCTTACAGGGGACCCAGAACAGAAGGCAGGTCAGTGGGGCGATTATTTCTATGGCCCAGTAGGGGACAGTGATGGCAGAAACTTTCAAGGGTGAGAAGAGTAGTGGAAGCAAGTGGATGGATTTAGGATGTGCTGGAGGTTGAACTGGATATGGGGAACAGCAATGGAGAGAAACACAAGGTGACTTCTGGGTTTTGGGGCTGTGGACCTTTGTGGATTGTTGTGGTGGTGCCATTTCCTAAAGTGGACAGCACTAAGGGAGACAAATAGAGGGGTGGACAAGTTGAAAATTGAAAGTTGTGTTTTGGCCATGATGAACTTGAATTTTACTAGCCATCTAAGAGGAGATATGAACTAGAGAATCAGATATTATAATAAAGAGTCTGCCTCCTTTTTTCATGTTTGACCATGGCCAGGCCCCACTCTTCTGTATTCCCTTGTGGTCCCTCATCTTAACAAACAGATAAAAAGTCTGGGTACTAGAGCTAAAGACCTGAAGGCCAGTCTATGGCCCCACCCCTCTGTTTCCACCCAAGGCAGGTCTCCTTTAGAGCTAGAGGGCCCTTACTCCCTACGTCATAGTCTTTAAGTTCATCTACCAATAAACTGAATTGAGCTTTTTCCCATCCTGTACTTGTCCTGCATTATGGGTCTGGAATCTGCCCATGGCACTCCTCCTGAATCAAAATCTGTGGCCCTGTATAGCATCCCAGGCGGTCTGACAGAGTCCTCCCCAAGGCCCTAGGTCATGATTGGTCACTTGGGGCCCAGGATTCTCTCTATTTCATATTATCTCTTCCCCAGGGCTGGGTTTAGTCCATGACCCAGTAATGTAGGCACATAGAAACACCAACTCCTTGTTTGATTCTTGTGTACTGAAACCCTACTTCATGTGGGCCCAAGGTAGCAAGAAGTAAAATTTCACCCCCGCTAGAGCACTTAGCAATTTGTGTACTCAATTTTGTATACATCTATCTCTCAAACTAGGGTTTCTCTTAGCCCTGTTCCTGTTACTAGAGACAACACACCTAATAAGCCTAGAGTAGGCTGTCAGGAACTCTTTGTTGAACAGATACAGAGAGCCCTGGGAATGCACACTCCAGCAAAGTTTGGAGAGGGTTGGTGGAGGGGTCATAGATTTCCATTAATTTTGAAAAGAAAGAGGAAGTTTTTTTTTTTTGGTTTTTTTTTTTTTTTTTTGGTTTTTCTCCAGTACCGGGAACCGAACTCGCGACCTTGCACTTGCCAGGCAGGTGCTTTTGCCGCTGAGCTAAATCCCCAGCCCCCGAGGAAGTATTATTGAACTGGGAAAAGATCATTTATTTCTTTAAAAGTGAATATATTTTGAAAATTTTCAGGGATAATACAAGTTCCCTAGTGGAGATAAATTTCTCCTTTAAAATCAATCTGGTATCCTTCCTTCTTAAAGAGAAATAAATAAAAGACTTAAGGAAGCAAGATTTGAATGTGAACAGTTTGAGATCTAGATGATAAGATCAAAGAGCTTTTGAAACAATGTTTATGTTTGAAATTATACGAACTTTGGATTCCTTCCTATAAAATGAATGGGAAAAACAGGGGGTCTCAAGATAGCATGGTGATTCACCAGGTCCCACTGTCTGGGATGCTGGTAGTGACCACCCCCACGATGCTTCTTAGAACATCAAGGAGGGTATAGAGTGACCACTGGAACATGGGTTTTGGAATAAAGGCCTGGGTTTGGGTCTCCAATCTTATTTGCTAGCTGTGTAACCTTGAGCATCTCTCTGAGCCTTCTATGTCCTCCTCCATAAACTAGTTTAGACACTGCCATAGAAGAGTGTATTTATGGTAACTGGAAGCCAGTACTTTCTTTTTTGCTAATAGACCATTGACTTTTACTTTAGGGTATGCATACCCAGACCTCAGCATCTCTAGTCCAAACATTTTATAGTCCCTAAAAAATTCTCATTAAGATTATGTGTAAGACAGTTAAAAAGTCTTAATAATTCTTAGTCTCTGAAAAGATGGTTTCCTGGGCTGGGGAGAAAATTGAATGGGTAACAAAATTCTGAAAGACCATATCTCATGTCAAAGTTGAAATGGCCACAGAACAGAATCTGATCAAGCTTTGACAAGAAAAAGCATGTTATAAATGCAGGAGATGAAGCCTCTCAAAACAAGGCACCCCATCCTGAAATGATGAATCTCCAAACACAGACAACAGTAAGAACATATCAAGGATACATTGAGTCTTTTTCATGTTCTGTATGTTGGCTTGTACAAGGAAGATGAGTGCAGGCATCTCTGTTCATTTGATGAATCTTTCTTGAAAGAACTCTGAAGATCTTCCTCCAACATGGATGCCCATGTGGGAAAAAGAAACCTTGAACAATACGTGGGAACAGATCATGGTTTGAATTCCCAGTTCAATAAGTCCATTAGAACTACAGATTTTAAAGTGACTGCTCCATGATGAAAAGCAGGATTTCCTACTAAAAGTAATGCCCTTGTGGTGGGCCCTCACAGCCTGAACAAAAAGAATATGGTGTTTTTGCATTTCACCTACCTTTATTATTTTTATTTTCCATCAACATGAACTTTCTGTTTTGGTTTAGATTGAAAATGTCTTTCCAAAGTCTTGTGTTTGGAAGGTGATTGGGTCACCTCCCCAGCACCTCCTTTCTATCTCTCTGTTTTCTGGCTTCCACGGCACAAACAGATTTCTTCTACCATGCATTTGTGTCAAGTCAGAAAACTTTGTGCTAAACCACTGGAAACTGTGAACCCTACTAGTTTCTCCTCTTTTAAGTTGTAGATGCCATAAATCACGTCTTAGCAACAGGGAAGTGACCAAGACACTCTCGCTCTATCTCTTGTCCCTAAGAAGGATAAATCTGAGTTACTGGTGGAAAAATGAATGTACATTGAGACTATAATGCTAAGTGAAATAAATAACACATAGAAGATAAAATACCACATGGTTTCTCTTATTTACACCTAAATAAAGAGCAAAATAAAAGATAGATAATAAAAGAGGGAGATAGATTTTGTGGAGTTAGAAAGGGAATCTGGGGATGAGGGAAGATGGGAGGGAGGAGGGGCAAAGAAATAAGAGGAATCAAGATATGATATTTATATGTACCAATTTCCCATTATAATGATGTATTATTTATTACAAATAATAATAAAAAATAATTTAAAAAGAAAAAGCAATCAGTATAATCCAACATACCAACAAAATGAATTTTATATTATACTATCTCAATAAATACAAAAAGGTAATGAAACCTAATCCTCAGTTCTGATAAGAACTCTCAATAAAGTAGGAAAATAGTTCAACTTCCTCAATCTTATAAAGGACATATATGAAAAATCTATAGATAAAAATCCTACTTAGTCATAGAAGATTGAATACTTTTCCTTCTGAGATGAGGAACAAGAAAATGATAACTATTTTTATCATGTCTACTCAACATTGTACTGGAAGATTGAGAAAATATAATCAAGCAGGAAAATGAAATAGAAATCATCCATATTGGAAGAGATAAAATAACACTTCTCATTCTACATAGAAAATTCAATGCACTCTAGAACCATTAAGTGAGTTTGGTAAAACAGAAGGACATATTACCAATATCCAAATTAATTGTACTTCTGTATATTGGCAATGAACAGTCAGAAATAGTTTTGAAAACTGTAATTTACAATAGCATCAAAGTATGAAATATCTAAAGATAAATCTGACAGATGTGGAGAAACTATCACCAAAAACTAGGACTATTGTTGAGCAAAATTAAGGAAAACCTTGACATGGCAGAAGAGACTCCATTTTGTTTCCTTAGAACTCTGTTTTAGAAGTCATTTAAACTTAGATAAACTCACTCCTCACTCCCACCCCTCTTAGTTAGCTATAAACCCACACAAAGAAGAACAAGATGTTATCTGGAAGAACAAACAGATAAGACAAATTGTGGAGCAAGCTAGAATTTAACCACACACTGCCTGAATAACTAACATGAGGGAAATGTAAATCTTGTGACTGGAAAGCCCTAAACCTTGTGAATTCCTCTAAATTTCCAAAATGAGGTAATGCAGTTACCATAAAAACCTGTGAAGGATAAAACTCTAGAGAAGAAAGCCCCAGGGTCACCATTTTCTGTCTCCACTTCAGATTGTCATCCGTTGGTTGAATCAATTTTGTTTGTTCTGATATTCGCAGCTTCTTATGAGTACAGTCATCCCTCGCTATATCACAGTTCACTTATTGCAGCTTCACTGTATTGAGGGCTTCTTTAAAAAATATATCTACAGTAATTCATGATCATCATCATTCATGTTGTAGTATGCTTCACTGTGAGTACCCATATAGAATTTTGCATGTTGTTAAAATTACATAGGTTTAAGAGTGTAAAAAGTGTTTAAGAGTATATGAAGTGTTTATAAGAGTGTGGGAAAGGTTAACAAAAGAGTGGGAAAGGTTTATAGGACTGTGGGAAGGGTTTATAAAGCCTTAAAATATATATAAATAATAAAATATAACACCACTACTTCGCGGATTTTCACCTATCACACGGGTCTCTGGAACGTAACTCCCGCAATAGATGAGGGATCACTGTATTTCCTCTCTGACCTGCAGTAATAGTCTAAATAAAGAGCTGAATATATGTTGTTTGTCTGGCATTCAGAGGATTCAATGTTGTTAGGACATAAATACTTTACAATTAACATACTGACTCAACACAATCCTAATCAAAATTATAACACATTTTTTTGTCGAAATTGACAGGTTCATTCTAAAATTCACATGAAAATGAAAAGGACCTAGGATAGTAAAAATAATTTTGCTTAAGAATAAAGTTATACATCTAATCTTATTATAAAGCTATAGTAATTAAGACACTGTGATTTTGTTGATGAGACAAACAGATAAGTAGAAACAAGAAGAAAGTTCAGAAGTAGACTAACATATGTATGGACAACTGAATTTTGACAAAGAAGTAATGGCAAGTGAATAAAGGACAGTCTTAAAAAATAAAGGACACTCATAAAAAATTAATGATAAAACAATTGGTCATTCATATGCAAAATCAAACTTTTATACATATCTAATTCCATATACAAAAGAAGTTCAAATAGAGTAGAGGAAAACAATGTAAATAAAGCATAAACTGTAAAATTTTTAGATGATAATGTAAGAAAAAATCTTTGTAGCCTTAGGTCAGGCAAAAATTTCTTAGGTACACTGCCATAACCATGATGCATAAAAGAATAAAGTAATAAATCTACAGACACTGTTAAGAGAATAGGATTGCCACCACTTCCATCTGGGTGAACTACCATGAGGGTAGCCCTTCTGATCACTGCTGTTGCTGCAAGCCAGATGAACAGTGTGGGGGTGGTCCATCCCATCACCAGTGCTGCAATCCAGGAGAACAGCATTGGAAGCCCCAGAGAACAGCACCTTCCCTCACTGCTGCCATGACTGAGATGAACTGTTCAGGAAGGCCTGGAGGCCAGAGGGAATGCCAGCAACACAGTAGGATCTCAACTAGGATGCACAGGATGGACAGGTGTGAGTAGTGGTGTGAAAAGAACAAAGCAACAGTAACAATACAAGCAAACAGGTAGTAAGTTAGGTGAAACACAGTAGTACTTGAAGACAAAGACACACAAAATAGAAGCCGGCTGGTAGAATTCCCCTTGTTTTCTCTCTTTTTCTTTTCTCTTTTCTTTTTTCTTCTTTCTTTTTTCTCTTTTCTAAACAGTTTGGGAGAACTCCAGCCACAGAAAACTAATCCCATCCCCCAAACCCAGAAACCAAGTTCACATTATCCCCTGCTTACTCCTTCATTCTTCATCTTCTGTCTTCTTCTCTAGTTTTCCAAAGCTTGCATGATCATCCTTTGTCTTCCAGGTTTGCTTTTAATTTCTTTTCACTTATCTTTTTTTGTTTGTTTGTTTTTTGTTTTCTGGTAGCAGGAATTGAACTCACGACCTTGCACTTGCCAGGCAAGTGCTGTGCTGCTGAGCTAAATCCCCAGCCCCCCTTATCTTTGTTTTATCCACTATCCTCCTTAAATCTCCCCACCACAGGGTAAAAACAATTCTACCAAGGGCAAACACGTTGTATACAAGCTCCCAATGTACAATCATTTCAGCTGTATAACTGTAGATTTTACTCCTATGATTTAAGGTACAAAATTAAAAGTTACCATAGTTTGTCAGTTTCTGAACTGTGCCTGATGCTATTGTTATTGCTAATTATACTACTTTAGCTAGGATGTCATATCTGTTGTATCCATTTGTTTTCCTTTCTGTAACAATAGTGGAAAGCTCTGGGGTAATAACCTCACCACAACCTAGGACAAAAGAACTGGGGACTGAGACAAACAGATATGAACATCTCACTCTTAATTAACTGGGAAGTAGGATCTTGGGACAGACACAAACCAAGAACCTCTTATGCACAGAATACATCCCTCAAAAACAGACATTATCTACAGAATACTTTATACTAGTCATCTAACTACCTACTACAAAAACTTACAAGGATCAACACAGAAACAAAATAAAAACTTTTGAAATAGAAAATGACAAGACACAGAAGCAAAATGCAGTCTCAGACCTCCATCCCACACTGAACAAGTCCAGGAGACAATGAGATAGAGGAAAATTGAAGACACACACATAAAATTTCTGAAATGATAGGAAATGAAGTAAAGAAAGAAATTCAGGAGGCTATAGAGGAAATCATATCAGAAATAATCTCTCAGGTAAAAAAGAAATGATAACAATCATAAAAGAAATTCTCAGTAAATCTAAAGTAGAGATAGATTTAAAAAATAGAGGATGGTAGGAAAATGAAGGAAACCCCAAAAGATCAATATAGGAAAACAACAGAATTCATGAAAAGAATTTAAACAAATATGCAGGAAATTAAAAATTCCACTGAGAGCTGGCAAAACCACTTTAAAGAAACTGAACATAGAATTTCAGACCTTGAAGACAGGATTGCAAATAGTGATCACAAAAGGAAAGATCTCTTAAAAATAACAAAGGATCAAGAAATAATAAATCAGCAGCAGCAAGATGATGCAAAGAAAAACAATGTAAGACTGATAGTCATCAATGAAAAAGCAGGCATCAATACAAACTACATAAAAGGACTATTTGCAGAAGTAGTAGCAGAAAGTTTCCCCAACATGGGAATGGAATCTGACATACACTTAAGTGAGGCATATAGAACTCCAATTAGCCATGAGCAAAATAAATCTATACCCAAACATATAATAATCAACATCCACCCAAAGTGAACTCCACAATAAAAAATGATCAAAAAAGACAAAGAAGGTCACCACATACTTGTTATGGGAAAACCTCATGAGGAAGAGTTAACAATCAGATATATGTATGCACCAAATATGGGCACACTCAAATATATATGGCAAATAGTAATGGACATAAAAATCAAATAAGCAATAACACAATTTAACAGGGGAATTTAATACCCCATTGTCACAAAGAGATAGATGAACTACATGAAAAATCAGCAAAGATATATCAGAACTGAACCAAACCTATGAAAAAATAGACTTACTAGATGCTTATAATGTTTCACCCTACAGCATCGGAAAACAAATTCTTCTCAGATACACACGGGACAGTCTCTAAAATAGACCATATATTAACCCATAGAACATGCGTAAGTAAATTCTTTTCCCCCATTACATTCAGGGCTCAGGTGCCCCCACAAACCCCCAACATCCCCAAGAGAGGGCTCCCTGAGGAGTCACTAAACCAGATAGAGCACAGCGCTAATCCTCTCTGAACTCAAGATCCACTTCCTTTGTAACGCTGTAGTTTGCATCAGACCAGTCACAGTGTTGAAAGCCTAAAGTTCTAGTACTTGGGAGGCTGAGGCAGGAGGATAGCTGACAGTTGAAGGGAATCCTGGACTACACAGACGCTGTATCAAAAAGCCATAATAGTTCACACAATGTCCGAAAGTAGCTGCTCCATCTATTGCCTGCTTGCTTGCTATCTCTCTCCTTCCTTAAAATGCAGTGCTTCCAAGGTAAGGATCTTCTCTATCTTGCTCATTGCTTAACCCCTGAACACCCTGGCATGTGGTAGAATCTTCCCGAACACTTTGGAATGAATGACTACATGAAGTCTGCTGTTGAATCCTGAAAGTAAAAATTGCCAAAGTCATTAAATACTAATATTCTCTACACATAAGAGAGCTTGAATTTAGAGCATTTGTCTCCCTGTGTTCACATTCTTGATCCATTCATCTTTCTGATTTCAAGAATGCTTATTTTTCTGTTTACAAGCCCAGGGCAGCTTCTGTGACATAAATTTCAGGTTACTTCCTCACGGAGTACCAATAATGCCCCCTTTGATATTGTAATTTATCAAAACCTCAAGTTCAATATAAATAATTTAGGAGATAGTCTTTGTTCAAAAATGCAGAATATTTGGGGGCAAAAATAAATATTCTGACATGGCCAAAGTGTTGGGGTGGGAAGAAATGAAATCATCTTCTGTATTGACAAATACTGGCTGGATTTCTTTTACTTTTTGCTTCCTCTACAGGTGAAAACTGAGTAAGACAATTGTCACTATGGTCAGGGATATAGCCCAGTGGTACAAGTGCCTACCTGCCAAGCGCAATGTCCTGAGTTTGATTCCCGGTATCAAATGGTCACTCTGAGCCTTAAAATCACACACTTCATAAATAGGAGAACCAGACTCCAGCTAAAATCTTCAGCCATCAGGAGCTGCAAAGATTTGCTCTATGTCTTAAACACTTGTACCCAGAAATGACCTTTGTCCCTTCTGCTCATGTTGTGCTGGTCAAATCAGATCACATGGCCAGCCTCTTGCATCAGGAGCTGGGGGGAAGTCACTCTGTGTTCCTAGAAGAAGAACTGGAAAGCTAGTGGGCAGCTTGACACCTTCATCACAAATGACTTCAGCAGCAGCAGGAGAGCACCCTTAGCCAGTGGGCAGCCATGAAAGATGTGAGCACTAGGCAGCAATGTGAAAATGACTGAAGACAGGGATCTGTGACCCCACAAGGCCTGGTTTCAACCTACAAACACTCACTAGTGTTCATGCTTTCAAGCATGTGGGCCTATGTGTTCAGGTGTTGCCCTGAAGGTGAGGGTACTTGAGACACATCTCTGCCTATGTAAACAAAGATTTGCAAGTATCTATCTGCTCTCCTCTGTGGGTGGGACTCCCCAGTTGCACCACCCCACAAACATCTATGACTGCCCCACACCACTCCTCCTTGCCCAAACATCTTCCCAACAGCTGGAAAGTCTACTGGCTGACTTTGCCAAAGTCTCTCTTAAATTCCTTCTTTCTTAGAAAGTAGCTCTGGCAAGTGCTAGCAGTTCACACCAGATGGGATGCATTTACACAGAACCAGAACCAAAGAATGGCCATCTCTCTGCAAGGTGACATTGAACATCTTCTAAAGTTCTGCTTGTCACACCTGTCAACATCACAAATCTGTGTGTGCACTTTTAGCAGAAGAGACTTCCCTGATTAAGAGAATATTTTCTAAACAAACATACAGTTGGATCTTTTTCATTATACCTGCTATTCATTTCACATTCTCATGGTCCTGAATTGAAGCCAAAAGGATGTTCTTTAGTCATGTGTGTCTTTGAGAGTTGCAGCTTAGATCTGTCCATTCTTGATTTAATTTATGAGACAAACGTGTTCTGACTGCAAGTGCGTGCCAGTTACAGTCATTTCCCTCTTAGGGCATTGCTCTGGGGAGTCAGAATATCCAGCTTCAGGTTCAGGAAGATGTGATGCTGCAGGCTGGGTTCCTTGGAAAGTGGCTTTGTGATGAAAACTAGCAAGCAAGACACTGAACAGTGGGATCTGTACCATGAAGGGAAAGGAATGACATGGGATGAGGCAGAGGGAAAACCCAAGTTGGAGCAAAGACTTCAACACAAGCTTCAGTTGGCCCATAAGAAGCTAAAAAGTTAAAAAGGCCTATCTGAGCCACCCACCTCACAACCAAGATGGGGGGCTCTCTGCACGGAGCAGTCATCAGACTCCATCACCCAGGAGGGACATGCCTTGGAGGAAGTAACACTGTCCAGCCCACAGCAATTTCCAGAGAAGGCCACAAGCATTTCCTGCCACTGAGGACCAAAGGCATTCATTCTTGAAGGAAGATCTGGTGCAATATTACAATATCCACTACATCTTTACACCAGTAACTATAGTTCAGTTAGGCAGGGGGAGTTCTTGGAAGGAGTCCAGTGGACCAAACAGATCAGCCTGCAGATATGGTGAGCAACCAGAACTAAATACCTTGGGCCACCACAGGGACCCTGCACTCAATAAATAGCAGGTCTCCAGCAAAGTGATGGACATTTCTAGTCCTGCACTGAACTCTGTAAAGCAGTCTATGCATTTCAAAGGCCACATCAGCTGATAAGTGCAAGGTAGGAGCAAATTTTTTTGGTCCTGCTCCAACACTAGATTCTGCTAACAACCAACAAAGAGCCCGCTGCTGCAGAAAGTCTAAGTCCATACACCAGACCGACCCATATGTGCCTGCGAACACCAAGGATAATATCTGCTCCCACGTCTTTTATTTTATTTTTCTCTAGACCTGCCTTTCATCTCCAGATTCAGGCATTTGCCTACTGTTAAAATTTCTTCTATCCTGCTGACTTCTGGGAGGAATTGGAGAACATGAACTGGTTTGGGTCCTCCTCCTCTGGACTTCTGGCTCATGACCACCACCCTCTAATGCTCCAGATCCTGGAAGTCTTAGGCAACCTCTCGAAGCAGCTAGGAGATGCCTGGTATTGAGGGTCAAATTGCATCCCCTCAAATGACACTGAAGTTTTAATCCCCAGTAAATCAAAATGTAACCTTATTTGGAAATAGGGTCTTTCTAGAGATAGTTAAGTTCATACAAGTTCGATTCAGAGGGTCTAACCCAATATGATGGGTATCCTTAAAAGGAAGGGACATTTGGACACTGAGGCAGAGTCTATATGAACATGAAAGGAGAGATTGGGCTGAAGTATGTAGAAACCAAGGAACACCAAAGATTGCTGAGAAACCATCAGTAGATAAGGGAGAGTCGTCAAAGTCTCCTTGCTGGCTTCAGAAGGAACTCCATCAATGCCTTAATCTTGGACTACTAGCTTCCAGAATCATGCAGCAATAATTTCTGTGTATTAAGCCACAGGCTTGTAGTACTTTGTTACAGTAGCCCTGGGAAGCTGCATCCCTGGGGACCTAGTGTTTGTTGCCTGCTTTCTAGCCCTCACTCTAGAGGGGTACCATTGGCTTCCCAGGAACAGGTAGATAGGACACAACACCAAGGACACAGGGCCATCAAGTAATAGACGAACTAGGTGATTTGCAAAGCAAAACCACCAAATATCACCTCATACCCATTAGGATGACAAAATATAGAAAATAATAGATTTGGTGAGGATCTAGAGAAATTGGGACCCTTGTACTTTATGGATAGGAATGATACAGCCACTTTGGCAAACAGTACAGAGGTTCCTCAAAGACTAAAAATAGTATCACCATATGATCCAGCAATTTCACTTCAATATAACTAAAAGAACTGAAATCAGGGTCACAAAGAGGCATTTGCACACCCATGTTTTACAGCATTATCCAGAAAAGCCAAGAGTGGAAGCAGCCCAAATGCCTATCTCCAGATGAATAGATAAGGAAAATGTAGAAAATACGTACAGGGAAATATTAGTCACCCATAAAAATGATAGAAGTCCTGTCATATGTTACAACATTAATAAATCTTGAAAAAATTTTGCCAAATGAAATGAGCTGGTCACAAAAGGACAAAAACTGCATGACTAGAGCAGTCATGTCTAGAGCAGTCAAAATCACAGAAACACAACATAACAATGTTGGTCAGTGGGGCAGGGGTGTGAATGGAGAGATGTTTTTCAATAGGTGCAGATTTCTAGTTTTGCAAAATGAGAAAGTTCCAGAATTTTGCACAACCATATGAATATAATTAACACTGCGTAACTGCACACATTAAATGGAAACTTTATTATGTGGTTTTAGAACACAATTAAGGAGAAAAAAAGGTGAAGAAAGAGGAGAAAGTGGAGGATGAGGAGGGAAAGAGAAAGAAAGGAAGGAAGAAGGGGAAGAGGAGAGGAAGGAAGGCAAGAAGAAGGCACAGTGGCACCTCGGGCCGACACTTGGCTCCCCAGCACTCTGCCACTCGGTGCTGGCAGCTCTCCACACAGCTTGAAGGGAGGTCACAGACAGAGGGGTCAGTTCGATAGGCACAGGTGGCCCAGAGGGGGCGTTCACTGGAAATCTGTTGGGCGCCCGTTATCTCCCAGTCTTATTGACCATCCTGGAAACCACCTGCAGAGGGTGAGGAGCTGGAGCTCAGAGGGCGAGGGGGCCCCTCGAGTCCACACTGCTGTGGGCGGAGCTGGGGCTTCCCTCCACCTCCACAGCTCCACTCGCCTTGCAGAATCCCTTGGCTTCACCAGACACTGGAAACTTTTCAAAGCAGGAACTGGAACTCTAGCTGCCACATACACTCATCTGTGTAGTCTCTGTTTCTTCTGTTCTTTCTCTTTTTAAAAAAATTTTCTGGAAGGGAAAGCTGATCATCCAGTGAGAACTATTTTCCTTAGAGATCATTTAAGGTACTTGGCAACTTGGATTGCCAAACATGGCAAAAGAGAACAAAGTAAGATATGGGACCAAGGGTGAAAAGAAAATGTTCCAGGAGTCCTCAGAGGCCAGGGAGCGTTTTAGGCTGCCCACTTCCACCGCACTGCTGCTGCAGCCACTGCTGAGGCATCCACACCACCTTCTGAGTTGGCAGCCCCTCGGGGATGCAGTCAGGGTGGCCTAGGCCACCTTGCCAGTGCCAGGACGCTGCAGACCTCTGCAAGGGGAACAAACCCACCGCCCACCTCCCCAGCTCAGAGTGTTCAAGTTTCTTCCCACTTGCCAAAACCTGATTTCCTGTTTCTAAGAAAAAAAGTTTTAAAATACTCTTTAAAAAAGACTCTTTAAGGCAGCTTAAACATCAAAGAGGTCTTAGAAAGTAAGGTTTTGTTTGGTTAGAGGCACATGGATCAGAAAAATTTCCATTAAATTTCCCTTTTAGGGGCTGATGATTTTTACTGGACTTGGGCAAAATGCTTGTGGACAACTTATATGATTCTTGGAGGCTGCAAGGAGCATGCAACTGGTCCACTCTGCTCCCAGCAGACACGTGGAGCCAAAGGCTGAGAGAAAGTGAGGGCCCAGCCCACAGCCTTCCAGGAGCAGGTACCAGAGACGGCCTGCTGACCTCCCGCTCACAAACTACAGTTTCTCCTGCAATTAGAAGTTTCAGGATTCAACTAATTGCAGGTTTCTCCTGCAACTAGAAGTTGCAAGATAATTTAAAATTTGAACCATTTAGAGGGAAGATAGTAAGTGTTCTTATTCTTTTGATTAAAGAACCATCAGAGTCTGGGAAGAATGCCAATAACTAACCTTTACCGAACACCCCCAATGCATTGTTCATTTTATCACCACAATAATTCTATGAGCATCTCGCTGTGCTCGCTCCCTTTCACAGGCAAAAAAGCAAGAAGGAGTCAGATTCTGGCTTAACATTTTCCTATTTTTTCTCCCCTTTGGAGTGGCCAAAATGTGGCAGCTCTTTCCAACACCTGGTCAGAACTAACCCTGGAAGCAATTCTAAGAGGGCAAAATTATTGTCTTCACTGCACAAAATAGAAAATCAGGTCATAAAGAAATGGATTTGCCCAAGACCTCTCCACCAGTACGTGGCAGAGCTCACACCTGAGCCCAGCCTGGCCTGTAGGACCTGCTCTCTCCCTGCTGCCCCATCACAGAGCTGTTAAGAGGGTCAAATCAAAGCACAGGAGCAAAAGCCTTCTGTACACACTGCAGAGAATTTAACAAGTTGGAGGGACCGTCATGCTGAAACGCAAGTTGTTCTGTCTTCCTAAATGTCCATGCTGGCTTGTGACATCAGGATCCAAGAGCCTGGCAATGAGGAGGCACCCAAGTCCCTCAGCTGGAAAGCATTTTCCAAATAAAAGATTTGATTGAACTCACTCTTGTTTTCCTTGAGTGGGTCCCAACCTCCTGCATGATTAACGAGGCAGCAAAATTTTGATTCTGATGGCCATTCTTGGAGGCCAGTGAGAATCATGGAGCCGGGCACCCTGAGCCTGCAGGGCAGAAGACAGCCTGTGGAGAGACAGGCGCTGCCAACTGCTTGTGTCACACCAAGCGGGAGCAGCACAATTGGGCCAAGCCCCTCTTTGTGCATGGGTTGGGTCACTTGCATGTGCAGTAAGCAGCACTGCAAACAGCACCCCATTCAACTGGAAAGGGAAATGCATCACAGTCTTGGCCTAAGGGACACTGCCCACTGTTCTGAGGACTTCTTCCTCACAAATAGTCCCCTGCCCTGGTGGTCAGACTCTGTCATTCCCTCTTCTCTTCCCCATTAAATGAACAACAGCAACTTATGCCAATGCTATTACTGAATTGTGTTCTTCCCATAATTCACATGTTCAAGTCCTACCCCAGTGTTTTTAGAAACGCTCCTAAGTGAGTAACGTAAAATGAGGTCATTAGGATGCCTTTAGTCCTGTGTATCTGGTATCTTTATAAGAAGAAGGGATTAGGAATAGACACAGTTGAAAATCTATGAGAATACACAGGGAGAAGGTAGCTATGGATGCATCATGGAGAGAGACACAACACTCCAGTGCCTGGGTCTTGAGTGCCACAGCTCCAGAGTCTGGTGTCTGAGCCCCAGTAGGGTGTGCTTTGTACAACAGCCATAGCAAACTAATGCAACCAGTATCTGACCTATGTGAGAGGTATTCTGTGTTTGCTGAATGAAAGGAATGATAAGAAAAACCTTCTCAGTGCATCCCCAGGGAGTTTGCAGTCTCAGGGGTTGACAGTATTCTTTCTCCCTCAGTTTCTGCCTGGTTCGAGAATCGCTGAACCAAAGAGCTGTGGGCTTCTTCCTGGAGAAGGTATTCTAACGATCTGAGTCTCCCAGTGGAACAATTCCCAGTTACTGTGACAGGTGAATGCTGACATTTCACCACTATCTCCTGTCTCAAACTCAACCTTCCATGTAGGAAGTGCCCAAGGGGAATCTGTGGATTTGAACTGAAGTGACTAAACACAAAAATGGCTTTCAGACCCATTGCAAAGGAAAAATAAAATTTTCCTCTATTCTTCTATACCTAACCAGCCCCTACCCTTCCTCCCTTTGAGTAGTTCATCTTTTGTGAAATCTGCCCAGATAGCTCTTCTTTCATTGACCTTTGTCTTTGATCGGGTATCATTTATTTCTGGTCACACTTATGCTATTTAGTAAGAGGCCTCAGGTAGGCTGACCTGGGAACCAGTCCTAACATTTCCTTGAATCTTGAGCCAAGTCACTTTATTTATGCCTCAGTTTCCTCATCTTTCAAATGAAGGCAATGGTATGTACCAAGCATCCTCACATTCCTCTTCTTCCCTTTCATGATAGAGCCACCCTCACAAACTAGCACACGGAGTCACCAGCTAGAAGCTGTTTCTCAGCTTAATCCATAGTGAAATGCAGTCAAGTGACTAAGTTCAGCCCAGCAGGACTTGTCCAGGGGGTGACGCCCCTTTCTCCTTACTCCTTACAGACTGGCTGATCCATTTGCCAGGGCTTGCTCTCTTTATCTCTTTCTGCAGGTTGGGAAATGGAATCAACAGCAGCAGTCACAGTCACGCATATAGATGGCAGGCTGACCCACCCGCCTGAGTCCCTGGATGCCACATACATAAGTCGTATCATGCCCAGTCTGTACTTCTGACTGTCACTTAAGGGGAATAGACAACTACCTTATTTAGGTCACAGAATACCTGGCCCTTTTGTCACACCAGCTTGCCTGTACTCTGAGTAACGTGCAGTCATAGTTTGGAGACTGGAGGGAAAGTAGTCAGATACTTGACACGTAAGGATCTGTGATGAGTCCATACCAGCAACGATCACAGAGTAAACTGAAGTAACTCAGTAGCTGCAGGTGCCAAAGAGAAGGAAAAGCTCAGCAGACTCTTGTCTGGATATCTGGGAGAATGGTGAGACTCCTAATAGAAATGCGTGTGTGGGGAGGCAGTGAGGAAGGCACTGTGGAGAGAGAAAATGAAGGCAAGCTTTAGCCATGGTGAATTTAGCTGCGGGCCAGGGTCACAGGAAGAGTTGCCCACAAGGAAGGCAGAGATGCAAGCTGAGGTTGAAGCCTGGAAACCAAGGAACACAGAACCTTCTGGTAGGGTGGGGGAGTCAAAATGTGGAAGTAACGAGCTTTCCAAGGGCCAGGGCTGCAGACACAGACACTGGGAGGATGAGGAGACAAGTCTGGCTGGGGCAAAGATTTCCTGGGTCAGGAAGGGAAAAAGGCCTGGAAGTCAGACTATGCCCCATGTGCGGAGTCACAAAGGTCGGAAGGGGTTCAGGCTCTGCTCAACAGGAAGTGGGGCTGTGGGCTCTGCTGAATGGGGGTGATGACAAAGAATCTCCCCATTGGGCAGATTGTCTCCCTGGGTGGGGACAGAGGAAAGCACATCCTCTGGAAAACATCACCAAGGACAACCATTTCACTGTGATTCTTACAGACCCGTGTGAGACCTAGGGAAAAACTCACCCAAATATTCTGCCTCTGGGTGACATGCTACAAGACCAGAGAATTGTAAATGCAAAAGAGCAGATGAAATTAAACTTTTTTTGTCTGGGTTTGTTTTAAGAACTTGGTTGGTCCACCTGCCTTAAGGCTGAGTATTTGGAGATTTTTATGAGACAGTGAAACTAAAAATGGAGTCGCAGTGACCTTGTGGAGTGAAAAGGAGCGTGAGGAGGAGCAGAGGAAGGCTCCGGTCCCCAGCCTCTTGGTCCTCTAATCAACACATGGTGTCAAGGGTCTGCTCCGCGTCTCTCACACTGACTGGAGACTCAAGGCTCGATGCTGTACAGAAAAGCAAAGCTGGACCAGGGGATGAGAGTGAAGGACACAGCTCCTGACACAGGCAAGTCCTTTCCCCATGACTGTACACCAGACACCGGTCAGTGGGCAGGAGCCATGCAGCACCCAGGACTGGAATGTACCAGGCAAAAAGGCCAGCTGGGATCAAGGCTGGGAGCTGGAAAGGGCATGGCATGTGAGGAATGACCCCCGGGTCATGGCTGGACTGAGGAAGATGGGAGCAAAAGGTCTACGGGCAAAAGAAGGTCTTCAGTGAGGGTCAAGATGTCACCAACCTACTGCCTGTCCTCCTGCCTGGCCTGAGCTCGGACCCAGCCTGGTGTTGGGAGCCGTGTGTGAGGGGTAGGGTGGCAGCAGGCTCAGAGGCTGTGTGAGACTCAGAGGTATGAGAACCGAGAAGCCCACAGCCAGGTTGGCCCACTTGCTCTCTGCCCCAGAAATGTGATAGAAAAACCTATGTCCTGCAGAAGCTGGCACTCACTGACACGGTCTCCTTGCCCCTTAGTTGTTAGTGCTTTGCCCACAACCTGGTAAAATGTATGAGAGTTACTATGCATGCACACCTGTGTGAGTGTGTGTGTGTGTGTGCGTGTGTGTGTGTGTGTGTGTGTGTGTGTGTGTGTGTGTGTGTTAGGAACTCAGTGCCTGCCTCCCCCTGAGGTATGTCCATATCACTTTATTTTGAGACAAGCTCTCTCTAACTTAAACTTGTGACCCTCCTGCCTCAGCCTCCCAAGTGACTGAGATTACAATATATGTCACCACTTCCAGCTGAGACCTACTACTCAACATGCACTAAGAAGGACACAAGCTGCCTCCCAGCAGGTCCAACTATGCAACCTCGGGTCGGCCTCCTCCTCACTCTGGGCCTGGATTTCCTGTGCTATATCATGAGAGGATGAATTCTTTTACCTCAAAGACCTTCCGCCGCTGCCCTGTGAGCCTGTGAACCCAGCACACTGCCCTGTTCTCAGGCGGGGGTGGGGTTCGCACACAGGAGGGCCAGTCCCTCTCCTTTCCTCCCCCAGTGTTGCTCAGACACTTCGCAGCTGGTTTCAAAGGTCCAGCTGGCTCAGTTCCAGAATCAGCCTGTCTTCACAGGAAGGCATGTGATGACCTGCGTGTCGCTCACAGGCTCAGAACACCCTGAAGAGTGTCCACCCCTAAAGCCGCCACTGAGCGGACCACAGGGACACGTGTGGAGAGATCACGGAGACAGGAAGAGACCGGCTGACGAACAGGAATGCTCTGTTTTGAACAGCTTCCCGTTCATGGTCCCAGAACAATGCAGGCATCACTGCCTCCACCCTTCACATTTCAACATCCAGTGTGACCTCCATTCCCGAGGTGAGAACTGAGCGGTCGTCATTTCTACCTCACAGGTGAGAAAACTGAAGGTCTCAGACAGGAGCGCTTAGAGCTGTCCCTGGGGTGGACGTCAAACCTGAAAAGCCCACAACGTGGACCCCTACAACTGTGCTGGGAAAACCCAGGATGGCTGGAGTTTAACAACAGGAAGTGCCCCTGCCTATCTGCATCAGTAAATCAAACCTCATTTTCACATTTCCCAGATATTTGCTGCCTGCCTGTGGCTCCAACTTTCTGGAAATCAGGGACACAGATGCTACATCAAGCCTTCACCCTCCCCAACTTCTGTGGCCTGTGTTAGTCACTCAGCCACTCAATGACTCGTTCTGCCTCTCACCTCCCCACAAGCCCATGTACATCAGTTATAGCAGACAGAGCCATGGAAGGATAACCGAGGCCTGGGCTCTGCCACCAGCCAAGCCCCAGGGCAGATCTGGGATCCAGCAGAGTGCCCTGCTACATCCGGCCCTAAATAAAATCTTTGCAGAGCCTTGGAGAGGCCTCCACCTGCTCTGAGGGTGGACAGATGAAGATACTTAGATGCAGAACACCAGCTACTCTAAGTTTCCACTCTTGAGTCCCAGTACCCTGCCCAGAGACGCCACTGGGCCCCATATACCCAAGGTCCAGAATGCCAGGATTCTGAAGATATATTTGCAAATGTCAGAGGTGCTGAAGATGGAAATTCTGGCCCCATCTACAAGGAACGCCCCTGAGAGATGTACTTTGACTTAAATAACTTGAGACCAAGAGCTGAGAGAAGAGACACAGTGAACTCTTGAGTCCTGCAGAGCCCAAGTCTAATGTGCTGAGAAAGCCAGAAGCAGGCCACCGCCAAGAGGGTGGGCCCGGGACAAGGGCGAGCAGCTGCAGAAGTTACCCTGACGAGTCATTTGTTTCCACTGAGGGGTTCAGCAACCAAAGATCTGTTACACAGAGGAATGGAAAGAACAAATGCAAAGATTCTAGTCCTCTTGTCTCCTGCTTTGGCCAAGCCTATCAGAAAATGAGAGAAAGAATTAACCTCAAGAAGAGCTAAGACATTCAGAATGGATTCCAGTTTGGTCTGGAAAGATATTCTCCTTGCCTCAAACTTCACAAAGTATTTTCATTTGCCACTCTTAGCTCTGAGCATCTCAATACCCTTTCAAAGGATGTTCTATTGTTTCCCTTTACAAATGAGGAAACTGAGGCTCAAAGAAGCAACTTGATTTACCAAGGCCACACAATGCTGATGATGGCTGGGTACCATCCCAGGTCATCTGGTGCAGAACAGATAGCGAGCATACCACAAAAAGTCCTATGGAACAGGAATTTCTTACACCCCGGATTCAAAGAGAAACTAAATTCAAAGCCAGCAGGTGAACCCAGGTTTCTTAGCACTAAAACTTCTACCACACTAAAGTAACCTAGCCATCTCTCTGTGCCCTGCTCTATCTCTCCAAGCTGCCAAAACAACATCTGGTATGCCGTAGGTGCTAAATAAACAGCATGTTGGTGAACAAGTCCTCCTTTGAAGTTTATTAGCAAAACAGATGATGGTCTTCGCTGTACAGAGTCAGTGATTTGCCTTGCTCCAGGCTTACATCTGAATTTGGAGAAAAGCAGTTGACTTAGCTGTCAAATATGTCCCCCAGGCTCCTTCCCAATAAGGACGGGACAACGAGAGAAAGAACCTACTGTTCCAGTCTGGAATGAGAATTAAAACCATGGAAAAGGCTCTGTTCTTTTCATCTGCAGAGGCATGGGGGGAGGTAGTTCTTCACAGTACTACAGCGGCATCCAAGAGGACGGGCAGCTGGGTAACCAGATGCCACCTTCCCTCTCACCATCTGTCAGGTTGCAGAGGTAGAGCCACTGCTCACTGAAAATCATAGTGAAAAACTGGGATGTGTACTACTAGTGCAATCTCACTCAGACTACTCCTATCTGCACCAAGCACCAGACGAAACATAAGCAGCTGAGGTGGGCAGGACAGCTAGTGACAAGGTCCTGCTTGGTCCCCTTCTAGATGAGAGCTCCTCCAATCTCACCGTAACCCTGCAAAAGAAAGATCCTTATTTTACAGAGGAGAAAACCCACAGATGAAAAAGGTTCTGATTTCCTATCTGATTAGCCAGTGTCACAAACAGGATTTGCACCCAGGACTCCCAGGGCATGAAGCCTGTGTTTCCTCCCATACAACCTGACTAGCATCTACTAAATTGGGGATGTTTTCACAGAGGAAAGTGCCCTGCAAGCAGGCTTCCCTTACTCTGCCTCACAGAGTTATGAGGATCAAAGAGACAGAGCAGATAGAACGATCTGCATTGTACAAATGCATAGTGGAGAATAAATGTTTAAGTGACACACGTGTGTAAAGTGTGCTACATGTTTGCAAACTTGTAATTACACTACATGTAATTCCTGTTTTGTAAAGCAAAAACTCTCTCTTCAAACCACTTATCTTTGGTAAAATAATTATGAGCCGTTTGATTAAGAGTACTGCACCTGGCATTTGAATACAGGACAGAACCTTCTGCTTTTATGATCTTGTAAGTTTTTATGTTACAAGGCGCTATTTGTTTCTACACTGATGTCTGTGCTACCTTTCTGTCAGCTGTGACAAGAATACCTGAGAAAAACAACCTAGAGGAAGAAAGGTCCGTTTGAGTTCCTAATTTTAGAGGTTTCAGTTCCTGGCTTGCTGGCTCTATTACTTTGGGCCCCAGGGGAGGCAGACAGCAGGGCGGCAGGAGCACGTGGAGGAGGAAGCTGCTCACTTCATGGTAGTCAGGAAGAAGAGAGAGAGACAGAGAGAAAGGGCCTGGACAAAGCAGAGTCCCCAGGGGTGTTACCTCATGACCGGACTCATTCTCCCCATCTAAGCCTCCCCTCCTAAACATCTATCACCTTCCAATAGTGCCTTCAAATTATGAATCCATCGATAGACTAATTCACTGCTGAAATTAGAGTCCCCGTGATATGGTCACCTTCCAAAACCCCACCTCTGAGTATTGCTGCCTTACCAAGCAAGCCTCAACACACAATCCTTAGAGGGCACTCTAGATGTAAAATATGTATCTTCCAAAGGCACTGCTGTGGTTTCTATCTAGATGTCCACAAAGAGCTTCATGTGATTGTAGGTGGGGCTTTGGGAAGCGATCAAATCTCCTTTGCCTTATACTCATCAGTCTGCAGTGCTTTTAGGAGAGAGAGCCTGGTCAGAAGAGACAGGCCACTGGGGGCGGGACATAGAAGTGGACAACCCAGGTCCAGATGACTGCAGCCTCAAGAGACACCCTGAACCAGAGCCACCCAGGTAAGCTCCTCCTGGCTTCCTCATCTCAGACCTTGGGGAGCCTGTGCTGCCATACCATTATCATCCAGAGTCCAGAGTATATGGATGCTGTGTGCTTCTTCCTTGAAACCATTGCATCTCAGAGTAATGTGCTACCCCGCGACAGCTAAGTACTACAAGATCTTCCCAGCAGCACTAACCCTGAGGTAAAGTGAAATAGCAGTTGCTCTAGGGACTTGTGAAATTCGGAGAGTAAGAGCAAACTCTGAGGCCAGGTGGAGTGAGGGACTCCTCTCTATAGGGTGCAGGAGGGAAAGGGTGGAGCTCTGGTGTCCAGGCTTACTGTGCACTCCCTGGGCTGCTGACCTGCGCAGGATGGAGCATCCCCCTGCCTCACACCCTCTGTGGAATTGCTGGATTATAGCTTTTCCAGGAAGAAACTAAAGCACACAGGGCTCTACTAAGAAATCAGAGCTGAGAGGGCACATGCGGTGTCTTCGGCCTTGTTCGGGGCAGGGGAGGGATGGTGGGCCTGGGAGCGGGGAGGCAGGGCTGCTGGCTGGGGGTGATGGAGGCCAAGGAGGGAGGCCCCTCCTCTTCTCACAGGTAAACAAGTCCCTGGGCTGAGGCTAATTAAAGGTCTGCCTCACATTTTATCCTTTTAAAGGAAAAACTCAGGGATGTACCCAGACCATCTGTGCTTGCCAAGAGGGGCCCCTTTCCACCCACCTGACATCCAGGAAGGAGCAGAGAGGGCCTCTCCTCCACTTTCCTCCTGTCTGCAGGCCAGGCCTGCGGCCGGAAGCTGAGAGAGAGCCCTGCGAGGAGGGAAGACAGAGGTCTCCAGCCAGGTCTGCGTTGTCCTGGAAAGAGGGCCGCAGCCTGAGCCACCATCCTGAGTGAAGACAGTGTCCCCAGGACCAGTGGACTTGCATCAGTGCTTTGTCTGTTCTTGAAATCAACCAACCGCCCAAGAAATCTGGACTCAACACATATATTAGTACATTTTAAAAATCATTTTTAAATGCTTTTGCTTTGTATTGTTATAAGTATAACACGGTTTGGACCTCTAGTAAATAAAGCACAAAAGCTAAAAGTTTATTTTTTGTAAAAATAAATAAAGTTGGGCTGATTTATTAATACTCATGGTCATTCCCCCCGACAGATGTGTACTTATACATATTTTGCAGTTTGTACACTGAAACTATATTGTAAAGAAAAGGAGGGGAGGAAGAGAGAGAGGGAGGGAGGGAAAGGAACAGAAAGACAGAAAGAGAGACAGAGAAAAAGAGAGTAAAGAACTGTTTTACAGTGTGCCCTAAACCCTCAGCTGAGCCCATGGCTTTGAAGCTACAACAGTTGTCCCCATATGAGTCCTGGCTGAGGTGAGGATCATGAGTCGGGTACTCTCACTGTCTCCCCAGCACACAAAGGAGAAGCCAACCCCTTGTCCTGTCCCAGGTGTGGGTAAATGGCCCTGCCCTTCCCAGCCTTCCTCTAAGTCATTAAGTTACCCAAACTGGGCTACAACTTGCCACCCTTCTGCCTCAGCCTCCCAGAATGCTGGGATTACAAGCCTGCACCACCACACTCAGCTGGCAGTGTTCCTTTGCCTCTGTCCCCTCAGCTCTATTGTCCCTGACCCAGACAGGACTGGCCCTGACACTTGGTTGGTATCTGTTGCACATGTTGGTAGGGTAACAAATCAGCTGGCCCAAGTGTTCCTGTGGCAGAGCTGGGCAGATCCACAGTCTCCCACCCCTGGGGCCTGTAGACCTCAGTGGACACCCACCTGCAGAAGGTGCTGGAGACAGCACGAGACCCTGCTCCTCCAGCTTGCTCATCCCTGTCCAGGACAGAAGGTCAGCAGCATGGAAAAAGTGGTTCTTACCATGGCCATTACAAATCATGTGGGTGTTGCTGTGCATTTTCACTGAAAGAATTATTTCCAAAGGGAGGGACCCTGCAATTACAGTCATGGAGAATGAGCAGCCCATATTTCAAAGCAGGTTATTTAGAGCAGAGAGAAAGTCCACAGCCGCTCACAGGGCCTACAAGGGCTACACGGCAGGAGGAAGGTGGTTGCAGAGGAGGTGACAGGCAAGTGACAAGTGCTGACTGGGATGGCAATGCAGCTGAAGGGCCCAGGCAGAAGCAGTCGCAGGGACAGGAGACGGGTTCAGGCCCCAGAACCCTCACACACAGACACAGTGGCCCCATGAAGTCCCTCTGTCTCCTGTTTGGTAAAGTCTGGGTTCATAAGAACATTCGAGGACCCGAGGAGGCTTAAGCTCCAGGAGCACAGGTGACACCTGAGGCCTCCTTCCCTGCCTTGCACCCCCCATGAGTCACTATGGGATGCACAAAGGAGCAGAGCGTCAGCCCAGGACCCACAGTCAGTATCCCTGGCGGCGTCCTTGCACCTTCTCACTGCCAGGAAATGTTGAATTGATGAGCAATCAGCAGGCGTTCCTCGGGTGCTCAGCATGGTGGGGATGGCAAAAGGGAAGACAACGTATGCGTGGATGGAAGCATCGCAGGATGCCCCATCAAGAGAGCCAGTCTTATGTCACTGCAATACATAAAAAATGTGAAAAATAACTTGAGCATTCCTCCAGAGTTTGGGTTGCTCTGAACACACGTAAAACACAAGACAGAATGCAGACTTCGGACTAAGAACAGAAGGCTATAGGTGGCTGGAGAGAGAGGACAGGGGTGAGGAGCAGGTGGACCCAGTTGACAAAGAAGAAAGTGAGGAAAGAAGTCTTTGAGCAGGGGCTGAATACTTGAGCACTGAGAGATAGTATTAAGAAAAACTGTGGGACATGCTTGGATTTTATTACACTGAGGGGTCCAGGATACCCCAGCTGCTCTTAGACATGAAAAGTCAAAGATTGCATTAACAGCTGAACTTGGGGACCCACAACCTCCAAGCAGAGTTTTCTGGAATTTTGTTTGTTCGAAGTCTAATCCCAAATTCAAATCTTAGGATCATACCACCAGCTAAGCAGTCACATAGGACCAGGAACCAGAAATAAAAATACAGCAGTCTGAGGAAAGAGGGAGAGCCTGGGTCTCAGCTCTCCAGGCCCTGCCTGCTCCAGGAAGGAGAGAGTACCGTGCTCCCCAGAGCGGTCTTTCAGTGGGCAGCAATCCCCAGTGGAATTCACTCATTTGTCTCTATCTTGGAATCCAACATCCACCATGCTGGAAGAGGAGGATGAGGAGGTAGGGAAGAGGGAGGCCTCCTTGCCCGCCTTCCTGCAGGTCCATCCAGGCTAGCGGGGGTGGGACATGTCTGCTCTTCCTAGCTTCACACCCTTTTACTTACTACATCCTCTGCCTGAATGGCTTTCTACAGCTTGGTCAGTACCCACACATCCAGCCTGGATCACCTCTCAAGGGTGGCTTCCTGGAGTGCTCCGATGAGCTGTGGCCTCAGAGAAACGCAGGGTATTACTGTGGCCATGTATAGCCCTGGCCCCACTCCCTTATCACCACCCAATTACTTCTCCAAGACCCTCAAACATCACTGTGCTCCTTAAGGATGGGAACTGGCCTTCTTTTTCCTTTTCAGCTCCGCATAGGGGCAGTGGCTCAGAGGTGAGGGTGGGGAGGGGAGAAAATACTATTCCAGATGACAGCGAGGTCACTCTCACATGTCCTGCTCAGGCCTTTTGTGCATCCTGTGGAAGAGGAAACCTAGTGAAGAAGAGATGGCTGTCATCTTAAATCCAACCAAAACTCAAGCCTAAAACTGTTAGGAAGGGCAAGCTCCGGAGTTAGAGCCCGAGACAGCAGCTAGGTGTTTGCTGTCCCTTCCCCTGCCTGGTCTCACACAGGCATCACCCGCTCCTCCCACACCCCTCCCCACCGTGGGAGCTCCTCCCCCTTGCTGACACAGTGACACTCACACGCACCTCCCAGACAGATTCCACTGGGGCCCACACCAGTCCTGCTCTGCCTCATGGGAACCAGTCTGATGAGGTGGAAGGAGCGTGACTGAAAGGCAGAAGACTGGCTTGTTATCTGGAGTCTATTGAGATTCAAGGTTGAGCACCCTGAGCAAAACTGCCCGACCTTTAAGGTCACAGAGGGAGTTTCTGGGAATGTGAGAACCTCAGTGAGCTTTGGCTGTGTTGACTGCGTACTGTGAGTCACTGAACCGAGGCCTGCTCTGTGCACTACCTCTTCAGAACCCAGCCCCATGCCTGCTACGTAGCTGGTGCTCAAACTCAAAATATATGCATGGAAAACAGTTGCCACATTTGAAGTTGCTGTGTTTAGCGGTGTCGAGGTCCTAACAGAGGAGCTGTGCATTGCATGAAGGCTATCCAGCTCTGAATCCCATGAGTCATCTTTGATGGTGATGTGTGTATCTGATGCTACTGATCACAGAGAGCTTTGGCCCCCACAGAACCACTCAAATGCATGGAAGAGGAACCCCATCAACACTAGGCTCATCAAGGGCAGAATTTTAATAATTTCTCTTTCTCAGGTCTCAGCCCTGCCCTGGCACATGACAAAGGCTAAGAATGGGTCTGCTCATTCATTCATACAGAGCTCAAATGTATGACCCTCAGATGGTTAGAGAGGTGGCTTATTCAGGTCCCACAGAATGTTATTGACAGACAGCGTTTTGTCAGGCCTTTGTACTTCCTGCTACATTATGTAAGTATTATGCAATCACCAATATGATGTGAAGCTATGAGGGAGATTCAAAGGCAGTGACCCAAACACTTTGTCCTGTTGGCCACTATGTCCATCAAAGACAGGAGGACAAGGCTTTTCCTGTGCTGGCAGGGCTCTAGGTGGGACCAATGAGCTCACTATAGGTGTCCATGGGGTATCAGAGCTTGGAAATCATCTGCCTCCAGGTGCAAAGGATATAAACTATAGTCATAGTAGTAGGTTGAATCATGTCCCCAAGAAGGTATATTATAGTCCTAATCCCCAGGACCTGTGAGCATGGTGTTGTATGGAATGGAGTCTTTGCAGATATAATGGAGTTAAGGTTAGGTTATATTGGATTAAGGTGGATACTCAATTCATTGGGTGGTAGTGTTATAAGAAGCCATACGGGAACAAAGAGGCCCACAGTGAGAACAGCATGAGAAAATAAATGTCAAGATTGGACTGAGGCAACTAAAAGCCAAGGTACACCAAGGTTTGCTGGGAGGACCAGAAACCAGAAAAGCTGAAAGGTCTCTGCCCTAGAGCTGTCCCAAAGAATTTGACCCTGTTGACACCTTGATGTGAGACGTCCAGCCTCTACACACGTGAGAGAATACATTTATATTGTCAACCATGTTTTGGCACATTGCTGCAGTAACCACTAGAAACTAATACAGGAGAAAAGAGCTGAAGTAAGAGACATTTCTCTGCAATACAGGTTGAAGGAAAGGACATGGGAGAGTGAAGAAACTGAAAGAGATGGAGATGCAGCTCATAGTCAATACTTGAAGACCCAAAGATTCCTGTCCTGCCCAGTTTTTGAAGACTTAAATTTCATCAACACAATCAAATAATGTTAGCATAGAACTCTGTGAGCATGATATATTTATAATTACAGGATTAGGGAGTAGTATTTGCTTCAGAATGGGACAATCATCTGATTTGCTCATAATCTAGAACAAGTTCAATCCTAGCAGTTAGTCAACCCACCTCGCCCCTAGCGCAGACACACAAAGATATGGCATAGCAGAGATCACAGTTTAGGCTGGGACACTGCATTGGGTCAGTGTACATATAGTGTTTGACCAGAATTCCTGGGACCTTGAGGAGGCAGAGCAGGGGTTAGGGAGGAAGAGAGGGATAGGAGGATTCACACAGGAGGAGACAGCTTGGGCTGAGGCCAGGAGGAGGAATATACTGTGAGGTTGCTAAGAATACAATCAAAGTGACAGAAGTGAAAGAGTCTTCACACAGAAGAAAGCACAGAGCCTGTGGGCTGACCAGCCCAGGCTGCCCTTCCCTTGGCTGGACCTAGCCAAAAGGAAGGAGGCAGATAGCATGTGTCAGGTACTTACAGAGAACAATGGACTTTCCCGTACTTTGAGAGTACAAGAAATACAACTTGCTTTTCTTTACTTTCCTGTACTTTGAGAGTACAAGAAATACAACTTGCTTTTCTTTAAAGTACCTCATTTTCTCTTGTAAGTGTACATTCTGCTCAAGGGCAAAAATCTCTAGTGTAGTTGATATGAGATATTTTCAGAGCTTTACATTTCAGTTCCCAAGACTGCCCCTTTGCACTGATGGAGAGGGGGTGTTGGAGCAGAGGGGCAGTGCACAGTGCCCAGGCACTGCGGAGAGGGCCAGGGGCACATCTGTGTCCACATCTCCCCACAGCTGTGTTGCTCAGGGAGCCCAAGCAGAATCGGATCTTACCCCTTCACTCAGGCTACAGCCCTCAGATTTCCTCAACCTGAGTGTCTGCCGCTCTCACAACACAATATGGTGCAGTGGCCTATGTGAGCTTGGTTTTGACAAGCCCAGAATTGTCTTCCTTTCCTATTACTTGGTCCAGTCTGCCATCTTTATTCTCCTCATTTGGGGCAAAGTAAGACCCTTGAAGAACTCGCTGCACCCCTAGGCCAAGGAGCCAGATGTTGGGCAGAGGTGCTCAGACCCTCGCCACTGGAACTCAGAGCTAAACTCAGCCTCTGCCTCACACCTCCAAAGGCAATAAGGCGGCTTGTACCAGGGACTCGGTGCTTCCTGACTTTCCTATCTTTCTAGCAGAAACTTTGAGCTCTTCTTGAGCAACAAAGTAAACATCATCCCGGGTCCTCAGTTGTTTAAGGCAGAAACTTCATGCCCTGAGTTGATGCAGGCTTTTCTTTCATGCAGCTAGGAGCTCCAAATGCCTACTTAGAATTCCTAATACTAACTTTTGAAAACCAGTACCTCAACCTTAATAACCACATTCAGTGAGTCCAGTACATGTTTACTGCTACCTGTGAAGCCGAGGTGGGCAGCAATCAATACTTGGTGTTGGTTTGACAGCATCAAACCAACGCCTATGATGTACAGGCACCATCCAGCCCAGCATGGTTCATTTCCTCTGTGGCTCAGCCTCAAGGACTAATTTCCTCATGTATAAAATGGGCATAACATGACGGAGACAAATTAAGTGACATGTCCAGACTCACACAGGCAGGAAATGTTAGACTAGAACTTGATCTGAAATTCATGCTTTTTCAGCTGTCCCCCTGCGCACGGAGGGGCAGGCGGGTAGCAGATGTGGGAGGAAGCCCAGCTGAAGGCTAAGTGACAAGTCAGGCTAAGGAAAGCCAACTTTGATTTCTCCTTTGATTTTTCTATTCACTTTTATTTGTTTGGTGTTGTACAATTTTGATGATTGCTTTCCTTTCCTTTGCTTTTTCCTAAAAAGGACTTTGATTAAATTCACGTTTAAGAATTCTTTTAGTGTCTAACTTTTTATGTGTTAGGCAGAAATCTAGCCATTAAGTAATGCATATGTCAAAATCATGTTTCCTCTCAGAATAATGAAAGATTAAGACAGAAGCATTGAGAGCTTTTTAAATAACATGCTTTTTGAATATTCTTTGGATTTTTGAGCTAGTAATTATTATCACACTGATTATTTTGATAATCTACACATATGGGAATCTTTTCCCTTGCATAATAAATGAACATAGAAGAAAGAATCTTGCCTTTGAAGTCCTGTGATTTCTACAATTAGATATAAATGTTATGTAAATGTTTTGAATGTTTTTCTGTTGAACTTGAGCTCTATTTATCTTTCCCAATGCTGCCAGAATAATTTATTTTTCTTCTGCAGATTTAAAGGTGAATATAAGAGAGAATCCTGGGAACAAAGTATGTTAGCTTTCTGCCACTGCTATAACGAAGGACGGCAACGTTACCAGCTGAACATGAAACGTATTCTTTCTTAATTCTTAGGCCAAAGCTGCACCCCACCAGTTGCACCAGTCTCAGTCGAGGGATTAGCAGAGACAGCTCCTTCCCAAGGCTCTGAGGGGACAGTTCATGTCCCTTCCTTTGTCAGCTTCCAGCAGCCACTTAGGCTTTTTGGTTAGCTGCCCCTCTCTCTGTCTGAAGAGTACATCATGCCCATCTCCATTCCTGGCATCCTATTCCTCTCCTTGACCCTGAGACCCACTGTGTCTCCTGTATAAGGGCCATTGTGACAAGTGGTCCAACAGGTTACACAACACGACCTTCCCATTTCAGCAACCTTGTCCCCTCACCATAGCAGGTAACAGTCACAAGCTCTGGGATAGATAGACATGGTCATCTTTGGGGACCCCTTGTGCAGCATACCACATGGCTAGCTGGTGGGAATGCCGTGGCCAAAGGGATGGTGGAAACCACGGAAGTGTGTGCATCGCAGTGCTGTGGACAATGAAGGGGGAAAGGCAAAGGTCTAGCGCCAGCCCCATGATTTCTAGAGTCTGTGCTAAATGAAATGCAGGGCACCTCCTTCAAAATTCATTGGGATTTCCAACAGACAACAACAGCATGTTAAAGCAGGCACAGGCTCCTCAAGGGTCTGGCCCTGGGCAGTGCACAGCTGCTGGGCAAAGATGTCAGCCCTGGAGAAGGTCAGCATGCAGGATGCTGTAGGTGCTGGATCTGTGAGGGTGCCCGAAGCCCTAACCCTTCCTCAGCCTGTTTTCTTACATGTTGAATAAAAACAACTTCTGTATTACAGGTGCATGTGTTTTTCTACTCACATAACAAATTACCAAAACCATGATGGCTTGAACAGCAGTTTGTCAAGGTGTTGGAGGCAAGGCTGGATCCTGCAGAGGATGGGAGGGTGCAGCTAGCCCTCCCTTCTGGCTTCTGGTGCCCATAGAAACCCTAGGCTTCCCTAGGTCTGTGGATAATCACAGCCTCAGCCTTCATCTTCATATCGGCTTCTGTGTTAAGCCTCTGTCTCCCACACCAGTTTATCAGAGCACTAGGAGACAGAGAGAGGGCCCCCATGAGGACAGATCTCTGTCAGTAACTAACACACGGGGAGCATTCGAGACAAGGTCTGGACATGGGAAGTATGCAGTGCAGAGCCCTGAGCCCTTCAGACAGGTGTTTCAGGAAGAGGCTCAAGATGTCTTTGCACACTGCTCTGCCACACTTGTATTTCCGAAGTCCACTTTCACCAGAGACTCACAGGCTGGGCCCTTTTCCCCTGCAGTTCAAGCAAGATATTTTCCTGGCTTTGTGGTAGCTGGAGAGAAAAGTAAGAAATATAGAATACAGTGAATTGGGAAGTCCTCCCTGTAAAAACCCCAGCAGATTTATCACAGATGTCTGACCCACTCGTGGCCTTCTCCTGAATTCTATTAAGAAGAATAACAAACAATCAGGAAACTGAACCCCGAAGCCCAGAAAACAGTGTTCTGGGTCTTTGGCAGAGTGGGGTCATATACACACACAAGAGACCCAAGGCCCTCCGGGCGCTCTGTGATTGCTGGGACAGGGAAGTCAGCAATTGCAAGCAGCCCCAAACTCACACAGACGTTGGCTCTTTTAGACCTGTGCAAGATGTCCTGGGTTCCAGAGGCCTCCACTGTTCCAATAAAAAGATCTGGGGCTCAGAAAGGGTGAACAGTTAACAGTTAACAGTTCAAACAAGGAGCGAAGCACATAGGAATCATAAACAGTGTTTGCCGGCCGTGTTTGGTGTGACTTCTCTTAGTCATCAGAGGCAATTGTAGTATGTACGTCCTGTGCCTGAGAACCACTCAGCTCAGATTCAGGTTCTGCCCTTATGTAATGAGAGAGAATAAGGCAAGTTCCTGTGCTTCTTTGAGCCTGATTCTACATCCGTCAAATGGAAATAAGAGAACCTGAACCATAAATTTGTCTCAACTAGAATAATACATGGTAACGGATGCTAACATTAGTGTCTCCTATCCAACAAATGCTCAGTAACTCCCAGCTAGAAGTACAATTACTGATTAGACACATCACCTTAAGCAATGTCCTCTTCTGTAAAATGAAAAAACTTTAAGGGCACATTTTGTTCATTTAACCTTGAGCGGCCCCTATTAATATATTCCTCCTTCAATGAGGAGGGACAGCATTAGCTCTCGCAGAGATGAACCAATTCCAGGCAAACGGAATAAGTTGAGCAAGAAAACAATGATGATTCCAGACCAGTGTGTTGTTGTTCCATCTTCTGAAGCGCTGGCTGTCTCCTGCAGGCTATGTCTCAGCCGACACTCGCTGCCCGGTCAGCAGATGATCCCAATCTCCTCTTCCCATCATGCTCTCTTCCTGCTTCCCAGAGTTACATAACTGACTGTGTTGCAGGGAAGCACATGGCTGAGCTGGAATACCAATAGAGAGCTCCACTGCCTGGTTTTGCTCTCAAGTTTGCAGTTGTGGATGCATGAAATGTAGGACCTGGCATTTATTCACCCCTTTAATATTTATTGAGCACCTGCTCTCTGCCAGATAATGTGCAGGGAGCTATAGATACTGAGACAAGACAGGCAGAGCCCAGTGCTCACTATCAAAGGTGAGGAGAACAGATATTAAGCAGGAGCAGTGTGGTGAACGAAGGAAGACAAGATGTCCAGAGTGCTTTAGTGGCTCAAGTCTGCTTGAGGTCATGCTAAGCACGTGCAGTATGCCAGCATCAGAACCAGGTACTGAGTGACCTGAGTCCTGCAAATCTGGTCTGGGGCTGAGCTGCTTATTGCTCGGGTCACAGAGCCCTTGTCCATCCACACCAGGCCACAGCACAAGCCAGAGGCATGGCTCTTGCCTCTGTAGCCCTCAGCCTGGTTGTAGGCCTCGATGGTTACAGGCCTCACGGAGCTCTACAGATGGAAGTCCTTGGAGGGCTTGGCAGCGAACAGATGAGGAAAGCCAGGGAGGTGGAGCCCCCAAGCATCCTGGGAGGAGGAAAGAAAGATCCCCGTCTCTCTCAGAGAGTTCTCTCAGCGTGCTTTGCATGCTGAAGATTAGAGGTACAGTACCAAGCAGATCAATCCTCACCTGGCCAGAGGCAGTGGCAAAGCTGGAACCCATGGCACTGCCCCCACAGGCACCCACAGAGGGCCTTGTTAGAAGTTCCAGGAGAACCCAAAGAGTAGGTAATTGTCTTAGTTACTTTCCTTTCCTTGCTGAGACAAAATACCCAACATCCAAAGTTAAAGGGGGAAAGGTTTATTTAGCTCACAGACATAGAGGTTTTAGTCCATAATTGGCTGACTCAAAGGCAGGGTGGCATGGCAGAGGGGCACTGCAGAGGAAAAACAGTTCATGGTGGGCAGAAGTTAGCAAAGCAACCAGGGATGACCACAGCTCTTTTTATCCCTTATATCTTATCTAAGCTACCTATGGCAGATAGCACTCACACCCTTAATCCTAGCATTGAACCATGAATCAATCCCAACATCACGCACTCTAGATCCAGCCACCTCTGAGAAAGCCCCACCTATGACTTCATGAGGCTTTGGGGAACATCTAGACATGAACCATAATAGTAGCATATGACCCCAGAAAAGCATCGTCAGAATTGAATGAAGGGCATGATCTCCAGTCAGCTTTAAGTCCTACCAATTATGCCATATTGTTAGCTATTCCCCCAGTGTCCCATGACAGCACCATCTTGATGAACAGCGAGGGCCAAGGCCCCCAATGTCTGCACTGCTCCGGCTATGAGGATCTTTCCACATAGTCCAAGTCCCTCACCATCTGTCCACCGAATCAGATGCTGAAAAGATGGAAAATGAGGAGGAAATCACAGCTGGGCAAGTGGCATGACCTACCTATGGCTGAACAGGCACCAAAAACAAGACAAGAAGCAAACCACAAAGGCTGACCCATTTTACACAGCAAAGCACACACTGTCCTCAGAAGTGAAGTAAGTGACTTTTTTCCTAGCTCCCAAGGTGTCCAGAAAGTAATCTCATTCATCTCTTCATGTTTCCACCTGATGTGGAAAGGAAGAGAAAGATCTCAGGTGGGATTGAAAGAATTTGGACCCGGCTCGGCCCTGCAGAAAGCACAGTCTTCAGAGGTAAGTAATCGGGGCTCACCCATCTCCAACTCACTCACAGGTGGTAGTCAGGATCTGCTGTAAGGATCTGATAGCCAGTGCCTGCGGAACCCAGTCTGTATTAAATACCAACACTTCCATGAGGTTTACTATATATCAGGGCCATCCTGAGCACTTTGTGTGTACTCTCTCTCTATCGGCACAGGGGTGAGGCGAGAATTCTCCAGAGGGGGAAGACAGAGCACACCGGTTATCGAACTACTGATGGTAGCGCAGTTAGCAGGAGAGGTTGGAGCCACAGACTTGAACGCCGGCTCCAGAGACAGCCCCCTACCTGGGGCACCATTATGACCCTTTGTGAGTGGCCTGTCTGGTGAAATAGAACTATTGCTTTTACTTCTCCTAAAATAGACTTCAGCAAAGTGCAGAAAGAGTTTTGGATTTAGGACCACCAGCCTTAGGACTATTCCCTAAGTCAGCATCTCCTTGGTATTAATTTCCCAGTCACAACTTCCCCGACTGAAGGTATCTGGGCAGCTGAAGCCACCGCCCACCTTTCCCAGGCTGGTACAGAAGCCTCTGTCAGCTGGATTCCATTTAGACATTCTTCTGGGCTGTAGATAATTCAGGCACTTCGCAGAGTCAGAGACAGGCACGCGTTTACCCCAAATGTCCAAGGACAAGACAAATGGGTGACCCCAAGGCACTCTTGTGCCACCCAGCAGCCAGCCACCCCCAATCTAGGCTCTGGCCTCACCTCTGAGGCCCCACTCTCCCAGCATCATTTCTCGTTTCTCACTCTGGAAGAGGGAGAAAGGCGAGCATTGGATGGGAGACAAATGTCAAGGTGACACATCAGTCAGTCACGGCATATTCCCACCCAGGGCTCCAAAGTTTACTGAGCATCTTCTAAGACGGGGTCTTTAGGCATGGTATGCACATACCTATGGAATGGTATGTTTGGGGATGAGATAAAATGAAGACATTTTTTATGAAAAAGAACAACTTTTGTCACTGTTCCCTCAGATAGAAAGCTTTCTGTTGTGTATTTCCTGGATTGGGGCTGCCAATGTTGCTGCTGGGAGGGAAGGAAGCTGGGGAATGCTCCCCAGAGCAGTAAGATGTCTGGAAGGAAGCCTGGCCTGGACCCGGGCCCAGTTCAGCCTGTCACTGAAGGTACGGCTGGGCCAGTCCCCAGCCCTGGTAGGGTCTCTCTTTCTCCACTTATAAATATGACAACATTGATAACCATAGTAGCCAACTCTTCAGTAGCACTTGCTATGTACTAGGCACTGTTCCAAGGCCTTTGTACATTAATGCAGCTCAATAAAATAAGTAGAGTAGGAGGAAGCCTGGCTCTCATGTCTCCTCCCAGCTCTGCAGGTCTGGGACTAGCCATCTGCTTTGGGATTCCATAATTAAGCAAGGCTTTAATGGCCCTTATCTGTCTCGGGTCATCAAGACGACAGCCCCAGCTCTCCCGAGTTAGCACCAGGCACTGGGGGCTCCCCAGCAGTGTGGTAGGCCTTTCTCAAGAGCCGGGGGTTGGGGGTTTGCGGGGAGTGATTGATGAGGTGTGAGGACAGCAACTGGATGTAAAACTGAAGATAAAGAAGGGGGCAGGGTGACGAGCACAGGGAGGAGACCCCTCCCCTGACTCCTGCAAGGCCTCACACAGGGTCTGCCTGAGCTGTCAGCCATCTTGGCCCTTTCACTGCCAGCCTGGTTAAATGGGAAGGCCTTGTTCAGTGGCTGCTCACTCCTTTATTAGGTTAGAGGGAGATGGTGGACTTGCCACAGAAATAGATTGGGTCCAGTTGTTGTCTGCCTGCCTTCACTTCCCTCCTGCCACCCCACTCCTTCCTACTGCCACTCCTGACCACTCGTCAGTCCCCTCCAAAGCTCTGTCCACGCTAGTCTCTCCATCTGAAGCAGCCTTCCTTCTCCTCCCACTGGGCCAATAGCTTCTTATTTTGAGGGGCACCAGTTAAGGGTCCCCTTGTCATCCTTCTAGCAGGTTCTGGATTCTTCCTGTGTGCTCACTGAACCCCAGTCATACAGACATCTTGTTAGGATGCAGACTTCTGTCATCCATCCATCAAGATTCAATATAGTGGAAATAGCCATAATTTCAAAGCTATTATACAGATTTAACACAATTCAATCAAAATACCAATAGCATATCTCACAGAATTTAGAGAAAGCAATCCTGAAATTCATTTGGAACCAAAAGAGATCTAGAATAGCAAAGGCAATCCTTGGCAACAAAGGCAAGCCAGGGGCTGTCACAATCCCTGACTTGAAATTATACTACAAATCTACTATGATAAAAACAGTGTGGTATTGCAAAAAAAAAAAAAAAGAAAGAAAACCAACCCAAGGATCAAGGCAACAGATTAAAAGATGCAGAAAGAGCTACAGACACACTCAGCCACCTTATCTTTGACAAAGGTACAAAACACCTTCAGTGGAAGAAAGAGTCAAGTCCTGGTTCAGTGTCTACTACCTGTATGACTTTTGCAGACCTCCTCTAGCCTCAGTTTCCTCATCTGTGAAATGAAGATAACCATGCATACCTTGGCCAGCTGTAGTGAGGAGTAACTGAGACCACACAGGTGACAGGGGGCTTCAGAAAGCTTAGCAAGGAGCTGGTGTTCCCTGAGAACTTGCTTGGCCTCACTTTCATTAAATGGACCCCCCTCCAAGTCTCAAAAGAAGGGAGGTTTGGGGGCCTTACATTTAGAAGACCTGAGTTTAAGAAGATCCCACGCACATACCTCTTTCTTCAGTGTAATTGTCATCTTAATGAGGGATGCTGGTTCTATGCTGTCAGACTCAGCCCTTTCCAGAAGGCTGTGCCAAATGGCTGGAGTGAGCTTTCAGGACCTGAGGGACCATCAGTTAATAGCCAGTGACATCAGCTGTGTCCCTGTAAGATGCAGTCACTGAGCTAGGTGCTGCTCAGGCATTTGGCCTTTTCTATGAGGGCAGCACCCTCCTTCTAGGCAAGACCATCCAGCTTGGTGAGTAGCCAGGATTTCCCCTGCAGCCCACTGGCTACAAGGCCAGGAAAGCTACTTCAACTCTTGGGGCCTCTGGCAGAAGGGCTGACAAGGACTCAGCTCAGGTGAGGACTGGGTAAGCGATTGCCTATGGCAGGCCTAGTAGTGCCTGGCACTCAAACCTCAGGTATTCTAGGGCCATGGCCATCTGGTAAACCTGAAGGCAGCCTTGACGATGGTGCTTTCCTTCTTCCTACCACAACCACATACCATAAATTTACACCAGCCACTTCCTTAGGTGCCTATACTGTCCCACCTTCAGGTCTGCACAGCCTGCCTGAGACATTCCTCTACACCCGACTGCTGGCCCACTCCACCTGCTCTTAGCTTCCGATGAAATTTCACCTCCTCTGGGGAGCCTTCCCTCCAGCCTCCCAGACAGCATCATGTGTTCCTCCTTTGGGCCTCCACTGCTTTCTCAGTGACAGTTTTTCAAGGGTAATCAAGGTATTTTCTACATGCTTTGAAAGGTGAAACAACATAAAATGGTAAGCTATGAAACTCATACTTCTAATCCTGCCCTATCCAACCCATCTCTGCTCACCCCAACCTGAAATCATCTATAGTAGTTCTGTGTGGACTCCCTCCACCTGGAGTCCTTCAGGCAAACAAGCTGTATTCTAACTAGCCCTCCCCCACATGGGGAAAGTGCATTCTATGCCCTACTTCTCCCCTGCTCGAGTCACTCTTGTCCTACACTGGAGGTCATTCCATGCCAGTCATATACAGAGAGCTTCCTCACTCTCTCACACAGCAGCCTTGCATTCCCCTGGGTGGGGTCTATATAACCAGTCCCCACTGATGGACTCAGACTGTGTGTCTGTGCAGCAGAAGTGTACTTATGGTGTGTTTATGGGATAAATTGGTAAATTCCCAGGAGAGGTCAAATGGCAGTTATAATGCACTGAACTACAGTCGCCATTCACAAGGAAGCCCCTGTGGGCAAGAACAGCCCCAGCCAGGGAGCCCAGCACACAGCCAGGCCCTGTACCTTTAACCGCATAGCCCCATGCAGAAGGGGGTGTCCTCTTCTAGCCCATCCCCCTAAGTGGCTCCCTTACCAAGAGACCCGCTTACCAAGACTCAGATGCACTCAAAACTTCAGGAAATGACTTGTGCAGATTCCCAGGTCAGGCTAATCAGTACTAACTTGTCAAGAAACAAGAAACAGGGTTTTCTACCAGGCAGCACGGACATGCTCGGGCCAAGCCAAAAAGAGGGAAAGGAACAGTGGATGAGCCAGAGAAGGGGTTGAGCTCACAACTCCTCCACTGGGCACAGGCTCCAGCAGTAAATAGTTCCAGTCCACTGGAGGACCATGCAATGAGCACCCACTCTCCCCCAGGTCCCACAACACAGGTAAGCTGGGTTGCTGGAAACAAGCGCCTACCCTGGTGTTGCTCCTGCCACTGCCATGGAACTACAGCAGCGTGACATGGGCAGCTGAGAGGAGGGAGCTCTGCATGCATCCCACCTTGGGCAGGAAGCAAGAAGCAGCTCAGAGACTATGATTCCTCCTCTATCCCTTTAGCCATTCAGTCCACAGCTGCTGAGAGCCGGCTGTGGGCCAGGCCTGTGCTAGAAAGTATGGACGCCACACAGACAGCATCCCTGCCCGCACTGAATTAACAGTCTAGGGGAAAAGCGGGCAATGACACACTGGGGGACACATATGCTTGTGTTAGCCCCTGGAAGAGGCCATAGTTTTCCCGTTGACCTTCCAGCATCCCATGATACACCCCAGACACCGCCCCAGGTGCCCCCCTACACACACCCCTTGACCTATGATGTGGCTGGACTGGAGGGAACGGTCAAGGAAGGGAGGTGAAGGCTTCACTGGATCCAGCAGTGGTCATCTAACAAAGGGCTTTCGAGTGAACCTGCTCCTTCCCAGTCCACTGTCTACCCTTCTCCTCCACTGGGGCCACTGAGGTGGATGCTGATGGCACAGCTCCCAGGTATCACAGAAGCAGCAGGAAAGAAGGAAAAGAGGTCAGGTGTGGTGCCTCTGGCTCCCTCCCCCTTGATGTACCCTCTCCCTGCCCTGAGAGGGCTCCAGAGCCCTGTTCTCCTCCCAATAACTCAGGCCTTGGGCAGGAATGGCCTCCCACTCTTGCTAATCTCTGGTGCCTCCACTTCCCATGTTGGCTGCCCCAGCTCTCCATATCTCCATGGGAAGCTCCTTCCTAACCTCTTGAACCATATGAATCAGGATCTGCCTCCTTCCAGGGCCCTGCATGATGCTGAGGGTCTTCTAAGGAGCCCTTTCCTTGTATTTTTCAGAAAGGAAATGGAGGTTCAGAGAGACTTGACCATGGTCAGGGAGCTAACAGGCAGCCCACCTGACATAAAAATCTTAGATGCCCCAACTCTGCACCAGGATTCTGCAGACCCTATTGCATATCTTCAAAGCCCATGAAAACATCCAGCCCCAATGCTCAGAGCAGAGCTGGACCAAGAAAGCTTGTCTGTCATATCCCCTTGCCTGACGCCACCCCACCTCCCAGGAGCTGGACATGCCGAGAACTGCAGGGACAGCAGCAACTCCATGCCTCGGGGCTCACCACAACCTGCTGCAAGGAGAAGGGAAGATAACTCATCTCATCTCAGTGTCTCACCCTGTGTCTCTCACACAGGACTCAAAAGCAAGATTTCCTCCAGAACTGACAAGGCAGGATGTGTCCTGATCTGCTGTCCCTTGCAGGTGCCCCAACTTGAAGGGTCTTCAGTGTTGCCCAGTAAGATCCACCTCATTATGCCACAAGGGAAATAAGATCCTGGAAAAGGAAAGGATTTCTGAAGAAGTCAGTTGTAAATAGAGTTCACCGGCTTTTGAAATAATGCTTTTTTTCATTACTGAGTTCCTTCATTCCTTCACTTAATGAGTATTCGACGAGCATCTATGATACGCAAGGGACATAGTAGTGATCGAGGCCAGACATGATTCCCAACCTCTGGGAGGTCGCAGCCTAGGAGGCAAGCACTGGGATGATTTGCAGATTTCTATCAAAACATCGCTGGGCCAGGACTCAAGAAGTCCACGCTTTGGGTTCTGCTCTTCTATAGCATGTGCTCTTAGCTGATTCATCAGACTTCCTCATCAAAACAGTTAATAAAGAAACTCAGACAACATCCCTAGATGATTTGAGGATAAAAGAAGATGAAGCATGATTTATCTAAAAAGGGGCTGAGAAATAAGGTGTGAAAGAGCAAGTGTCCCAGTGTAGTCAGATCCTAAGACATCTGGACTGACTGAGAAAGTCCACTCCCGGGAGAACTTTAGTTATATCATGGATTACTAAAGGTGCCATAAACTTACCATTTTTATGGGACAATATTCCATAGCTCTGTGAATAGCAGTGTCATTTACTGGTCAGCATATCAAGGTAGCCTGGGAACTGTTCCTTCTCTACCTTTCACACTCCTCTGCATCGTCACTCATCAAATCCCAGCCAAGTCTCTCCAGCTCTTGAGCTTCGGTATCTTTCCTGAACAACTCCACAGCCTTCATCCTGAATCTCTCCTCCCATAACGTGAGGCATAGCTTTCAGAGGTTAAAATTAAAATAACTGTCATAAAAATACCAAATGAACATGTGTTAAAGATTTATTTAACTCATTAATGCAGGAACCAGCCAGATGGTAAAGCTGGTTTGGAGAGTATTTGAAGACTATTTATATTATGTAAGCACTGCAGAAAGAATTAGGAATAAGATTTCTTGTTAGATATCAACTGGTTAATGTTTTCAAAAGATAATAAAAGCATATCCTTTGGAGTTATGTTTTTCTACCGGACAGAAATTATTTACATCTCAATCAGACAGAAATCCATAAATCAATATGCAATTTCACAGAGCCTGGGCCCTGACCAATAGCAAACACTGTGTCAAACAAAAGTGCACTGGCACGGATTAGGGTTGGCAGCCACCTCTTGTTTGGGTAAATAAAGTTATTTCACCCACTCATGCCCTCTCCTTTACATATTGTCTTTGGCTGTTGCCACAGTCCTGTTGACTATGTGTGACAGAAAACACATGCATCACAAGACTAAAATATTTACTGCCTGGTCTTTTAAAGAAAAGTTTTGTCAACCCCTACCAAGGAGAACACAGGAGTGGACCCATTAGCCTGGGCTCACATGGGACAATGAGAGGTCATGCAGCCTTCCAAGCCTTCTTCCAAGGTAGGGGTGGTTTTTCTTTCCTTCTCTCTCACTCTCATGTCCCCTCTGCCTATTCTCCAGACAGATACCAGCCTGATCCTTCAAAGCCACACATCTCTCATTGTCAATGCTTTGTTGAAATCTCTCCTAGTCCCCACCACTTGCTAGTTCAACCACTCTTGCTCTGATCCTCAGTCCCTCCTATGCCAGCTGCTCTGTGGGGGTCACAAGGACACCGTGTGAGAGCTCCGTGTCCCTGTAGGCTGTGCAAAGTCTGTGGTGTCATCTGTTATGAACATTGATTTTCCCCCCACATCTTAGGGCAGCAGGAAGACTTGGACATGCTTGGTTTGAAGGAACTGAGACTGAGAGAGGATTCATAGGCCTGGAGTACAAAGTCATAGTGATGTAGGATGAATGAGTCTAGAGATCTATGTACAGCATGGGGACAATAGCTGATAACCCTGCACAGTCAACTCTACTTGGAATTTGTTAAGAGTAGAGTTTAGATGCTCTAAACACACACACACACACACACACACACACACACACACCACAAACAGGTACTGCAGGAGGAGATGGATCTGTTAATTTGCCTGACTATAGTGATCATTTCAGCATCAAAACATCACATTGTACACCTTACACGTGTACAATAAAAAAGGATTAATACCAACTGCCCTGTGGCTTCTGGGGAGAAGCGAGGGAAGCCTGTTCATGGTGCCGGCACGTGGGAAAGCACTGCAGACCTTGAACTTATTCTCCTGAAGCCCCTCTGCTTCCTGGAGTCTCGAACGAGGTCTGCACCTCAGCGATGAAGACGCAGCAGAGGAGGCTGCAGCAAGGCTAGAAGGGCTCGCATAGCGAGGACAACATCTGCTTTCTATTCCCCCGGCTCAGGGGCCCTGCGGCCTCCCAGTGTAACGTTTCTTCGTTCTGTATAAACAGAAAGGATGATTCTCGTAATCTCAGCAACAAAACGCGCAGGCATAAAAATAGGTCATATTTTACTTTAATGAGAGAAACGAGGGACGATTTCCTTCACACTGAGCAGCCTGGGCTGCTGTAATTAACACCAAATGGTCCTGAGGCCAGCCGTTCAAATGATGAAGGCGATGCTGGGACCAGGGGAAACCTGGGCTTCAGGAGCTGCTGACACTCGGCTAGCCGCCCACTCCCAGACCCCCACCCCCGTGATACGGCCCTGTGCCCTCCCTTCCCCAGACGGCCAGGTGTCAGCTCCCGAGAAGTAGGGGCCAGAGGATCAGCTTTCATTAAGTGCTCACTAGGTGCTTTACATACATACACACACTCACTTGGGCGTAAGAGCATGCACACACAGTCATGAAGGGAAATTTATACCCATTTTCTAGACCAGAACACTAAGGTTCAGAGAAGTAAAGTAACTTGCCTAAGACCTCAGGGCTTGGAAGCTATGGAACCCTTCCCTACATGGCATTAACCTAACTTTCAAATCTCATCTCTTCCTACAACACCTTGCAGAGTTTATAATCCAGTCACAGGGGACCACTTCCCCTTCCTATTTACGTCTGCCTCCCAGCCTGCTCTTGTGCTGGCATCTCACAAAGCAAACGAGAAACCCTTTCGGAAGGCATCTCAAAACTCAGCAGCAAGTGTTGGGGAGGAGCACAGCCTGGCAGTACCTGCATACACATGGACGTGAGTTACCCAGACCACTACACACCCATTCTACCACATCTGACTCAGATCCTCTCCTCTCTTTGTGCCCCAGTTGCCCACTGGTAAACACAAAACTGCGGTAAGGAGTGAATGAGTAACATATACAATGTTTTGCCTCTTATACTTCTTGGTTGGAAAAGCAACCGTGATGGTCATCAAAACAGAAGCTTAAGCAACAGACACAGACAAGGAGCTGAGCACCAGCACCAGCAAAACCTGTCCCCACCCCAGAAATCCACATCCCCACCATGCCTGCTTCTACACGCCCATCTTTGCTTTAGGGGCTACTCCAGTGCCAATGAACTTGCCACCAGCCACCACTGCTGACTGTAGACTTGGGACAGACAAGCTCCACTCCAGAGAAAGGTGGGTGTGATCTCAGTGACAATTAAACAGTATTCTGTCCAGACATTGCTTTAAGTGAGGATGAGGTAGACACTAGGGATTCTCACACACATCACCGGCTCTCTGCCTTTCAGACACACAGAGCATGGAGCTTGCTGTCCCCGTGCAGTCTGCCACAGCCATGTGATATGCTTTGGCCAATGAAATGCAAATGAAATCAAGTATGTTACTTCAGGGTGGAAACATCAAACCATTTGATAGTAGCAAGAGACCGCCTGGCACTTGCTCCACTTGCAATTGTGAGCTGGGCAGTCAGTGTTGACACAATGCAAACTCCAACTCAGAACTGTCACATGGAGGACAGCTTCCCTTGGCAAGCCCCTAAACAGCAGCAGAAAAGTTTGCAGGCAAAAAAAAAAGGAGACTTCTTTTGAAGCCTTTGAAAGTTGAGGGAAGGTGGAGGTTGATTCCTGATTCCCACAGCATGAGCATGAATTAGTCTATTCCAGTAATGCAAAAGCCAGAGGGAAAATGTAAGCAACGTGAGGGCAAGGATCTTGACTAGTCTCTGTCACGCTACCTTTGTCCAGAAATAACATTAAATTATGTATATCCATCTATCTATCTATAGTGTGTCTGTTGCCACCATTACTGAAAGGCATTTTCACATATTAAAGAATTCAAAGATTATGTGCCCATACCCCTCCTCAACTGAGGAAATTACTCAAGGAAGAACTCTAACTAAATGAAAATTAAATTAAAACAAAACTCTCAAGGTAGAACACAAGAAAGAATGGTGAGCAATAAATCTTATAGTATTTTATGGTTGAATCTAAAAGAATGATGAATGCCTGACTGGGAATTGTAACATGAGTTAAGTAAGGCTTACTGAAACAGAAGAGGTATATTGTAAGAAAATCTGGGATAATAGGGCCAACATTCTGACTTTACTCAGCAGAACCAAGGAGGTATGTGTACAGGGGAGGTGGCAGGGGCAGACCCCAGGAGGGGGTAGAAAAATGAAGAAATTAAAACATTTAAAGATTTCATCACGGTGGAGAGCACAAAGCCAAGTCAAACACTGCAGGGGGAAAGCATTAGGAAGAGTTAGTGGATTTTTATAGAGTGGTCAGAAGTATTTGACTGTAAAGATGAATAATAACTATGAGGATTAAGATGCTTGTTTTATCATTTATTCAACAAAGAGCTATGGGGCATTTAGTCTGGGCGAAGTATGTTTCTGGGTGCTGAAGACTTATCAGTAAACAGGTCCATAAATGAGACACATGAGGGTCCTGTGCCGTGCTCAAGAGGAAAGACAGGCAACATACAAGTAAGCAAAGAAGACAACTTCAGCAGGGGATAGCGCATGTTCTGTTCCTTAGAACAGAATTAGCCATGTTGAGATGTTGGGTTTGTAGGCAGAGAGAAAAGCTTGCAGAAATACTGAAGTGCTGTTTAGTGTGTTCAAGAAGTACAGAATGAGGAGGGAGTTCAGTACCTTCTCACAGAGGTGCTGGGTCGAGCAGAAGTCCATGAGCTGAGTAGGAAGTTGGCATGTGGGGAAGCTGTTGGGGTAATTTTAAGAGGGGACTTCATGCTCCAGTCTGTTTTAAGTCACTAGCTGATGTGCAGAGAAAGGATCACAAAGGGAAGAATAAGAATAAAAACAGGACATCAAGTGCGAGAAGGTGGTGGCTGGGCCAGGGTGGTGACGATGGGCAAGATGGGATTCTTGCAAAGAGTCAGTGGTACTCTCATAGGGAGGGGAACAGGAAGATCGGACTCAAAATGTTTGACTGGAGCAGATGGTGAATGAAAAGACTGGTAGGTAGCAGATTGGAGGTGGGGAAATGTTGTTTAAAAAAAGCTGTGAGTTGAGTGAGTTCAGTTTATGATACATAAACACCTAGTTGGGGGGTCAGGGGAACACTTGGATCTGTGGGCTTGGGAAGAGTTTGGGGTGGATATGAGCATTCACTAGACAGAAGGCACTTAAGCTTGTGGGACCACTGAGCCCTGGACCTTGGCACGTGGCAGGTGTTCAGTAAACAGAGCTTTCTCCTTCCATCTGGAGCTGTAAGAAGCCAGTTTCCCAAGGGGAACATGGGACTGGCACCAGCATGCTGGGTGTCAGCTGTGACGTGCACACAGTCTGTCACTAGTCTCTGGTCCTCATTTTCTCAGATACGATAAAAAAGCAAACAGATCGGTGGAAGTGGTCTGGAAAAGGGGCCTGGTAGGAGCCAAAATGTATTATAATGAAACATGAGGATGTGCTGTGTGTGCATATCTCAGAACTATGTGCATATCCCAAAATCCATCAGCTTGTACACTTCAGCTAAGTAAGTTATTGTATGTCAACTACACCTTAATAATGCTCCTTATTTTAAAAAGAGGGGAATGATTTCTGCTCTATTTCTCTCTCTGAGTAGCTGTGTCTAAATGATTTAAAATTAATAATTAGGATAACTTGAGATGATAGAAATCAGAGAAATGAAATATATTCTATTCCTGGTGACTTTTTGCTCTTTGTGAATAGCCATGGCTTTATTTCAGAACAGAGAGTAAAAGTTGACATATGTGTGAAAGAAAAACATCATGATTTTCCTTAAAAAGTGACAAGGTAGATAGGAACAAAACTATTAATCTGGGTCTCCCAGAGAACTAATACTGTGTGTGTGTGTGTGTGTGTGTGTGTGTGTGTGTGTGTGTGTGTGTACATGGAGAAAAAGAGAGTCAGAGACAGCCATAGTAGAAGGCACTGGTTGACATGCACACAGAGGCTGAGAAGTACCAGAGTCTGCAATCAGCAGGCTGGAGACCCAGGAGAGACAATGGTGTGGTTTCAGGCCAAAAGCCAGTAAGCTCAAGACCCAGGAAGAGCCTGGATTTCATTTCAAATACAAAATCTCAGAGAGGGAGGTGTGCATGCCTGTCATTCCAACACTCTGGGAAGCTGAGGCAGGAAGATTGCAAGTTCAAGCCCAGCCTCATCAATTTATACACTTAGCAAAACCCTGCCTCAAAATATAAAAAATTGAAAAGGTCTGGGGTTGTAGCTCAGGGTAAATGCCCTGGGTTCAATCCCCAGTACCACAAAAGAAGGAGAAGGAAAAGGAGAAGGAGAAGGTGAAGAAGAAGAAGGAGGAAGAGGAGGAGGAAGGAGACGGGGAGGAGGAAGAAGGGGAAGGGGAGGGCAAGAGGAGAAAGGGGGGAATAGGAGGAGAAGGAGAAGAAGGAGAAGAAGAAGGAGAAAAGAAGAAGGAGGAGGAGGAGGAGGA
>NW_004955464.1:4014502-4015998 GCF_000276665.1 Chinchilla lanigera
AAAATGGATCAAAGAACTGTACGTTAAAACAAAAACATTTCATCTGCTGGATGACAAAACAGGTAAAACTCTTGAACTCATAGACCTAGGCAAGGACTTTCTTCACAGAATCCCAGCTGCACAGGAAATACCACCAAAAATCAACAAATGGGATCATATCAAATTTAAAAGCTTCTGCACAGCAAAAGACACAACTAACAGAGTGGGAAAAAAAACTACAAAATGGGAAAAATGTTTGCCAACTACTCCCTGGACAAAGGACTAATATCTAGACTATATAAAGAACTCAAAAAATTAGACAAAATGAAATATCCAATCAAAAATGGGCAACTGAAATGAATAGACACTTCTCAGAAGAAGATGCACAAATGACCAATAAACATCTGAAAAAATGTTCAGTGTTGCTGGTCACTGAAGAAATGCAAATTAAATCAACACTGAGATCCCATCCCCAGAAAGAATGGCCATCATCAGGAAATCAAGTAATAACAAATGCTGGCAGGACTGCTGAGAAGAAAAGATCCCTCTTCACTCCAGCAGGAATGTAAACTAGTACAATCACTTGGGGAATCAGTATGGAGATTCCTCAAAGAACTGAAACTAGAAATTCCATTTGCCCTAGCTATCCCTTTTGTAGGTATTGTCCTGAAAGAGTTAAAGACATATTACAACGATGCATGCATGGCCATGTTTCTATCAGCACAATTTATTACAGCTAAATCTTTGAAATGACATGTATATCCATCAACAGATGAAAGTATAAAAAAATGTGGTATTAGACACCATGGAGCAATTGCCACAAAGAAAGATAAACTTTGGTCATTTGTGAAAAATGGATGTCCCTTGAGACCATAATGTTAAGTGAAATAAATGAGACATAGATTAAATATCCCATGGTTTCTCTTCTGTGAGAAATCCAAATTATAAATAAAGAGAAAAATAAAAGATAAATAATAGGAAGTAGGGAGACAGATCTTTCTTGAATGGAAAAGGGATCAAAAGATGGAGAAAGCATGAGGTGAAGGTGGCTCACCTCAGTAGTCCTGCGTCAGTCTGGACAACCTTGAGCAAAGTGGCTGTCCCAACCCTGAGAGGGGCTGCCAGCAGGAAGGTTGTCTGTTGGCAGCATTTCCAGTAGCTGGGCAACAAGTCCCACCTAAAAGGGGATCATCTGAGCACATTGCCATATCACCTGTACCATAAGGTATCTACGCATTCTCCTGTGAGGGGCATGTAGGTTGAGTGCAGTTTGGGCTCCAGAAACAATGCTGTCATGAACTTTCTTGCAGATGTCTTTCTATGGTCATAACCACTTGCGTCGCTTAGACATAGCTATCCATCATAGAGTTCATGGAAGTTTATAGAGTGGAGCAGTTCAATTGCATCTACTCAATAGATCAGCAGTAGACCAGAAGGATAATTTAGTAATTCAAAAATAAGTCAGGTTACCCACATGCAGAAGATTGACTCTAGACCCATATCTTTCATCACATACT
>NW_004955464.1:4018773-4020728 GCF_000276665.1 Chinchilla lanigera
AGAAGAAGAAGAAGAAGAAGAAGAAGAAGAAGAAGAAGAAGAAGAAGAAGAAGAAGAAGAAGGAGAAGAAGAAGAAGAAGAAGGAGAAGAAGAAGAAGGAGAAGAAGAAGGAGGAGGAGGAGAAGAAGAAGGAGAAGGAGAAGAAGGAGAAGAAGGAGAAGAAGAAGAAGGAGGAGGAGGAGGAGGAGGAGGAGAGGAAGAGGAAGAAGAAGAAGAAGAAAGCAGGAAGCAGAAAGCAAAAAACAAAACAGGAAAAAAAAAAAAAGAATACCCCCCTCCCCAGCCGGAAGGCTCTTAGCAGGAGGAATCCCCTCTTCTCACAGGGGGACAGCCTTTCTGCTCTATTTGGGTTTCCAGCTGATTGGCTGAGGCATGTATGGGAAAAGAGCAGTCTGCTTTACTCAGTCTACAGATTCAGACGGGACCTCATCTGGAATAACCTCTGTAGACACACCAGGAAAACATTTACCCAGTTATCAGAGGCCCTCATGGCCCAGTCATGTTGCAGTGTGATTTTATCTATCCCAGGGACTGTCATTTAGTGAGCTTCTATGGAAAGCAATCCTCTGTCATCAGTAGCATCCCCTTGCAGCTAAAATTCAAACAGGTCAAACAGGTGATGTCCTTTGCTTAGGAACATAGAGCTACCAAAACAAAGGAACTGGATTTAAATTTCATTTGCTCTGCATCTAGCTCTCTGAATCCACATCTTGGAATCCAAGATGAAGAGCAAAACGCACCCTTCCCGAGAATGCAGTCCCCATCCCTGGTCTTATTGAAGCCTAGAGAGAGGCGGCAACAATGTCTGCCACAGACAGACCAGCTTCTGCTTCTACCTACTGCTTTCCCAGCACCACCTGGCCCTGCTGCCTTCAGCTTGCCCTTGGAATCTGCCTTCTTCTCTGACATGTGTGAGAGAGAAAACTATGATGATTTTTCCCTAAAAAGTGACAAGGTACATGGGAAGGAAACTGTACTAGTCTGGGTCCCCCACAGAACTAATAGTGAGGTAGAAGGTGTACACATATACAGAGAAAGACAATCAGAGAAAGGCATAGCATAAGGCACTTCTGCCGGTCCAGCCTGCAAGGATGAAAAGTGGACCCTGGGGTGGTGTCCTGCCCTCCAGACCTCACAGCCAGGGAATGCTTATAGTGGTGACCTATGCCCTGGCCCCTCACCAAGGGCAGCTCCTTCCCAGCCTATCCTTGGAGGAGAAGCCAGACATTTCACCAGCAACCAAGTAACATCTCTGTTTCTCGTCTAGAAAAAGTAGGGTGCTCAGATTTCCTGAATTCACAATGGAGGTTGCTAAATGGGGTCATGTCCTTTGTAGGAGGCCAGTTACAATTTGAGGAAATTCATTGAAGGCAGTAAATGACTGAATCCCAGGGTCCAGGACCTAGTAAAGATAGAGGAGAGATAAAGGAAAAAAATGGGGGAGATAGTATTTTGATGGAAGAGGCCACCCCAGAGAATGCTCTTTCAATGATGACATAAGTTGGCATGTATTGCACAATCTGCCAGGACCCTGTTGTCACCCTAGCCTGACAAGGTAGGTATTTCTTTGCTTTTATTTTACTAATAAAGAAACTGAGCCACCAGGTATTAAGCAGCACTCAAGGTCCCACAAGTGATGCCTGGGAGAGGTTGGTTTTACCTCTGTCTGCTCAGGTTCAGTACCTGCTTGTGAACTTAGACAGCAGTTTAGATTGTTCAGAGCAGTTTTCATCAATGAATTTATCCCATTTGCACAACGTGCCCATGAATTAACATTTGCTGTTTGCCTTGCTTTCCTTCCTTCCTTAAGATGAAGGTTATAGAGTGGAGCAATTCAATTGCATCTACTCAACAGATCAACAGTAGACCAGAAGGATAATTTAGTAATTCAAAAATAAGTCAGGTTACCCACATGCAGAAGATTGACTCTAGACCCATATCTTTCATCACATACT
>NW_004955464.1:4022243-4059973 GCF_000276665.1 Chinchilla lanigera
AAAATGGATCAAAGAACTGTACGTTAAAACAAAAACATTTCATCTGCTGGATGACAAAACAGGTAAAACTCTTGAACTCATAGACCTAGGCAAGGGCTTTCACAAAAGTGCTAACTTTACGAGTCTTGCACAGAAGTTGCTTCCATTTTCTATTGGGTGTCAGGTTAAAATGTCCTCTGTGAAAGGCTATCCATCATAGAGTTCATATCCACTTACATTCCCAACAAAAATGCATGAAAGTTGGGCTGGGGATTTAGCTCAGCGGCAAAAGCGCCTGCCTGGCAAGTGCAAGGTCGTGAGTTCGGTTCCCGGTACCGGAGAAAAACAAAAACAAAAAAAACAAAACAAAAAAAAAATGCATGAAAGTTATAATTGCCCCAATGCTTATGGGTGGTATTTAATGGTATCTCATGACTGCTCTGACTTGCACTTCTCTGAACGGACACACCACCAGATACATGCCCGTGTCCCTGTGTCAGGTCACAGTAGACCCAAATCTGGACTCAAGATCACTGACTGCAAAGATACTGCATTTCTCCCTGTACATCATCACCTCTCAAATCAAATTCAATGGTTAGGCTCAATGCTGACCTTAGGGGGAAATTTGATTCTCATTCAATTTGGTTTGTGACCAGAACTGTGGAAAAATTAAGTTCATGAACCAAGGTACCACTGTATCTCTAGCCAGTGAAAGATGAAGCTATGCTATGGGGGCTGCTGAGAATAATTTTGGGTTTTTTGATAATGTCATCAAAGCATCGAACTAACCAGCCCCAGAATCTCCCTTAGTCTAAACATCTTGATATGTGCAATGATGCATTTCCTTATTATTTAAACAACTTGAGTTGTCTGCTGTTACTTGCTGCCCAAAGCATCCTAACTCCCCCTTTCCCACATCTGAACTTGAAACAGATTTGAACTTTTCTCCCTGGCTCCCCACGGTATGATGGAAAATGTAGATTATTTTAATTCTTATGCAAAGCAACAATGGTGGTAGCTGCTAGTGTTAACTCTATCTTAGAGATGAGAAAAATATGGAGTTAATTACAATTCCCAAAAATTTAAACACTCAAAGGATTCTTCCAACCAGTGATCTCATTTTTCAGACACCACAGCTAAGTCCCAGAAAGAGGAGGCTTTCTGCCTGTGGTCACACACCAGTGAGCAGAACACTGAAATCTGAGAGACTCTGAAGTTTATACTCTTTTCTTTGGAACTCTGCACAGAACAATTCTTCTCTTTAAAAACTTAGCATGTGAGCATTTAATATAGGCCCCTTGGAAAGTCAGAGAACACTATCAGTTTGGATTTTAACTGCTTTTTAAACACTGTCATCTACTTAAGAAGACTCAAACCTGAATGTCCCATGTGTCTCACAGAGAACACTTTAACCTGACACCCAATAGAAAATGCAAGCAACTTCTGTGCAAGACTCATAAAGTTAGCACGTTTGTGTAGATGTGCAGTTTCCCTGAAGATGAACCCTCGGGGAAACCAGACCTGCTCTGCAAAGGGAGGAAGTGCTTGGCTGAGCTCAGCTCCCTCCCCTACCTTCAGGCAAATCAGATGAGAGGTGCAACAGCTCAAAGATCACCTGAGAGGACAGCAGGGCCTTTTTTCTGTTCTCAGGCCTCAGACTCTTCAGAAATTCCCTGTCTTTTCTCCCCAGGGCCCCAGGGATCAGCCTGCTTCCCCCTCTTTGCTGGAGCAGCCAGCATCCTCTCTTCCCTTGGTGGGGGTGGGGCACTAACCGTATCATCCCCATGCTGGACACTGAGAAGATGCAGTCTTTGGGCTCCACAAACACGCTGTCACTTGCTGCCCTCAAGTTAAGTCCTTGACCCTTTGGTTATATGTGTCTTGCAGAGGAATTTTAGTTCAGAAGAGACGAAGGGGATATGCTATAGTTTGGATCAGAAATGTGCCCCCAAAAGTCTATGAATTAAAAACCTAGTGCCCAGCTTGGTGTTTTTGGAAGGTGGTGAAATCTTCAAGAGATGAGGCCTAATGGACAGTCTTCTGGTCTTTGGGAGTGTGATCTTGAAGGTGACAGGGCATCCCCCTTTCTTTGTTGTCATAAAGTGAATAATTTTTTCTGTTATATGCTCCCTGCCATGATGAGCTGCCTCAAACAGACCCAAAAGACCATGGGCTACAACCTAAAGCTGTGAGCCAAAATGAACAGTGAGCTTTTCTCTTGTAAAGCTGATCATCCCAGGCATTTTGGTACACTGCTGGAAAGCTGAGGTAGCTAAAAGTGGTTTGGTATGACCCAGAGAAGAGCATGCAGAGAGGACCTGCAGCTAAACATAGGCAGAGGGCAGCAACAAACCTATGCAGGAACTTGTAGGATGCATGAAAGAGCTTGAACTTTTCACCAAAGTGAAGAGAAGCCATTGAGTATTGTAAGCAGGAGTGCAGCAAGGTTAGATCTAAATTTTAGAAAAATTACTCTTGTGGCCAAAGAGTACATTGGACTGAACAAAGGAATAAGACTAGAGGTCAAGAAATCATGGCAGTGATCTGAGCTGTGTTGCAAGATAAGGAGTTCCCTGACACTAAAGTACACGCTTATAATGTAAATATGAAGTGTTCCCCCAAAGACTTGTGTACTGAGGGCTTGTCCCATGGTACAATCATGTTCAGACAATGAGGGTGCTAATCTGGTCAGTGCATGGTTTGATCCAGAGCTGAATGGGCTATTTGAAGGTGGAGCCCAATTATGCCTTTGAAGACTATATCTTGTTCTCAGCCTCTTTCTCTCCCTTTCTCTCTCTCTCCCTTTCTCTCTCTCTCCCTCTATCCTTTCTGGCTTCTATAACTGAGCAGGTTTCTTCTGCCACGCTCTTCCACCATAATATTTCTGCACTGGAGCTAGATAACCTTGGACTGAAACCTCTGAAACCATAAGGCAAAGTAAATGTTTCCTTCTTTAATTTGTGTGTGTCAGGTATTTTGTCCCAGCAATGGAAATGTGACTAACACATAAACAGAGATAGAGAAGCTGTAGGGAAGATTTCCATATGGATTCAAAGGTGAAACAGCCCATGGAAGGGGTCTCTTCTAACTCCAAGACTCCAAGATTTCCCTGGGAGAAAACTTTACCTGTCTCAGTGCAACTTCACTCCCCATTAAGACTCCAAGTCTACAGGCTGTGAAATGGAGAGATGCCTTGGATGAAGGTAACCCTGGGTATGCAGTTCCTCCATTCAAACCTGAGGGGATTTCTTTCTCCGTGGCATTTTTGAGGTCCCCTGCCAGTACCCCACAAGGGGACAAGGGGCAATTCCATTTTGCTGCATAACAGCTCATAAATCCAAGAATTACAAACAAAGAGGGTTCTGTTACAGGTAAATACCATTTGAAATACAATCTCTGTAAGGACTTTATGTTTGTCATGAATTTTATAAATTGTTGCAGTAATTAACAGGGCATAAAACAGGCTTCCTACCCCATCATGGAAGGCCTTCCTGAATGCCCAATTGTCAGATGTTTCCAAGCAGCGGTACCCTGGGTGATGCTTGCTGTGAGAGAAGGTGGGGCCAGCACAACACTGGAAAAAATGTCTCCATTCATGGGTGGTAGTTTAATGGGCTTATTTTAGGTGGATTAGAAAATGACATAGAGATTTACCCCTCGGCCCTTCCCTCTATAAATTAGAAAGAGGCCTATGGCCAGGGAGACAATTAGGACCTTCCTTACATTTAAATCAGAAGTTGGCCAATGGGAATGGTTTTCTCCCTCACTGAAATTGCATAGGTTTGGAGAATTTCTCTACTTTTTCTCACTTGCTTTCTTTGGGAAAACAAGCACTGTATGGGAAACGAGGACCCTAACTCATGAACACAAGTTTGATTTTGCTCTCAAATATAATACCTTCCTAAAGTCCCAGATGACCCAGAGCACTGATTCTGAGCCAGGCTAGCCCTGCCACCCTGGACCGCTGTCTCCTCCACACTATCAGGAGACAGCGATAAACATGGGGCTCTTGGTCCTCCTTCCTCATGTGCTTTTTAACTAAGAAATATTCCAGACAGACCAAATATATAACTAGTATAAATAATTCTTGTGATCCCACTATCTAGCTGAAAACATAAAACATTACAGAGCACACTGAAGCTTCCTGGCACTGGCTCCTGTTTTCCAGGCAGGTCTTGTGGGATGTCAGCAGGACAGTGACATACTATCAGCTGAGATGCTAAGTCACTCTGACTGCTGTTCAGGTTGGAGCTACAAAGGTTGAACACAGAGTCTGGATGAGGAGTGTGATCTAGGTCCAGACCAAGCATTGGAGCATTTTGAACCCTGCCCTGTACACCTGCTCCGGCTTGGGTGTGGTTTGGGTGTGGTTAGGGTGTATCCCCCAAATCTCTGTGCACTGGAAGTTTGGTCTCCAGCGTGGCAGGGGAGGTGGTGGAACCTTTAAAAGATGGGACCTAGCAGAATTAGGTAATTAGGTCATCAGGCACCATGCTTGGGAGAAATTAATATGGCATCACAGAGTAGCTCAGTTCTCTCAAAGTTGTATTGTTATCAAGTAAGCTCGGTTTCCATCTCCCCATTCAATCTCACCCATACACGTTCTCACCTTTTTGATGTCCTCAGCCAGGAGGCCCTCACAGAGCTGGGCAGATGCCAGCACCATGCTTTGAGCCTCTAGAACTGTGGGCTAAATATTCCTCTGCTCTTGATAAAGTCTCAGTTTCAGATATTTTGCTATAGTAACACAAAATGTATTCACACAATTGTAATGGTTGATGTACTGTGTCAACTTGAGAAGTCTAGAAGCTTAACTAAGTAACTCAGCAGTTCTACGTCCTGGGGAATAAATGACATGCCCTTACCCTCTAGGATGTTGCTCATTGCATCAACCTGAGAAGTTTAAAAGTTTAATTAAACTACTCAGCAGGGAACCAGTGTCCTTCCTTTGGAAACATCCTGAGCCTGTGCAAGAGGAGGGCACAGAGATGGTGTGGGTGGATAGCCAGCACAAGGGAGAAAAAGAGGTTTGCTTCCCCCTATTTTGCTCTTCTTGCTTTTGCTGTCTTCTGCCTCCTTGAAGTGTTTTCTGGCCCTGTGCCATGCCACCCAGCCTTGGAGCCAGCTGATTATGGACTGAAACCTCCACAAACTGAGAACTAAATAAACCTTTCCTTCCTTAATTTTGGGCGCTGGGTATTTTGTCTCAGCAAGGAGTGAAAAGTAACCAAGACAACAATCGACACTCAATTGCTTAATGCTAAGCATGGAGAATGAATAGCAAACAAACTTAGTAAAAACGGCAAATAGTATTTTTCTCACTTTCAATTTACTGCATGGGACGATGGATGAATTGTGGCAACTTGAATATGTGGCTCACACATAGTCAACTAAATCGGCTCAGCAATTCCACACTCTAAGGGATGGAAGACCCACCCTACAGCAGCTCATCACCTGGATGGTGTAAGGGGGAAATGAGGAAGGGCGGTACTGCTTCTGTTTCTTCAGAGGAGCTCCAGTCTTTATCTTCACCTTGGATGTCATCTGCTGGCTTCCACCGCAGACTCTTCACCTTCCAGGGCAGACCCATCAATCTCCTGATACAGACTCGCATGGGACATGCTGTAAGGTCCAGATCTTTGACTAGACCTCGGTCTCACTGTGCAGACACCCTCTGCCCAGAACTGACCCTGCTCATAAGTGCTCTGTGCTCCATAAACGCTTAGTGGATGAGTGGCTCTGTCACACACCTTCTCTGTTCTTTGGGAATTGATCCTAGCTCACTGTCATTTTTTGGCATTTATAATACACCTCCCAACTTGGTAGTAAACTCCTTAAAGGAGAGGCCATGTTTCTTACCTGACATGAGATAGGAATTCATAATTGGAATTGTAACATGTGTAGATTTCTGCATCTAAAGGGGATATTTGAAGGCATCTGATTAAATACACCAATTTTACAGATGAGGAAACTGAGATTTTGAGGCAGGGGCAGTGGTGGATGAAGTTCATGGAGTAAATTAGAATGAGTTAGCCTGGGCACTTTCTCCCAACCTCTTTAGCCAGCCAGTGTGCCAGGCTCCAGGATGGGCCCAGGGATAGCAATGAGATGTAGTCTTTGCCCTACAGATCTCACACATAGTGCAGGAGTCCTGGGGGTCAGTGGACTCCACTGTGTGAGTCATGTCATAAAGAAAACATGAGCGAGTCTGGCTCCAACAGAAGACACTCAGATTCGATTTTCCACTCACTATCAACCAGTCCTGTGTGGGAGCAACACTGGACTAGGAGGCATTGTGGTTTTGATGTGAAATGTCCCCCAGAACTTCTATGCTACAGGCTGTGAAGCAAACCTACTCTGTGTGCAGCATTTACCTGAGCCACTTCTCCTCCCCTCCTGGGACTAGGAGGACAAGAAAAAATCTACAAAAGCATACAGCTTATGCTGCTTGCTATTCTGTGATTAATGGAGTCCCATGCCTCTGATACAGGAGTCATCCAGCTTCTCCCATCGCCCAGAAATAGCAGCAGGCTAATTGGTCAGCCTGGGAGCAGAGTAACATCTCAGACTCATCACAGCCCTTCAGAGCCATTTTTAATAAGAGAGTCCACTCTATGGGTTCATGTGTGTCTGTGTGCTATTTCTAGATGACATATAAAACTCCTTCAATTTTTGTTGTTGTTAGAGTAGATTTAATTGAAGTCTGGTTCAAGCTTTGGGGGGGTTGTTTTCAGCTGTACGGTAACCATATGACCTGATAAATCCCACATTATCATTTCATTTATGTCTCTTGGCCCAAAATTACTATGAATAACACCCTTTTTATTCTCAGAAGTGTCTCAGTTTGGATAACAAATTACATGCATAGTCTAATTAAAGGGAGCGGTGGTGGTCTGTTTAGTAAACAGAAAGTCCGAGGACTAGAGACCCCGTATTCCTGCAGTATCCTTCTGCCAAAACAATAGGATACAGGGTAATGCTTTATGCTCTAGTATAAAAATTCTATGCTTTGGCCAAGTTGTTTATCTTCTGTGTGTCTTTATTTATCTGGAAATTACCCATAAAGTTACTGTAAAGATTAAAGCAATTAGCACATGAAAATATCAACTATGTAGAATGATGTTTAGCACATAACGCATATAATGTACTAGCTATTCGCTCTTATTTGTATTACTATCACCATCGTCTTTATTTAAACACAAGAGCCAGGATTTTTTTTTTTTTTGGTTTTTCTGTGGTACAGGGAACCAAACTCATGACCTTGAGCTTGCCAGGCAGGCGCTTTGCGGCTATGCTAAATCCCCAGCCCCCAGCCAAGATTTTTTTGGCCATATGCCAGCACCCACTCGCCTAAGTGAACCATTCACAAGACTGGACAGAGCCTAAGCATTTATTCATGCCAGGCCTCAAATCCAAAGCAACCCCATGCACCATCAATGCAGAATAATGGCCATGTGAATTTTCATGGAGGTCTTTAAAGTCACAGAATCATGCAATAAATAATCATGGATGAATTACAGCAATCTAATTTCCAAAAGTTTGTGTCTGGCTTATGATTCCACACCTTTCTCTGTGTGTGTGTGTGTGTGTGTGTGTGTGTGTGTGTGTTAGCATAATATGAGTATATGCAGACCTATAGTTCATTGAGGACCTTCCTCCAAACCTAAAAGGATTCACATTACACTTGGGCACGAGGGCTGAACATGGTTAATCGGGTCTTATTAGTTACCCTACTTTTAATTCCTCTTCAGATGACATGAAGTTCCAAAAGGCCAGCACTCAATTTATCTACACTAATTAAAAGAAAAAAATTTGAAAGAGACTCTACACGTCAACTAGGAAGCACACTTACAAGGTACAGAAGGGGTTGTCTTAGTGGGTGGTGAGCTGGCCAGAAAATGCTCCTAGTGTCCCAGGAAATGTCACGAGGGTTTCAGGCAGGGACGAGCCCATCACTCTGACCCTCAGGGCACTGACCAGATGACTTAACAGCACAGTTACATTTCAGTTACACAGAACTCAAAGCTTCACTAATGCTCCTCCAAACTCTGGTAGGTTGGCCCATGGGGGAGGTCTGAATCTGTGTACTCTATAAAAGGCAAGACATTTTTATGGCCCTGGGGGACAATAAATGTTCAAAAACTAAAGGTGGCAATATAACAAATACGTAAAGTATCCTGAAGGGTTTTAAATCTAAGAGAAGCCTGTATTGTTTGGAGATTGTCTTCAAGTTTCGACAAGAACAGTGAATTGTCCAGCACACGCTCCACCTGGGCATCGGGAGGAAGCCCATCAGAGATGAAATGATCTTCCTTAAAATTTATGGTTTCCTGGGGAAACCTGAGCTGCCTCTCACAGGCCAATGAGTGCCTTGAACTCTTTGTGGGAAGAACTAGAAAAGTGTGTTTGTAAAACCATGATGTTCCAGGCCTGCAGGTTACATGGTCCTTCTGCTAAATCCCTGGTCAGCCTAAAAACTGACATCCTGTGTACTTGTCACTCGGATTCCCGTGACTAGAGGGACTGCAGGGATTTTTTTAATCTAGAGGAATAATAACAACAATAATGATAATAGAGTGAACCGTACTAAGATGTCTACCATTTATGATGTCCTTTCTATGTGTTCAGCACTGCGTCAAGCTGACCGAGGGAGTTGAACAGGTTAGACCCTCATTTCCCAACTGAAATGAGTTAGGAAGACAGTAAGTGGGCTCTGAGGGCAATGTCTGAAGAAGCATGAAAGGGAGCTAGGCCTTCCAACAGGTGTAGAGCGGAAGGAAAGAAGGGAGGAAACAGAATTGCATCTCATGGGGCCATGAGTTAGTCACTTCTGCTTTTGGCCTCAGGCTCCCACTTCAAAATTTTCCTACAATTTACTCAGACCAAAAACCAGGATGAGCCCTTCGCAATATACACAGATAAATGGTCCCTGGCAGCCCTCACACTTTAGGGTTCCTAGTGACTTTCTTGGGTCCTGAAAGACTCAGCACCCACAAAAAATGTTAAATAAATGTTATTGTGAGTATGTGGGTCCCCCATCTGGTGCTTCCTGCCATTCCAACACATGGGACCATGTCAAGGGTCACCACCTTATTTTCTGTTCCCAGACTGCTCAGAGCAGAAGCTGAGCACAACGCACACCTGTCATCTGAAGGTGAAGGTGGGAATGGGTAGGGATGGGAACAGAAGGCCACTAGACTGGCCAGATGGTGCTAGGGGCTCTTGCATGTGAACAGGTTTAGATCCTGTTTGGTCACTTGGATCCCCACCTGCGAGTGCTGGCATGCAGTGTGGAATGGGTAAGCTCAGCCCTGATCCTTCCATTCCCACCTGGGTCTACGCTGCATGTGCCCCAGCAGTTACCCCGGAGCTCACTGCAGGATCGTGCTGGAGGAAAGGGATGGTTTGGACCTTCTTCCCTGACATGACTTTACTCCGATGGCTCTCCAGCTCTTTAAACTTGGTAAAGGCAAATATTCAGAAAACATTCACTCAGAGCAAGCCCAAGGACTGGCCCTCACCAGGTACCAAAAAGCTTGTACAATTTACGGAGCTCTGGTTGTTAATATTTTTGTTGACAAAAGAGTAGCCTGAGGCTGTCTGGCTCCGGAGTTCATGCTCTGACCTATTATACTGTGTTGCCATCTGCATCAGGCAGAGTCTAGTAGGGAGACAGAAACCAGATCTGAATAGGGAACACTAAATTTAAATATAATTCCTAACTCATAACAGTGACATCAAGGACACCAGATCTGCTTCACAATCTGAGTTCACTCTACTGTATAATCTTGCAGAGGGGCATTACTCAGCTTTCTGCGTCATCGCCCTAAACTTGCAGCCACCTGGGATTCCAGGAACAGAACCTCACCACCACCATATGGTGAGGTCGCCCCCATGTAGGAAGGGAGGCTACCCTGGAGCAGGAGCCGCCATCTCTTCATGGGAACTGAGCTGTCCCCTCATGCAGATGACTCTCCCAAGACCCCCAGAACCAGTCCCAAGACACCAATCAACCAGACCACAATCTGACTGGGATTCCCTAGCCTGCAGCTACACAAACTCCCAGCCCTCGCCCTGTTCCACTTTTCTGTACAGCCCCCAGGCTCCAGTCTGGCTGGCCCCCGAGGACAGATCTTGAGCCTCTGTCTCTGTCCTTCGCACAGGGCCATACTCATGACAGCTCCTCTCCTGCCCTGCACCATGCTGGACTCCTTGACTGATGTTACAGATAGGTGGCTGAGCTTAGTCTAATTGGACCCCCAAAACCAGGGCTTGTGCCCTGAAACTCTGGTAACAAGGCAAGGTTCTAGGATAGAGTGGGAAGAACTGCACCACGGAGTGGACACCAGGAGACAGTGTCACTGGGGCCTTCTTAGAGACTAACTGCCTGTCATGTGATCCCAATCTCCCCACTCGTATGTCAAGTCCCAACTTTGGTACCACAGAATGTAACTGTATTTGAAGGTACAACCTTTAAAGAGGAAATTCAGGTAGTCCCAAATCCAATATGACTTCTTTTCTTCTCAGTAGAAATTTGGTTGGGACACTGAGGCAAGAATTGAGCCCAGCCTGGGCAGCCTAATGAGACTCTGTTTCAAAACAAAAAATAATTTTTGAAAGGGAGGTAGGAATATAGCTCTGTGGTAGAGCACCCTTGGGTTCAATCCTGAGTAGGAATTTCTACCAAAAAAAGTAGAAATTTGGGCATAGACAAATGCAGAGGGAAGATGGCCATCTATAAACCAAGGAAAGAGTCCTTGGAAAAAACCAACCCTGCCAAAATCTTAACCTTGGACTCCTACGTCCTTAGACTTCTAGCCTCTAGAAATTGTGAGAAAATAAATGTTTGTTATTTAAGTCCCCCAGTTTGTGGCACTTTGTCATGGGAACCCAAGCAGACTAATACACTGCCACACCTCAGCTCTGCCACGTGCTTTAGGAACTGATCATACCAACCTTGAGTATGTCCGCTGGGCGGCCTGGTATGGAAAGGCCTCAGCGAGCAATTGTTTCCCTCTTCCTTCCTCTCTCCCTCCTTTCCTCCTCAGCTCCAAGCATGGTTGGAGTCCACGTGCTCAGAGCCATCCGCATCGTGAGCCCTTGTTCATCCCAGGGGGGCTGTGACCCTCTTGGAAAGCCCGGGGCCATCCAAGCACTGGTCTGTGGACGTAGCCAGCAGGCAGCACCAGCAGAGGAGAGCTTTGCCCTCTGGCCACTAGTGAGAAGGGTGGGGCCACCTTTGGCCGGAAGGGCAGAACAGGAAGGGGCTCAATCCTAGAGAGTCCCTTCTGTGTGGCCAGTACTTTGTAAACACCACGCGTCTCCCTGAGTATCTCCAGCACCAACTTACAGATGAAGCCCAGGCCTGTGCAGTGACCTACGCATGCTCAGATAGCACGAGGCAGTCAGGTGGCTCTGAGTCCAGGTTTCCCTAGTCCCCATCCCTGGTGCCTGGGCACCATCCTGCCAGCCCCTAGGCATCTGGCCTTGAGGATTCATGACCCAGTGCCCTCTGGTCCCCTAGCATAGCATCTGACCCAGAGGAGGCACTCACTTCCTACTTGTTCTGGGAATAAAAGAATGAAAAAAAAAAGAAAATCAGTGGAAAACTCCAGACAGAGAAAGCAGCAGGCTGGCAGCCATATAGAAAGGAACATTTCACCCAAGTTCCACTCCCCCCAGGAAGCCCTCCCTGACTGCCTCCCTCAGAGTCCTGGCTTTGCAGAGGTCCCTCCAGTGGTACCTGGCAGATTCTGTCACCTGAGCCATGAGAAGTTCGCAGGAAGGAGGCAGAGAGACAGAGTGAGCTTGGAGACCAGACAGACCCTAGGTTGAGGAACACCAGGCAGGAATCAGGCACAGGCGAGACTGGAGCTGTGCATTCTCTGCATCTTTCATTTACCTCCCCAGCTCCACCCAAAGGGCAGAATTCTCACCGGGGCTCGGCCTCCCTTCTCCCACACCCCCAAGAAGCAGGATTACTTGCCCAACTTCACACAGAGAGCAGATGCCAGCACCACTGTCCAAGCCCGACCTGCCTGCCTCTATCTCTTCTCAAATATATCTGCCTCCCAAGAAGCTGCCTGGTCCAGCAAGGGGCACCGCAGGAAACAGCAGGACACCTGCCAGGAGGAGAGCAGGCCTGAGTGCTCAGGTGAGAAGATGGGCCTTCTTCTAAGGGCCTGGGGAGCCACTGAAAGGTTTTAAACCAACCAATACTGATTAACATTTTAGAAAAATCATTCTGGGCTGGCAAAGAAATGAATGGAGAGGAAATTTGAAATCAGTGATTCTCAAAGTATGGTCCAGAGCAGCAGCAGCAGCTTTACCTGGAGCCTGGGCAAAGTGCAAAATCTAAAGCTCCCCACCCCAGGCCCCACCCAGAGCAACTGAATCAGGATCCCTGGGGGTGGGACAAACAATCTATTCAAAAATGAAACATGTTGATGCTCCCTAAAGCTGGAGACTCCCAGACTGGAGGTCACGTGACTGGCTATTTCAATACTTTAGAGAAAAGAAGATGGAACCATAAACCAGACTAAAGTTACTATGAAACTACTACTACCATTTTGATCCTACTTAATCATCTTTATTTAAATTATGGTCAATTATTAACAATAATCTCAGTATATGAATGATGATCCCCGTTTTTTGGATATGGACACTGAGATTCAAAGACATTAGAGCACAGGACACATTCCACAGAATGATCTTTCAGTTTCTGGTCTAAACAGGAACACTTTTGAAAGGGCAAAGGGGATGCTAACAGACACTACACAGGCACTGTCAACCTCAGCCGGACTTGTCACGGCCAGGATATACGACCGCCTTCAGACATACGGAAGAAGATTGCTGGAGTCCAAACCCAGAACCATGGACTCCAGTCTCCATGCCCTCCCCCACCTTCCTCTGAGAATCTGTTTTCTTTCGTCAGCTTGGAGAAATCAGGAAGCCAGGGAACCCCTGTTTCTGTGTACAGCCCGCTGGGGCCGGAGTTTCTCCTGGAGAATTAGGGCAGGAGAGGTACAGTTCTCTCCAGCTGCTTCTGGTTAAGGTCTGGGCAACCTGGCCTATTTCTGCTTTATCTCTAGCTCAGAGCATAAGCAATGTGTCACGGTTTTATTGGGAATTGTGAAAGGAGTGCATGAGGCTGCCCCGGGGCTTTTGGAACCCCTCCCTCCACAGCTCTGCCTCTGACTGCTGTGGCCTAACTTGAAAGCCTCAAGCAGTTCTGCTGATCAGGAGCCCTCAGGTCATGTGGGGACACAAAAAGCCACCACCGCCCTTGGTATTGTGAGCACTCCACAGTTTGCAGAATGCATTTACATCGTAGTAGCCTCAGGTGCCCATCTTATCCTAAAAGGAAGGGCTTAAAGAGTCCCGTGGGGCAGAGGAAGACTGAGGAGCTGGAGAACCAGAGCAACTCACAGCAGTGCAGCTGACCCAGCTTGTCTTCTTTTCACAATTACCCATCCTATCATTTATTGATCTGGAGACATTTCCTTGGAAGGTGGTAAATCAGAACTCAGAGAAGTTTTCCTTCCATTTGAGAGGAAAAGAAAATTAGGAGTTCTTCTTTAACTATGGGTTTAAGACTATTTGAGTCTCTCTAGTTGAAGTATAGAACTAGAGAAGTTGTCCAGCCTAAATTCTTCTGGCTTGAAGGTCATTGTGCCATCTGCTAGGCTAAAATATTGACAATGCCTGAGAAACCAGCAATGATATTGTTCAGCATCTGCTATGTGTCAGGCACTAGAAGGGCAAATAACAGGTCACCTCATTCAGTCCCAGCTTTCCAGATGAGAAAACTGAAGCAAAAGGGGGTAATAATTTTCTGGAGGCCACACATCTGGTGAGGGACATAGCCAAGATTTAGATCCTGTCAAATTCCAAACTCAGTGCCCAGGAGGGCAACACCAGAGAAGTACAATTCAATTCCATGCCTTGAGTCTTGTTCATATTTCTTTTGTGCCAATTCCCATGCAAGGGACAGAAAGACAAAGATTCCTCCATATACTTTTCCCTCCTCTCTCCTCTCACACTCGCTGCTGACCTTTTTCCTCTTCTCCTGAGGAAGTGGATGCATTCCAGAGATAACTTCCACACCTCCATGCACGCCTCCTGTCTACCCCACATCTTGCCCTGTGCCTGGCATCCCTCCTGTCACTGGAGATGATCTTTCCCCATTTGAGGCCAGCCATCCCTCTCACTTCACAAGGACACTGGTGGAATAATTGTCACCTTTCTCTCCTGAATTACCAAATTTGCTTGACAATGCACTTCCTTGCCCTTCAGGCTCCACTGGAACTGGCCCCACTTCCCTGCTCCCCTTTATTAAAAAGAACACCTCAAATAAGTTTCTGTATTCTTTCTGCCTCAGCTTTCTTCCTCCAATTTCACCCGGACCCTCAATTTGCACCCCACATTCAATGGAAGCTACTGTTGTTGAGGTCATCAGCAATCTTGGTGTTGTTAAACCCAATGACCAATTGCTTTCATCTAACAGCAGCTTTTGACAAGGCTGATTATTCCCTTTTCCTCTGATATTCGTTCTTAACTTGTCTTCCAGAATCCTCTTGACTTGCCTCCTCTCACATGATGGCAAATTCCAGTCTCTTCCGCTAGTTCCTTTTCTTTCTTCTCTCTCCACACACATACAGAACTTTACAAGCCAGAAGTCAACAACTCCCAAACAAGTGTGTCTAGCCTAAAACGCAATTCACATATCTGTCTACTCAGTATCTCCCCTTAAATCACTAGCAACTACTTTGCACTCAACATGTCCAGCTTCTCACTCCCCATCTTCCCAACTTCCATTTCATTTCCACTTTCCTTCATCTCAGTTGAAAGCAGTTCTGCTCTTCCAGTCACATAAGTGGTGGTGATTTAGAGTCCTTAACCTCTTCCCCTCATATCCCATGTCCAACTTGTCAGCAAACTGCCCTGGGCTTGTCTTCAAGGTAGAGCCAGAAACTGACCCCTTCTCACCACTTCTGATAATTCCTACCCAGAGTCATGGTCATCTCCAGCCTGGGCTCAAATAATAGCCTTCTTGCTATTCTCCCGTTGCATCTCTGTCCCCTGTACTCCATCCTAACAGAGCAACTAAACTGAGCCAGCTATTAACTAAGATGAATACACTATTTCTCCATTAAAATAGCTTCTGTTGGTTCTCTACTGGTTCTTCATTTTGCTCACAACAAAACTCAGTTTTAACATAGATTAGAGTCCCATAGCCCAGGAATTCTGTCAGCACCACCCTAACCTCACCCCCTGCAGATGTCCTTGATGGTCCACTCCAAGCCTCACTGGCCTCCTTGGCACCATTTGTCCTTTTTTTCCCATTTCCTGTGGTACCTCTCATCTTAGAAAATAATTTATAACTTAATTTTTACTGTTTATTTCTTCCTGCCTATCTTCCAGGACAATGTAAATTCCAGGAGAACAGAGCTTTGTTTCTCTTTCATTCACTTATTTAACACAAAAAGAATAATGTTTCCTACACAGGTACTTAACAAATACTTAGTAAATGAATGGTGGAAGGAAGGAAGGAATTAAGTCTTTATCCTGAAAGATTTTACAGTCCTATGAAGGAGACCTTGTGGATGGGTAGGGAATACTGATTCCTTTACTTCACTGTCCCATTTATTTCTTCAAATTCCTCTTTAGCAGGGCATCTATCACTCACCAGCAGAAATGCATCCAGAAATTTGTCATTTCTGGGATTTGCAAGATTGTTATGACTTGTGTCTAGGTGTTCCTCCCAAAGCATCATGCAGTCATGGGTTGGGCTTCTACAGTTTATGATTGATTCATGGTCCAAGGCTGGGATTATGGGTATGAGTGCTACACCCATGCTTATGTGGGTAGCCTGCATATAATGTAAGGGAGGGAAAGAGGCTTGCTCTCTGTTGCTCATCCCTTTTTGCTTTTGCTGCTTTTGCTTCCTTCTGCTTCCATGAACTGTTGCCCTCTGCCTTGGAGCCAGCCAAGTATGGACTGAAACCTCCACAAACTATAGGCTAAATAACCCTTTCTTTCCTTAATTTTGGACATGGGATATTTTCTCCCAGCAATGAGAAAAAAGTAACAAAGATCTTTATGAATAACCCCAATAACTTTATTTCTTGAGTAAAAGAGTTAAGCTAGGTTTTTATTGTTTTAAAGAGAAAAATAAGTAAATAAAAATAAAACACATTTTCAAAACAAGATAATGAGTGTAACAATAATTAATACATTGCATATTGTTATCTTCACAGTAGTTACTCAGAGTACAAGATACATGTGTGAAACATTGTCCAAACAATATTAGCACAACCATTTTTTTTCAGTGAACTGAGTAACTATCCTATCTTGTGTATAGATATATATTATTTTCCTTTTCCCTTCCTTCCTTTCTCCTTTCTCCCATCACAGTTTCTCTTTTCTTTTGAACAGTTTCTTCCTAATTCATAATTTGCTAAGTATTTTAAGTATATTATCTCCCAATTTTATAGCATAGCTAAAAGGATGACTCAAGTTCAAGTTCTATGTCTGTGAATAAAGATAATGAAAACCTATGGAAGTAGTTCACACTCACAATTTAGAGAATGACAGAACAATGGCCTGAAGCTGAGTTCACTGCCCCAAAGTCCATGCTAATTTCATTCCTGTTCTGTACTGTGCCCAAGCAGCTTCTAGCTTCCTGTCCTGCCACTCTCCCTTTCTTCTTGTGAATCTGGGCTCCATCCTGCAATCAGAGCCTTCACATGGACTCTGTCTCTGAGTTCAAATTCTACCTCACCATTTACTTGCTGTGTACCCTCAAAAAAAAATACCACCCTTCCCTACTTCTCAATTTCTTCATCTATAAAATGTCAGTAATAATAGTACCACCCAGTGAAGCTGTATCTCCATTAAAGTTGTTAGCACCTCTATAGCACTTAAAATTTTACCTGGTATGAGATAAGACTAACCAACATAGTTATCACTTTTGTTCCTTTTATTGTCACTTTTATCCAACTTAGATCACAAGATTGGACATATGGAAAGAGGAGGGGAGGGGAAAGGACTATAACACATTGGGTAGAAATACTCTAAAATATTCAAAGTAGTTGTCCCTGGGGTGGAATTACAGATGACCTGGATTTTCTTTATGAGTCTCTGTACTTCCTACATTTTTTATATATGTGTTGACCTATATTTCCCTTTAAAAAATTGTGTGTTGAATGTCTGCCTACACCCAGTACCTCAGAATGTGACTTTATTTGGAGATAGGGTCTTTAAAGAGGTGACTGAGGTAAAATGAAAGCATTCAGGGTGGATCCTAACCCAATCTAACTGGTGTACAGGCAAGAGGAAATTTCTATACATAAAAGAGACACCAAGGATATATATGCACAGGAAGACCATGAGAGGACAAAAAAAAAAAAAAAAAAAAAAGACAGCCATTTGTAGGCCAAGGAGAGAGACCCCAGAGAAACTATTCCTGAAGAAAATGATCTTGGACTACTATTTCCAGAACTCTGATAAAATATGTTTCTATTGTTGAAGCCACTGTGATACTGTTGTGGTAGCTTAAGCAGAACTAACATGTTGTTCTAAATTATCTACAATGAATATGAAGTATTTTCTTTCCAAATCCTTGTATTATTTGTTTTCTCATAACTGTGACAAAATATCTGACACCTACAACTTAAAGAAATAGAACTATTTTTGGTTTACAGTTTAAGTGGGCTAAGTCCATGGTTACCAGCTCCAAGGCAGAAATGGCATGGTAGAAGAAACTGGTGGAGTAAAACTACTCTCATCATGGCATCCAACAAGCAGAGAGAGGAGGGAGGAACCAAAGAAGACAATACCTTTTCAATTATGCTCCCAGTGGGTTGTTCCTTCCCCCAGGCCCCATTTCCAAACATGAGATTGGAGTGGAATATTTCAAATTAAACCATAGCATTCCACCCCTGGCCTCTTAGAATCTCATGTCCATCTCATCATGCAAAATACACTTAGTCCTTCTCTAAGAGTTCCCAAAGCCTCAACAGTTCCAGCATTGCTGAAAAATCCAAGTCTTTGCCTTTATGGCCTTGCTATGTGGCCTTTCCCTTAAGCTAGCTTTGCTCGCTTGTGGCTGTCCTCAGCGTATGTTTCTCACACACTGCCCTCTCATGAGCTCCTGGCATAGACTGTGACCATGTCACACATTTTTGCTGGCCTCCCAGGCCTTGTTCTGAAATCTAGGTGGGAAGCCCTATAATACCATGACCCTTGCATTCTGCACACTTGTAAAATCAGCACCACATGGATGATGCCAAGGTTGGCCACCAACCTGAACCTTCCCCCACTTGGGTGATGGCTGAAGTGGCCTCTTAGTACCTGGATGGCTAAACAAGATATTACACTTCTCTAGGTGACCCTGAATCAGTAAGTGTCTCAGGGGATTCTCTTTAAAATAAAAATTTACAGTCTTACACCCTTGAGCCTATGATGGGTGGGGCCTTGTTGGGTTCTGAGATGTCCTCCAAGCATCCTGCTTCTTGTTCCTGTACGAAGTACTTAGCTTTCTTTTTTTCCTTTTTGAGACAGGGTTTCACTATACAGTTCAGGCTGTCCTTGAACTCACTTTGTAGCCCAGGTGAGCCTCAAACTCACAGCAATCTTCTTGCCTCAACCTCCCAAGTGCTGGGATATAGGCATGCACCATCATGCCTGACCTTGGTTACTTCTTAATGCTAAACTTTTCCATGCTCTCCTTTGCCCAAGTTTTGTAGGGACTTCTTTTCTGGGAGCTTTTCAAATTATTCAGTTCTGCTGTTTGCTCCTGATTCCCACTGTAGAGCTGACTAAACCAGCTGACTCTTAGATATGGACTAAATGCCACAGCCTGAATACTGGGCTGCTTTGAAATAGTCTCCAGCAGATTAATTTTTTCATTGCCCTCATCTCAGTCTCCCATAAAGTCTGAGGACATAGCTAAAATACAGTCAGATTTTTCTGCCAGAGCATACCACACATGGCCTCTAGTCCAACTGTCAATAGAGCCCTTGTTCCCAACTGAAATCTCCCAATTCTAGCCTTTACTATCTGCATTCCTATCAGCTTTCTGGTCTTCTGAGCTCTAACCCATATCACACATCAAATTCTGCTCATAACATTCTAGGGTCTCTCTGCTTATACAAACATTTCCAAACTCCTCCCACAAACTAGTTCCAAAGACTTGGTACCAGTTTTCTGTACTAATTGCTTTCACATCACTGGGAAAAAATACCCAACACCTACAAGTTAAAGGAGTAGAAGTTTGTTTTTATTTTTGTTTTTGTTTTTGGTGGGGGCACAGCTTCTGCCAATTCAGCCCATGGTTGGCTGGTTCCAGTATAAAAGTGGCTTGGTAGGAGAACCTGGTGGAAAATGTTACAACTGGCAGCCAACAGGTAGAGAGCAGGAGTTATAACACATCTTTCCAAGTCGTGTCCTCAGTGGCTTTCTCCTTCCAACTTGGCCCCACCTCCAAACATGAGACTTTGAGGGACATTTTAGATCTAAACCATAATAATCCTCTTTTCTTCATTCTACAAAAATAATCAGAGCCAAAGCTTTAAAGATGAATAACATCTGGATGTTAGAAGACCCAAAGTCCTCCATTCATATGAGATCCTGCACACATACACACACATGATACATTCACACATGTACATGTGATTCACCAGCAAAAGGAATGGGAAGCTTTGGCATAGAGGAGACAAGCTCTCTGTGACCTAAGTCACTGAGCCTCATTTTCCTCATTGGTCAAAGGGGATAATATCAATACTTCCCATGGGGATGTGCTATGAGAAATAAAGATTTCAAGAGTAGAAAACCATTTTCTTAAATTTTCCTAAAGAAGGATGATCCAAATATGCGGAATTTCTATTCTTGAAAAATGACCAAAGATACTGCTGCTGAAGAGGAGGAGGAAGAAGAAGAAGAGGTTAAAAAAAATGAGTATGAGGAATGGAGTAACAGAAGGGGGAAGATGGCAACGATGATGATAACACCATAGTAACAGAAGACAGAGAGATCCAGCTCAGGAAAACCTCCTACCCCTCACACATCCATTGTTCTTATACATTTACTCTCTTGCTTTCATCTTGGAGTGGAAATGTCTTCAGGCCTCATGGTAAGTATATGCAGCCACCTCAAGCACAGTGGTGATAAGGGGGGAAGGTTTGAGGTTGGGGTTGAGTTCAAAATATTCTATGACCATGAATCTCTACACACTGATATTGAAGACAAAACTCTGGTCATAGAACAGAAGGCAAAGACAGTCCTTGTAGTGTGTGCCTCCCCTGAACCTCTGTGTCCTTCTCTTGCAACAGGAGTTTATACAAATCTCTGCCCAACTCACTCCATAGTCACTGGGACTCAATAGACCATGCAGTTGACTGTGCTCATGAATTATAACACAGTATTTCCCAATGCCAGAGATTTTTTAATCATTAGAGCACACAAACCAATAATAGTGACAAACTGTGTCCTTTATGCTAAAACATAGGAGGCCTATTAGTGGGAGACACAGAAGAATTCAGAGATAGAACTATAGGCTTCAGATTAAAAACAGAGGGTGCCTAGCACAAGTGTTATTGTTCCGCTTCTCACACCCGTGGCAGACACATCTAATTCATCACACAGCTCCCTCCGGGGTCATAAGGACCAAAGTGGTTGTACTGATGAAGAAGACAGGAGTGGGGAGAGCCTTTACTGGAATACAGAATAAGCTCAGAGAGGAAACTGTGGTCAAGATTCACATGATGCTAAGTCATCAGTCTGCTGACCTAGACAAAGCATTTTGTATTCCCTCTTCCAGGGACAGAATTATTCCCTAAATCTGAATCTATGCTAAGCCTAGGAGTGGAAGCCTTTTGAAATTCTTTCTGGACCAAGAACATATAGCAATCACTCTTCAACCCCCACAGAGGAAAACTACAATGAGACAAGGACAGAGTTATAGATAATGATTACTTCCCCCACTACCCTTGCTACCAATAGCAATGTCCACTAATGTACTGATTATCTGTTGCTGTGTAACAAATGACCCCAAAACTTGGTTGCATAACATACCAAGTATTCATCATCCCACACAGCTTCTGAAAGTCGGGAATGCAAACACAGTGTAGTGAAGTGGTCCATGCTTCGAGTCTGTGCTTAGAGTGCAGCCAAGATGTCATCTGATGGTTTGAGTGTAGCTGCAGAATCTGCTTCTGAGGTAGTTCACTCATAAAGCTGTTGGCAGGAGGCCTTGACACATAGCACTCTTCAAAGTGCTGCTTGATGTCCTCAGAATACCATGGCTGGTTTATCCAAGGCCAGGGACAAGGAGGCAGCTACAGTGTCTACTTTAAAACCATCTCCAAAATTAACACCTGACAAGCTTAGAAAGCATGACAGGAATTCAAGATGGTAAAAAAGGAATTCAAGGTGGGCCAAGTAAAGTGTTCCACTTCAATTCAAACTTCTTTGTTCTAGATTCAACATGTTTTACATTGCATGATATAATCAGCTCATAACAGCCAGCAGTTTGAAGTTATAAGCGTGATCTCAAGCCAGAAGAGACTTTCCAGATCATCCATTCAGCCTTTTCATTTAATAGAAAGAAAAATTGAAGTCCTCTGAAAAGCAGTGACTGCCCAGCCAGTCAATGGCCCAGTCAGGCCAGGCTGCCTCTGCAGCCAGCACATTTCCCAGTGCTCTGTGCGGGACTTCTTGTGATGGAACTCGTAAGTTTAGATCTGGCCTGTCCCTCAAACACCTGTGTGTTACAGGTTTGGGTGTTAGCCTGTGCTGTTGCTGACTGCAGTAGATCCTTTGAGAGATGGAGCTTCCTGAAGCTCTTGGGCACGCCCTTGAAGGGAATCTTGGGACCCCAGCCCCCTCCTCCCTCTCCTTGCTTTCTGTCCATCATAATATGAGCATTGTGCTCCACAGTATATTCCCCACCATAGCTTTCTGCCTCACCACAGCCTCAAAGCAACAGGGAAAAGTGAGCAGGAACTCAGGCCTCTGGAACCATGAACCAAAGCCTTTCCTCTTCGAAGGTTTTTGTCTCAGGTATTTTGTCACAGTGATTGAAAGCTGAATCATACAGGGGCTCTCCCAAGATCAGGTTCAAGTGTCCTAAGAAGAAAGTGAGCTGCAGAGAGGGTAATTGGGGGGAAATAGAGACAAAAAGAATTTGGGGGATTCACAGGAACTTGTGCAACCACTTTAGGCCTAGAGACAACTGCTTCCTTCTGGGCCATGAACAATAGTGAGGGGGCCAGGAGGAAGGCAAGGATAGCAAGTGGCCAGCCACCTCTGCTCCTCCCTGCAGCCAGTGCAGGGCCTGCTGCTTGATGTCTGAGAAGACTGATCAGAGGAGCCCTGCTACGTGACTGGTTCTGCCCTGCAGCCTAGGCACCAGGGACCCACTCAGTCCAGGAGTATAAAATGATAAAGGAACAGAGATAGCACAGAAGACAGTCCATACTGTTTTCCAGAGTGCTTTGTACCTTTTATCCATCCTGTGTTTCATAACAGTTAACATACTAGCTGCACTATGGGGTTTTTTTTTTTGGTTTTATTTTGTTTTTTGCCCTACGGTTTTTAACTGTGTACCTTATGTAGGAACTTTTCTGATCCTAGATCTTGTCTAACCCCAAAAGACCCTAGCATAGAAACAATAGTGGCAGCTATTCTCACAGCTGCTTTGGAGGGGTTTCAGCAGAGTGAAGGAGCCCACAGCTCTGGAGACAGCTGGCACAGTTCAAATCCTACCAGTACCACGAACCAATGGAACAAAATTCAGGGAAATTTTTCAGCTGCTCTATGCCTCTATTTGTTTATGGTTAAAGTGGCAATGCTGACAGTACTTGCCTTGCAGACTCTTAGAAGAGATGAGTAAATTACAATTTGCAAAATACACGGGGCCCTGTGCATTGGGACCTCTCCGTGTAACCGTTAGTCACTACTGCTACTGCATGCCTTATGCACACACATCTCCAGGGCATTATAGGACAAGGAGGGCAACTGTCCAAAGTCACAAAATAATCTGACCAACACAGCAGGGTAGACTAAAAGACCACTAAGACCTTGTTCAAATAATTACTCCACATGCCTCAGAAAGTTGGGCATAAACTATAAACAGATACACAAATTCAGTCATGCTTTTATTCCATCAAATTCAAAAAGGCTTGAGTAGAGATTTGCTTGGTATTAAATTTAACAACACGTTCGCTATGGGCTGTAATTCCTATGTCTCGCTGCTGGTCGGTTCTGATTTAATTCATATGTCTCACTGCCAAGCAGCTCTCATTTGAATTCGATCACCTGATGTTACACAGCTAACCTGTGTGTGTTCTTTTGTTAATATAAGATACTAAAACAAACACAGTCATTGCTATTGCACAGCTCAATTATTATTAAGCTCAGTAGTAGATTTTTCTTCCATTATTTTTTTCTATTATTCCTTTGCTGTTCCTAGGTACATTTGTAAGTAATATATAACTTGTAAGTAATATATTCTTTTGTAAGTAATATATAATTTTCATTTGTAAGTAATATATAATTTTATGCATATATTAGAACCTATTCATTTTTCAATTTTAAGAATACTTCAATTTTATAATCATTCAGGTTCAAGCAGCTAAATAGGTTCTGTCCATTTCTAGACTGTTTATTAATTTTATTAGTCAAAAGGCCAATAAAAGTGATTAGATCCATTTGTATCACCGTGGCATAAGTGACCTGATGGGACAGGCAAGCATGGGCCACCGGAAACTGGCGGGAAAATGTTAATTCTAGGAGATTGCTACTGTCACCCCATCTACGGATGAGCAAAGTGAGGCACCAGAAGTCCACATGACAGCACTAGTACATGGCAGAACCAGGCTCACATCTGGCAGCCTAGCGGCAGAGCCCCACACTCCACTAGCTCACTGCATCTCAGCCAGTGGCTTGTGACATTGACTAAAACACATGGTGAGAAATGCCAGTCGAATCCATCCTGGTATATTTGGCCAACAGTGTTCACTTTGTAGTCTCACTTGGAAGGTTCACACTTGGTGTGCCAAGCACGGGGCTGGGGACACAGGCAACCCAAACAGCCATGCAGTGCATTCCTTCCTGTGCTTCACGCCTGGCTGCTCACTGCGCCCTGAATGCACCATGCACTCCTTCTTTGTGCCTGTTCTTTTCCCCCTGCCTGCAATGTGCTCTGCCCACAACTCTGGCTCTCCAGGTAGGAAGGCAGGCTGCACGTGCCCACTGAGGTCTTGCCCCTGCCACCTTTTCTGTGAAGCCTCCCCAGGTTTCCCCACCGACGCCTCACCTTCCAGAGCTCTGGTCTTCATCGATATATAGCCAGCGCTGCAGGGTGAAACCTGCCCTTCCTCTGTAACTTTCCAACCACATTCAGCCTGAGGGCAGGAACTGCATTTTCTTCAGCTTGGAATCTGCAGTGCCAAGGACCGGATTGGCTCCTACTAGAGGCTCAGTGAGTGTGAATTGACTGATTAAATGAAAGCTCTTTGTAACTTTTTTCAAAGCACTTCTGTGATTCGATATGGTATTTTTTTTTTCCTCAGGAACATGTGTTTTTGGGTGAAAGGGTGGCTTTCCCACCACTTCTGTTGTAAACAGCTCTATAAGAGTTTGCCTGGCTGGAATTTTGCCTATACTTTGCTCATAATTGCATCCCAATAGCTTCCTATTTGTTTGACATCCAATAATTCCCTTCCTTCTTCCTTGTCTAATCGTGATGGACTGTTAGCACTTTGTCCCTGCAGTCTCACTGTTCTGGAGGAACTTCCTTTTTCGCATCAAGCTGCCCCAGGGACACCCTTCCTGTTTGGGGGAAATTCCCTGGAACTTCAGCATGGGCCAGCTTGTGGACTTTGGAGTCTATATATGTTCTGCTGGTGAACCTCCTACTTCACTTTGCCAAACCTCAGTTTCCTCATCTGTAGGGCAGGCTCACTCCTGCTTTCCTATGTAAGATGTCACAGAGTCAACAAGCGGTAACTGTGTGAAGTACTAGGCCACCTAACAGGTGTTCTAGTGCCTTTCTCTGTGCACACAACATCTGCTTTTTCCTGCAGGGTAATGCATTATCCATAAAACAGGAATAAGAATATCCACTGTGTATTTAATGCATTATCCATAAAACAGGAATAAGAATATTCACTGTGTACAGATAAGAAAAGTAAAGTATCCAGTATTGAGGAGTGCTAAACACAACCCTATCCAGCTCTCTCCCTTAACACCATGTCATTAAGCAAAGCAGATCACAAAGAAGATCACATATCCTTGCAGCTCAGACCACACTGCAGAACACCCGCTCCTATGCAACGGTGTACAGGTGTGGTACACAGAGGTACAAGTGGCACAGGGACCAGCAGAGACAGCCACACTTTCCTCAGGAAGCTGCAGGGCACACTTCTAGGCTGAGACACAGGGGCAGAATAATGGGAAGGTACAGAACTCTAGACTGAGACTGGAAGCAGGGATATAATAGCAACTCAAGACCCAGCCCTGCCTGAGGGTAGTAAATAAAAGACAATAAAAAGAGAGTTTTGAAGGCGAAAGCAGAGGCTGTCTTGACAGTGACATACGCCTACTAGTCGACCTTGGGCAACTTTCTCAGCCCTTTTCCTGTCTGTTAGTGAGTTGGATAACCCAGCTCAGGCAGTATCAGAGTCATACATAAAGATCACAAGATTACAAACGTGGACACAGTTTATGGTACAACACGGTGTATCACTGCAGGGGAGGGGGAGGTTCTTCTAATAATAAACTTGTAGCCCAATTTCACACTCCAAGCCTCTGGGTTCCTGGCCAACCCACTTTGCCAGGAGTCCCTTAAGACACTCAAATGCTTTTCCAAAATCCAAAACTCTAGAAGGCTTCAGTAAGAAGATGATTGGCAACCAGGGAGTTCTCCAATACTCACAGCAGGAGAATTTAATCCATACACACTCTTGCTGTTCCCGACGAGATTCACCATGCGATGACAAAAGGGGAAGAAATAGAAGAATAATTAGTAAGTTACAAAATTATCATTCTCTTTATCATAAATGATTACCACTTCAAATCATAGTATTCTTAAATTATTATCATTCTCTGTGTCATAAAGGCTGATAGTTGGTATTTTTTATTTGGATATGGCTCTGACAGGTGGGGTCATAAGTGAGTGAAATTGTGTTTGAATATCCGCACATGTTGCACACAGAACCTTGGACGAGTGCCCAGGCAATTCTTTCATGTGCTGCCATCCAAGTGGAGGTCTCATTTGAAAGCTAACAACTGATATTCCTTCACCATCCAAGTGTAAACAGAACTCGGATCCAAGAATTTGCTATTGTGCATCTCTGGTGGGCATTAGCTGGTGTTGAATAATTCATCACAAGTGGTGATCACAGGGTTAGAAATCCTTTTCTTTTCTGTCCTCAGACCCTCACAATAAAAGTAGGAATTCAGTAAATGGAATCAATAGTTGTAGGACACACACTTTACAAACTTTTCTCTGATTTTCTTACCACCACCACAAAGCAGGTAACAATACCCCCGTTTTACAGATGTGAATGATTGTACTTACCTTGAAGTGACCTTGGGCATCAAGGGTGGCAGAATCAAGATTGAGACAGAGGTCTCAGTAAATATTTTCTGAAGTGCCTACCATGTACAAAGACACTTTGTTAAGATCAGCGATGTACTAATGAACAACATAGGCTTGGGTATTGTGGGGCTCACAGCTTGGAGGAGAAAAGAGGTCATCAGATTGGCAATCACTTTTTCCCAGTGTGAGGAGATGGGTGTTGGTGAGTTTTTGACCCGGTTTGTGAGGCCTGAGGGGAGGTAGGAGATCACAGTAGATGTTCCCAGAGGGAGATATGTATACTGGGAGTCCTAAGACACATGAAGGAGTAAACAAGGTCAGGAAGTTTAGAGAGGGACGTCCAGGCAGAAGAAGCAGACAGGGCCGTATTCAAGGCAAAGGAGACAGTAACAGAGGAAGTAGGAGGCTTGGATCCTGACGGTGAGGAGGAGTCCATGGTCTGGGACAGGGATGCTGGAGCCTGGGATACAGGCTTGGCCCTGCCGGTGGGGAAGAGTGGGTGAAGCAAGGGTCCCCGTGGAGACAGCAGGACTCTGGATTCAGGGAACGCCCCATTGGGATGAAGGCGCCTGGGCCAGGATGTCATAAAGCAGCAGAGGTGAGGGCTTGAATTCTATTGTTTCCCAATGTGCTCTTTTTTCTTTTCTTGTTCTTTCCTTGTCTTTTTTCAGTCATATGCATGAAGATATAAACTAAAGCATTCTCTTTTAAAAGTTTATATGAGATCGTAACCCTGCTTTATATATGGGAAAAGGCTGTCTCCCTGTGGGTTTTCTGCATGTTCATAGTGCAGTAATTCAAACAATGTGATGAATCGACCCGCTGTAAATTCTGAAACCCCGCTTAGAGAAGCTAAATTTTATAGGGACTTTATTGAGCTATGCCCTGGGCTGGGTGGCAATCCTACTGGGAGGGGAGTCTTTGTGGGGAAACAGAGGAGAGAGCTAACATTATAGGGCATTCACTGTATACCAGGTCATGCACCCCTCAAGGAACTAACTGAATGGAGTTTCATGTTGAGGAAAGCTCAGGGGTAAAGTGACATGCCCACGGACACCCTCCATCCAGTGACAGACCTGGCTAGCTCCCGTCAAGCCTCTCCCCGACAACAACCGCTTTAACCCAGAGGCAAAGGACACATCCCATCAGGCTTGGCTATGAGAGACGGGGAGGCTTCCGGTAAACTTCCCTATCTTTCCAGCTTTTCCAGGCTTCATTGTTCAGCCTGTGCAGGTCTCCTGGCAGTGCTGGAGCCCCTCCCAGGCACAACAGGACCGAGCAGAGGTGGCTGTTCCTCAGAGGCAGTTTTATGTGCTGATCCCAAACCTCCCCAGGCTGGCAGGCAGCTTCTGGCTTCTGACCTAATTCCCCCTGCAGTGCTCTTTCTGCGCCCTCTGCCACTCCAGGCATAATCCAATCAATGCACCCGGGAGTCTCTTCCAAATCTGGGCAGGTAAGTGGGATGGTCAAATCTTGGCCTCTCAAAGGCAGCAAAGGGTTTACTCTTCCATCTCTGGAACAGACTGATGTTATTATTTCATTTTACACTGGGGAAACCAAGGCTTGGGAAACTGGAGTAAATTGCCCAGGATGTGCAGTAACACAGTCAGATATAAATCCAGGTTTCAAACACACAAGGCCCAGGTACTATTTTCAGCCATAGAGGGTGTTCAGAACATGCTATGTTCTCACTTCCTTCCTGCCCTCTGCTGGGCCCTGTCCCTCTTTCCGGGAAGGGGACATCCATCCATCAGCCTTCTCACAGAGGAAAGGTACTGTGCCCCCATCTCCAGGATGTGCTGGGAGAGGACCCTTTAAAGACTTAACAAACCCACAGGCGCTGTGGGGCAGATGGGAGCCTTGCATGTGGAAACCCTAAATGAGAAGTTGATAGGAGGGAGCTGAGGAAAGAGCAGGATGGGGTTGACCTCCCAGGGGTGGGAGGACACCTGGTAGAGGAAGCAGAGCTCAGAAAATGCCACAGCATCCATGGGATGATGCCAGGCCAGGCCCTGGTGCCCACCACACTTTGCACCCAACGTGAGTTCCTTCCCTTGTGAGGTTGCTCTGTGCACTGCAGGGTTTGCATGTCAGAAATGTTCTAGAGGAAGAGGCAAGAAAGGGTGAGTTCCACTAGCTCATCCACACGACAGCTCTCCCTCCACCCCACGTCCTGTGACCATGTCCTCTCAGCCCAACTGTCCACACACGTCCAAGAACTGTTCTGTTCTTACAGCAGGAATATGCCTCCCTCTCTCCTCTGCCTGCAAAATCCAGCTCTCAGGTCATGGCACCCCCTCTGTGAAGACTTCTCCAACTCCCTGCCGCCTCTACTCACCCTCAGATACACCCCCTAGTTCCCACAGCACCTTAAATACCACTGTTGTGGTTATGCTGGTACCAGCACAAGCAGTATAAAGCTGATGCTTTAGAAACACCTCCTCTCCTCCCCCCTCCCCCCCACTCGCCACACAGTGTTATGGTCATTTGACATATTACATCATTCATATTTCATCACTGTTATTTTCCCAACTTTAAAATAGAGGAAATTAAGGTTCCAGGAGTTCGCAGCCCTGACCACTGTGTAAGCTGGGAGAAGACAGTGCCTCCATTGAAACCAAGGCCTGGTTCCTTTCTGTTCCTACTATCGACCCTAAAACAAAGAAGTGATAATAGGCAATGAATGAATTAAGGAAAGAAACAAATGCCACTGAGTGAAGAGGGCTGAAGTGTGAGATATATCTTGAAACAGTCATTGCATGTTGTTGTCACCGCCTCAAACATCCTACCTAGATACAAAAGTGGGCGTTAGGGACACAAGGACAGGAAGGCCTGAAGCTGGCCTAGGTCACAGAGCCGGAAAACCCTTCCAACTGCTTCACTGGGCTGTGTTGGGGACTGGCCCATTTTTCACCCTTGCAACAGAAGCCTTCCTGTGCCTGTCCCTAGAGACAGATGGAGCAGCAAGCCTCTGTGATTCTTGGTTGTGTTCTCCCAATTAAGCAAAGAAGCCAACCAGAGACTCCTTGGGCCACACTAATTGCACCCTAGCAGGCTCTGTGCCTGCCAGCTTTAGCTTGGAGTTGGATTTTATAGGCCACTTAGCCCTACACCCAGGGTTTATGATGGAAACACTGACAAAGCTTCACTGATAAGGCTGCAGAGGACCGAGGGGAGAGAAAACCTAGTCATTTTCCAGAACCTAAACCCAGCCTCTACTCTGGGGCCCCTCACCAGCCTGAGTTTTAAAATGTACCTGAGAGGGCCCTGCTGTTTGCTTCCACTCCAATGCCCTCTGGAAATTCAGCAAGATACCTCGTTGGGATTTTTAAAGACAAGTTTCTCCAACATCACCTGGTATCCGATTAGTTTTCCAGCTCTTTCATTCATTCAATCATTCATTAAATTCTGAGCTACTGAACCAGCCTTGTGCTGGACCCTAAGGAGGACTACTTGCGTGATAAACTTTGACACTCTACTGTTTAAACTCAGTTCCTTCCTTCTGGCACTGATCGAGAGACCCATTCCTACCCAGCCTGCCACACAGTGTGCACTCCTCTAGGAGGCGCCATCCACATTGACTACGATCACATCAACTGCTCTCTGATCCAGTAATCATCACAGAACAGCGAGGAGCAAAAATAAAGCAGTCTATTTTATAAGGAACAGCATTCAAAATAAGTAAGAGAGCTGGCTCACCTAGCACTTCCCCAGCTCTTAGCACAAGTTCTAATTAGTTGACATGATTTATATCTAAAGTCCCCCAAAACCCTCATCTGCCCAGAGTCAGGTTTTTGGGGGGGGCTGGGCCTGGATTATGGATGTGCTGTACTAATCAGTGGCTTAGTCCACTGATGAGTTTGAGTAAAATGTGCTGTTGGAAAGAGGTGAGTAGATGAAGGCGTGGCCTGGGAGGTTAAATCTCCTCCCTACCTCCTCCCTTCACTCTCTCTTATTCCTGTCCACCATGACAGGAGCGGCTTTCCTCCCCACTGCCACTTCTGCCTGGGGGCAGCGGATCACACAAGGACCAAAACTTCTAAAATATGAGCCAAGAGAAATCTCTCCTTTACACTGCAGCTGTCAAGAACTGTGTCTCAGCGTCTAACACATTCTCTTTCCAAAATACACACACGGTAAAACCATACATCTCATTCCCTAGTTTAAAAAAGGGTTTCTCAAACTTCTCACTGTTGATGGTTTTTGGTGGGATAATTCTTTGTGGTAAGAAGCTGCCCTGTGCACTGTAGAATATTTAGTGACGTTCTACACATATGATGCCTGTAGCTACGCCCTTCTCACTACTATAATAATTCATACTGTCCCAGTAGAGCCAAATGTCCCAGAGGAGGGGAAGAGAAGAAAACAAATCATCTCCAGTTGAGATCTCTGATTTAAAATAATCTCTCTCCCTTATCTTCCATCGTTCTCTAAATGAAGTTGGAGACACAGATTTTCATCCAAGATTCTCCTGACCTGACTGCTGCTGACCTGTCTGGCCACTCCACTCCCCAGTGCCCCATGCCTCTGACTAGGCCCCTGCCCTGCATGCTAACATTATCCCCCCTCCTCCCTTCTGCCAAGCTTACTGTCTTTGTCCCTCAGAACTCAGCTTGGAGGGATACCGCCACCTCCAGCCCCGTCCTGGGATACCTTGGAATGCACTCTCTCTCCCAACACTTAGACTTGTAGGAACATCAGTTCTATGAAATTATTGGTTTATAGGTCTTTGAGCTACATGGGGGGCAGTAATTACATACTGCAGTGCTTAGCAAAGTCCTGGCTCTGAGGTATATTTATTCAGAATTTCTATACCTTGGTCAAGTTTAAAGGAAGAATTTAAAAATACGATAAAGAAAACCCATACCCTGTACCAGCATGCCTTGCTGAATTTTTTACAGTATTTGGCTGGAGAACAAGTGCTCTCAACTCCAGTGTACCGAGGCATCTGGCCTTGGCCAAGTCTCCTCAACTTCCTCATATGAAGGAGTCTCTAGGTCTTCCTTCGCACCGTCATTTTGAGACACAAATGAGTTGTCACACGACAGCCGCTAGTAAACTGTCATTAACTGTGCGAATTTGAAGGATCTGTCTTACCTTATAAAGAAGCTTGGCTGTATCCCAGATGTGAAGGGCGTTTTATGTTTATTTTTATTTTTATTTTTTGGTTCTTTCCTCTTCTCTAAAAACCAGACTTAAATTTGATAATTCCTACCCCACCTAGGCCCTTAGTATTTCAATTCAGGAATGATATATTTCCTCCTGGACTAGAATTCAAAGAGTTCTTTTTATTTCTTTTGAAGCAGGCCACACCTATGACTAGAGGACATTTTTCTAATAGACATAGAGCCTACAGAATCTTGAACTTAAAAAAATTTTGCAAAGTGCTAATAATTAGAAAAGTTTAGAAGAGGAGCTGCTTCTAAAATGTACTATTCATTTCAAAGACAAAAAATGCATTAAATTTAAGAAAATGAAGCTAAATGAAGCCTCTTAAGAATTTCATACTATAATGATTTGAACTGTGCCCCCCACACACACACACACACATAAGATATGTGAGGTTTTAATCCCCACCACCCCCTACCTACAAATGTGACCTTACTTGGAAATCAGGTGTTTGTAGACATCAAGTTGAGATGCAGTCATTTGGGATTACAATGTGTCCTACTGGCACTGCATCCTTCTAAGAGGAGAAAAGGCACAGACCCTAGGGAGACAGGCCTGTGAAGACAGAGGCAGTCATCAGAGTAATGTAGCTGTAAACCAAAGAATGTCAAGGCTTCCGGCAACCACCGGAAGCTGCAGGAGAGACATGAACAGACACATTCTCACTCTGTGAGAAGGAACCAACCCTGCCACAAAGATGGGTCTTGGACTTCCACCTCCAGAACTATGAGAGAATAAATTTCTGTTGTTTTGAGCCACCAGCTTGTGGCACTGTGGAACAGGAAACTCCTGTGGCACAGGAAACTAACACAAGCGCCCTAGCCAAAGTCATGACTGTTTCCTTACATGACCTCTCCTCTACCCCAATCTGATATTTCTCCACTGTAGTGTCCAGGCACACAGAGAATGACAACAGTGGGTTAGGCCCAGCCCCGGACAGGAAGCATGTAGGGACACAGCCTGCTCTTCATCGACTCTGCACTCAGTCCCACCACCAGAAAAACACAGGCAAATGCTCAGAAGATGCCAGCTGCTCTAAACCAAGCTATGCAAGCCCAGGTGGAGCCCTGGGCAGAGGCTGGGCAGAGCTCAAAAATCATCATTTTGAGTGCAGTGCCAGGGAGAGAAATCAAAATGTGTGTCCAGAAAGAGAACTCTAAAACCTCACTGGGAGCGGATGCTGGGGACAAGGTGATGATTAGCAGGCCGGGTGCTGAAGAGGAACACTGAGGAAGGAGGGCATAGGGGACAATGCCTGATGGTCACACAGATGGAGAGTGTAGATGGGCATGGATCTGGGGACACGGTGGCAACTACAGTCATGTGCTGCATGACAACTTCTGGGTCAGTGATGAATTACATGTATGATGATGGTCCTATAAGATTATAAGAGATGGGCTGAGGATGTGGCTCAGTGGTAGAGCTCTTACCTTGCATACACAAGGTCCTGGGTTCAATCCCCAACACCACAAAAACAAAATAAAACTAAAAACAAACAAAAAAAAACATTATAAGAGATCTAAAAAATGTCTATTACGTGGTGACATCATATGCATCTTAATGGGGTAGTACAAACATGACTTGTGTGTCTCTGATGATGCTGGTGTAAATATCCTACTGTGCTGCTGCCTGCTGTATGAAAGTATAGCACAAACAATTATGTGTAGTATATATTTGACAATGAAGTTAATGTCTATATTCTTGATGTGTGTATTTACTGTACTGTTTTTTTAAATTACTACTCTAGACTATAACCCTATTATTTTTATCTAGCAATTGCTCTGTCTTACTCAAATTCCTTTTTAAAAAGTTTACTGTAAAAGAGTGTTTTGTGCTAGACTAACAGCATCTTTATACATCACCTGTTTACCACATCTCCACATCAAGAAGCCACAGCAAGTGATTTACATCATCTGGGTTTCTGTATGTACAGGCTGTGATGGTCATACGGTAACAAATTTCCCAAGGACAAATTTCCCAAACATGTCTGTCATTAAGCAAGGGGCATCTCTACTGTGCATTTTGCCAATGCCCTATCTGATCCCCATTTCTGCTTGGGAGGGATCCCTGTCTGTGTCACAGCTGCCTGCTATGACTGAACATGAGCAATGTTCACTCAGTATATGCCTTGGAAGCCAAAGTATAGGCATGTCACCTAGGTCCATGTCTGACCTGAGAGCAGGTGACACAAAGCCAAAGAAATGGTCAGATTTGTCCTCAGTAGGGGCAATCAGACCCAGGAGTGGGCAGTCACAGTGAGGTGGGAGGAGATGAAGACAGCCCTTCCTCCACTGCCTCATGTCTTCAGATGGAGGCCTTGCAATCAGAGTGACACTACAAGCCTCTTCTGTTCCCCAGTGATTCCTCCCCAAGGAAAGAAAGAGAGAGAATTAAACATGCTTGACTAACCTACTTCCTGCTTCTCTTCTTCTGAACCACTCATCCGGCCAAAAGGAGTGTAGACATTTCACTTTGCCATCCTTTGGCTGATTCTGGCCTAGGGTAGGACTTGTGGTAGTTCTGCCCCATGATGACAAAGAGAGAGTCAAAATTTAGGAGTGAAATAAATGCAAACCCATCTGGTCTCAGATCTAAAGTCACGTTCTCCAATACCTTTTGTCAATAATGAACTTGGTGTGTTAGTGTGTGATTAGTGTCTATCTCTCAATGGGCCTTGAATTCAAAAGAGGGGGAATCGTGTCATGTATTGGGCCCCAGAGAATATAGAGGGAGAATTCTAGGCATAAAAGTTAATATCAGTGTCTGACAGTAGAAGGTGATATTGATTTTGGAAAAAGAGAATTAGGTAGTACCTCCAGTAGAAACTGCTATCCTGGATTTGCTTCTTACTTGTTAGATTAAATTATTAACATCTGCCCTGGTATGCAGTGGCTGATTTTTCTATATTGTGTTTTAGCAAACACCAGAAGACATTGTTTTCACCTGGCAGAAACAGCAACACATTTGTCCTGTCTCAAGAAAATATCAACAGTCCTGGGCTGTGTCACAAGTTAAGCAACAGAGGCCCTAACAGTATTCCCATCCCTTGTGGCAGCAGTTCAGTTCACCGCATTCACTGCATCACATTGTTAGGATTAAGACATAGGAACAGCAAGTATCATGGATGCCTTGGTGGGATACAAGCTAGTCAGAGTGCAGGAGATGAATGTGACAGAAACGCAGCCTCTATGTCTGTCCATTCCCCAAGTACCAGCACTAAGAGCCACGTTGCAACAGTCACAAAAGGAGAGCTAAGTTGTTGGGGCTTGGGCTTCCTACCACTTCCAGAGGAGCAGAGTAATGGCTCAGAATTCTGGAGGCAACAGGTGCTGAATTTGGAGATGCTCCATTAGCTCATCGGAGGTAGAGGGCACAGCTGTAGTTTGGACAGGAAATGTCCCCAAAAGCCCACCTGTTAAAGGTTTGGTACCAGCCTGGGCACTGCTAGAAAGTGGTGGAACCTTTAGGAGGGTGCTTAGTGGGAGGAAGTTAGGGGACCCAGTGAGGTCGTAGCCTGGCTGCCATGAGGTGAGCATCTCGCTTGACTACACACTCCGCACTGTGCTGTTCTTCCTCCCCACAGACTCAAAGGCAATGGGAAGCCACTGAAACCATAAGCCCAAATGAACCTTTCCCTATTTAAATTGATTTATCTCAGGCATTTGTAATAGCAACAGAAAGCTGACGGATACAGAGGTAATAGAAGGACACTCAGGGCTGAGTCCATCAGTCCTGCAGCTTCTCTCTGATGACTCAGTGGATCCAACACTGCTTAGGGTGTGTATGCCACTGCAGAATGCTGTGTGGTACCTATAGCAAGCCTCCAAACAAGACACACAGCAAGAGGCCCAGAAGTCTAAGGACAATACAGGCCCTATGTGCCAAATAATTATGCTCTTTTATTTTTTTTTAATGTTTTTAACTCATTTTTAAAAGTATGATTTGGGTTGTTACTGGGCCCTGTGGGAGACCGAATGACTGAAAATGAGAAGGAAGATAAGCCCTCCCAATGCTCAGCATCATCATGAACTGTTATACAGTCCACCCAACCTCAGAGCCAGCTGCCCCAAAGCATTCCATCATTCAGGGGGAGCAGCCTGTGGGACACATAGGTGCCGAGGGCACAAGTTAAAGGGCAGGAGCAGGAGGCCCACACACCCCAAATGCCATTCCCACCTCCCTCAGCCACCCAAACCTACAGGTTGGGGACATTTCCTCACAAGAAATTGGGATGGAAGCACTGAGGTTTTCAAGTTCATCCAGGAACCACAGAGAAAGGAAATCTACCCAGCAAGCAAAATTTGGAGTCACACCTTTCTTTGTCCACTTTGGGAAAGAAAGAAGAGCGGAAGGGAGGAGAGAGGGAATGCGCACCCAGGGGACTCATTTATTCTGGGAGGTTCCCGTTGCCGGAAGCTGCTGTACTTGGACTGTTGTCCTGGTGGGATGGAGGATTCATCACCACACCCACAGGGTAAGAGCATACAACATGGGGTCCTATTCTGCAGAAAGGAATTAAATGCTGAAATAATTTACAGGTCTATTGTCATAATAGCCAGAATATAGTATCCAGAGACAAGGGGTAAAAGAAGGGTTTGTACTTTTCAGGCCCCACTTACAGTTTTTGCTTCCTAATCCTACAACCCTGGTTTCAAGGATTTGGGCAGAAGCTGTTTTGGTGAGGTCTGATTCCATGAAGGGTGTGACAGTGATCACACTGGGATTTAACACAGTCAGCAGGTCACCTCAGCGTCCCTGTGCCACTGGAAAAGCAGGCAAAGAAGAAGGGCGGTCACCCAACTGACCAGAGGATTTTATCCTGGTTGTCAAGGAGTAATAGGTTTGCTGATTATGAGAATGTGGAAGGAGTAAGATGGAATTTAACAATCCCCCGGGTGGCTCCTGCTTCTGCCATAACCAGCAGCAAAAGTCACTGGAAAAAATTCTGCAGCCTCATATCAACGGCTCATATTCCTCAGAATAAAGTATTTGGGCCACCCACCAGGGGACCAGTGAAGGGCTGGCTGAAGACAAAAAACAGAAAAACACTGGAATGAAATAATAAAAGCAGCCATAAACAACCCTTCTGCAGAAATGAAGACATATCTTCTACCTGCATTTCCTTCCTGACAGAGTCAAGCATTTGCATATTTTACTTATCTCCTTCTCTCCTCTGCACTGCTTCTCCTATTCAGCATGTGAGTAACAGTAACTGTGAACTTTACCAATTAAACCACGGTGTCAGAAAGCACTGGAGGCAGAGTTTGCATGTAATAACAGGTCAGGCTATTTGTGTTCCCATGGGAGGGTCACTCTCAGTTTAACACTGGAGTGTATGGGGGGGGGTGCATGTGTGTGTGCATGTGCGTACGTGTGTGCATGTACATGTGTGTGTGTAGGTACAAAAAGAAGACCCTGAATGGAGGTGAGCAGTCAAAGAGGTTGGCAGAAAAGACAGTTGGTAGTTCTCGGTGACTATTCAGAAAAGGCTCCTTGTTACAAGAGCAGAACCCATGGTGAGGAGCAGCACCCCCCGTCAGGGGAACCTCTGTCTCATTCACACCAAATCCATGAGGATGATGGTCATCCACAGCTGGGGTGTGTGCCAGCACTGGGGGCGAGGGCTGTGGCAATCGTGTAACCTGGCACCTGCCAAAAGATGAAGATTTTCCTGCCATTTTCTCTCTGACAGTCAGTATTTGAAGTCCGGTCCTCTAGTATCTGTTGCATCTGTAGTTTCCAATGCCTTTCCAGTAACTCTGTGGAAGAAGATGGTGATAGAGCTGATTTTCATTGCTTGCCACTGAGAACCCTTGCTGATGAGAGAGTACTTGATCTGAGTACATGGCTGAGGTCCTCTGAAAAGGGCCTGGGTAGAACAAACACAGAAGCCTTTAACAGATAGTGGCACTATGTTTTGTTTTGTTTTGTTTTGTTAATTTTAAACAATAAAAGAAGGATAACATAATAATAGGGG
>NW_004955464.1:4061667-4168449 GCF_000276665.1 Chinchilla lanigera
CAGCTCCCTGTGCGCCGGAAGGCCTCCTTCCGGGAAACCCTGAGGCCGGGAGTGAGTCCTCGTCGGTCCAAAGACCGGCGCAGTGGCACTATGTTTTAACTACTATGAGTGACTTGTCCTTTTTCAGGAACGTAAGATCTCATTTTATCCTTACCACAACTGAATAAAGTCAGTATTATTCCTCTGCCTATGTTAAAGATGAGAAAACTGGGCAGGAGATGTAGCTCAGGGGTAGCATTTGCCTAACATATAGGATCTGTGTTAGATCTCCAGCACCACAATATAAGTAAATAATTAATAAATAAATGGAAACTGGCGGAGAAACGTTAAGTAACTTTCACAAGTTACACAGCTAAAAGACAGAGGACGGGGAACACAAACACAAGCATGGAGAAAAGACTGTGGCTTTGAAGGACCCTGACCCTGATCTGTGCCTCCCGCAATCTCGTGTGACCCACATCCTCCCTCCCTTCCTTTTGGGAGGGCTCCTTCTCCAGGCAACAGTTCATATGGGAGCCAAGGACGCTGAGTAGCAGCAAGATTCAACCAGACTATCCCAGACTGCGAAGGCTGAGAGTCCTCCCCTCCGTGCAGGTCTCGGGAACTCACCTGGACATCTGACCTGACAACTGGTTTCCCAGCATTTGCCTCAAGAAAAAAGACCTGCCATCTCCACTGGGTTCTCCAGCCCCCAAAGTCTCAGCTTTTCACCCCACCAGCCCTCTCACCGGCAGCAAATAAAGGGACCTGTTGGCAGCATCCTCAGGAGGACTTGGGGCTGGGACCATTTTTGAGAGATGAGAAGGCAGGCCACGCCCCAGCTCCTTGGAGTGGCCCAGGCTGGGACATGTGCAAGCCATTAGGCCTGCCTGAGGGTGGCAGTAGCCTGATCCTTATTTGTAAGGAAGTCTATCCAGGCTTTTATAGCCAAGAGCACTTTGTGATCCTCAAAGCCTCCTTGACTCCTGGCCCTGAAAAACCCCCAAGAACTTCAAAGCTGCTTTCTTATTATAAATCTCACAGCCTGGGGCACTCTGCCCACCCATGCCAAACCACCAGATCTGTGACTCATCAGGAGGTTTCCAAAGCTTGCCGGCTTTATTGGATGCTTCCTCTCCCGCAGCACACCCCCAAGGTTCTTCATAAGCCTGCTTCTTTAATGGGTATCAGGTTCTACCCAAGTAGTCCTTACCCTTTACACCTCTCATGAGACATCACATCTCCAGGGAGCCTCTCTGCTACAGTTTGGGCAAGTGTCCCCAAAAGCCCATGTGTTGAAGGTGTGGTGGCCAGGCATAGCACTCCTAGAAGGAGGTAGGACCCACTGGAAGTAAGTAAGGCCACAGCAGGTGAGCCCATGGAAGTATGTCAAGACCTGGGCCCTTCCTGTGTCTCTCTTTGCTTCCCAGTCACTACAAGGTAAGCATCTTTGCTGTGCCATGTGCCCACTGCCATGGTGTTCTACTTTGCCACAGGTGCGAAAGTGATGACCCAACCCAGCACAGACTAAAATTTCTGAAACCGTAGCCAAAATAAATCTTTCCTCATCTTAGGAATATTGTTCCAGTAAAGGAAGGCTAGTTGGGTTGGCAGTGGAAATTTGCCTTCTGGTGACCCAAGGACCTGCTCTGAATGCCTCCAGTCTTCCTGGACAGTGGCTCTCTCAGGACACTTTGGCCTGGAGACACTTTTGGCCATCACCACTGACGGTGCTATTAGCTTCTGGTGGATAAGACCAGGAGCACAATTAAACAATCTACAAAGCACAGAAAGGACAGTCCCCACAACAAAGGATGACCCAGTCCATGGTGTCACTAGCGGGGCTGGTCTCATGGACATGTAACCTGTGCAGCGAATAGAGCCCCACTTTTGCCTCGGGGCTCCTCATTTGTCTGGAGGCTCTGCTGTCCCCATGTTGAAATCCTTAGAAACTTCCAAGCAAGAGACTGTATTTTCACTTTGGCTTGGGCCCCAGTCCTGGTCAGTAGTGTAGAGGCTGAGAAGCCACGTCCAGGCTCTGCAGAGGGAGGTAGAACAGAAGATGTCATTCCTTCCTCAAGGAAGCATAATCCAAGCATGCAGAGTTCCTGCCATGCAGAAGCTTGGAGGAGGGGGTCCCTGTCAAGCACACGGAGGGAAAAGGAAGGAAAAGCTGCACAACAGAAGAACAGAATCTCAAGGGCACCAGGCTCTGAGAAGGTAAAGGCTGTGCCAGTGACCCCAGACAGTTCTGTGTGCCCAGAAGCCGCAGGGCAATGAGGCATGAGGGGCAGGATGAATCTGGAAGGTTAGAAGAAGCCAGGTCGCATTCATATTGAAGAGCTTTTGAAGGACTTTTAGTGGTGACCTGTTCAGGCTTTTTGAAGAGGGTGAACAGAGGTAGTAGGACAAATGAGTCAGTAGGATGATACATTAAGCAGGGACAGCATGTAAGAACAGGAACAATAAAAGAGCTCAGGGATGACGGCAGCTGAAGGAACTAAGGCAAGAGCAATACTGTCGGGGTGGGGAGAATAGACTCACTGAATACTTGACTATTTCCATAAGAGCCTGGGAAAAGATTTATGGGCAAAGATAGTCATCTTAAAGGGGCTTTTTACAATATAAGCCAAGAAGAAGAAGGAAGAGGAGAAGGAGGAGAAGAAGGAGAAGAAGGAGAGGGAGAAGAAAGAGAAGAAGAAGAGGGAGAAGGAGAAGAAGAAGAAGGGGAAGGAGAAGGAGGAGGAAGAAGAAGAGAAGAAAGTTTCCAAAACCTGACAATGAGTAATGATATAAATTCAAATGATAGGATATTAACTCTACAAAAATTTTAAGGACATGAAAAATGTATCATGACATCAAACAAAAAAATTAGTAAATAGCTACCATTTTATATACCATTGTAAACACCTCATTTTGTATACAGAGGTCTCAGCTAGGACTTAAGCCACATTTACTCTTGAGATTGAAGCATGTCTGGAAATGGCAAAAGGAATGTGGAGTGGATCTGGGGGATTATTTCTAGGAAGGACATCATCACCTGGAGGGAAGAGGCCAGGCAGATACGCTAGCCCTAGACACAAAGGACAAGGTTGTTCTGAGGAAGCCAGTGTCCCTGTCACTCAGTTCATGGAGAGCTCAGCCCTGAGCCTAGAGAAAGGAGAGCTATCTGTTGCTGTGTAACAAACCAGCAGAATGTCTGATGGTTTAAAATACTGATTTATTCTTTTCACTCATGCTTCTGTGAGCTGACTAGGTTTAGCAGGGCATTGCTCTCTCAGGGTCTCTTACATGATTGCCCTCAAGAGACAGTCGGGGCTGGAGTCATCCAAAGGCTGAACTCTCTGTTGATCCAAGATGGTGTGGTCACATGGCTGGTGGTCAGTGCTCACCATACCCTTTGAGAGGCTGTCAACTGGAGCACCCGCTCATGGACTCTGTTAGGCTTGGCATAGCCTGGTGGCTGTGTTCTGTGCAAAATCACCTCAAAAATGAGAAATCCAAGAGACCAGAGAGAAGTGGCGAGCTTTTTTATGCCCAAGTTTTGGAAGTCTCGGAACTGCCTTTTGGATGCATCCTTTGTCCCACTAGTAAAGTAAGTCACTAAGGCTCATAGGGTAGGGGATTCAGCTCACCTCTCCATGGCAGGAGCACAGCTCATGCAGGTGGGCAAGGGTTGACAGTGGCCATCACTCAACTGGCTTCAGTAAAGAGCTCTACAAAGCCCTGTGATGTAAGAACTGGAATAGGACTTCTACACTCCAAAAGGTAAGCCCAACTGGATGAGATTCTCCACCTGGCTTTGCTTCCAGAGGGCACAGTCATGCCTTTGTACCTGGAGGAAAGCCCCAGGGCACCAAGAGGGCAAGAGACCTGGACTGTAAGACTCACAACTGCACAGGGGATAAAGGTTAATGGTGGGCCCCAGCATGCATATTCATGGAGGCCTCTGGAGTACATGTCACCATAAGGCCACCGTTCTGAAAGTGTAGAAATAGAGATGTACTTCCTGACTTATTGGAGAAACCCCTTGCAATTTAGAAATAGTTGGAGAGGTCTTTGCAAGGGGACTATGGACAGAGGCCCTATAATCCTAGGTAGAGGTAAAATCTAATAAAATTCAAGTAATGACCAAGCACATGTTCATGTTTATACCAGCACAATTCATAATAGCTAGATCTTGGAAGCAGCCTATATGTCCATCAACAGAAGAATGAATCTTAAAATTCCGGTATTTACACACAATGGAGCAATACTCTTCCATAAAGAAAGATACACTTGAGTCATTTAGAGAAAAATGAGTCTTGAGACTATAATGTTAAGTGAATTAAATCAGACACATAAGTTTAAATAGCACATGGTTTGTCTTATTTGAAAAACCTAAAATATAAATAAAGAGCAAAATAAAAGATAATAGGATGTCAGGCAGAGTGGCACACACCTGTAATCCCAGCACTTGGTAGGCTGAGGCAGGAGAATCATTGCAAGTTCAAAACCAGCCTGGGCTACAAAGTGGGCTCAAGGCCAGCCTGAACTGCATAGCAAGACCCTGTCTCAAAAAGACTGAAAAAAAAAGATAATAGGAAGTAGGAAGATAGATCTTTCTCAGAGGGGAAAGGGAACAGGAAAAGAGAGAGGGGAAGGAAAAGGGGTGAAAAACAAAATTAAGATATGTTATGTACAGGCACCAACTCCATACAAGGAATGTAAGCCTCATGTACTATAAACATGTACTAATAAAAATAAATAAGTAAAAAAGTATATTATTAAGGAAACAGAAAACACAAGTTATGAATATTAATATTAGGCTAGTTTTTCACCATAGCTTACGTAGAAAAGGTTACATCATTTAAATATATGATTGCTTGTTTTCTAGGAATATATATGTAAATACACACATGAATACAGAAAAAATACTTGGAAAAAAAAGACTGGAAGGAGTATACGAAAATGGTGGCAGTGACTGCTATCTCTGAATCTTTGAAGTCAGGATGATATTTTTAGCTCTTTTCCTTGGATATTATTCTGTATGTTTCCAATTTTCTATGAGAAAATATATTACTTGTATAGCTATGAATAAGCACATTTTTAACACATAGACATACGTTTTATCTCTAATGATAGTGCCTGCTCACAGGAGGGCAAGGGAGGAGGTCTCCCCTTGGCTAGGCCCTGGCTCTCAACACGAGTCTGACAGCCTAGTACATCTGGCACAGACTTAGCCTTGAGGGGGGCCCAGGAGAGCCATGAGCATGGCAGGTCGGCAGCCATTGAGGAAGGATGTCAGGAGTAACCCTGGAGAAAGTCCCCCAAGCCTGTCACGCCCAGGTCCTCATCTAGGGTACTCAGAAGCTGTGCTCCATGGAAACACACATTGTAGGTATTTCTTTTCCATCTATCTCCTCATACTCCATCAAGCTGGTCCCCAGGTGTCCTCTTCATTCAGCACTCACCTCCTGGGAGCCTGATCCTTCACTTCCGTCCTCCATCTTGAGGGCAAGCTTCTCATTTTCCCATAGTTCTCTCTGCTTCTCCACTCATTCTAGTGAATGCCTCACACCTCTGAGGAGTCAGTACCAGCATCCCCATCACCTCCTGTAGTTGGTCTCCCCAGGCACTCCAGCCCTCTCCCCTCAAAGGACCTCAAGTGGCTCCAGGTCTCATAGTCATGTTCCCTTTCCCAGAGCACTTTCTTCATTGCACCCTCATGGTTTTACCCATTTTCCAGGGCTACTCCAAGGTTGCATGAGGGCAAGAGCCATGCCTGGTATATCTCAGTGTACCAGGACTGTGTGCCCGCTCACTTCCACACCCCATGACCCCACCTCTTGAAGAAGCCTCTGTGTCCAGGTTCAGACTTAAGTTGTGCCTGTTCATGAGGAAAGAGAATGGACTGTCAAGCAAGAAAGCAGATCATTAAGAAAATTACGGGAAATTACAAACTGTCTATAAAATGGCAGTTGGAGGAGACTCTCTTAATATTTTTTTCCAAACATGTTTCTAGAAGGACAGAAGTTTACTCAGGGTATTTATATACCTTACTTCATTTAATCATCCAACAACCCACTCAAGTAGGGAATGACGGCCCAGGAAAGTAAAGTGTTTGCCCTAATGACACAGCACATAACCACAGATGAGGACTGTGGAGCCCAGGGAGCCTGGCTAGAGGACTATCCCTCTAGCCCATGGGAGATGGAAAGCTGGCCCTGAGGCAGATCTGTGGGCTTCCATAACACTACACTAACCTGTCTGCCCCAGAAGAAGGAAGGCATTTGTCGTCCTACAATGCCTCATCTGGCTTTCCATCACTGCTTGCTATAGACCGAATTATGTCCCTCCACAGTACACATGGTGAAGCCCTAACCCCAAAAGTGAGTGGATTTAGATGATTCCATTTAACAGAAGGTCATAAAGGTGAGTCCTAACCTGACAGGACTGGTATTCTTATAAAAGAGAAATAAAGAAACACCAAAAGCTCGCTCTCTCTCTCTCTCTCTCTCTCTCTCTCTCTCTCTCTCTCTCTCTCTCATACTGTTGTTATTATTATTGATGCAATTTTTTTGCACCATACAAACACCATATTCTACTTTCTAGAAGTCACACAAACAGGAAGTCTTCCCTGCAATAGACAAGACAACCACACGGTACGTAGCAAGAGGCAAGGGTTCTGGGCTGTGATGGCCCGTGGCTGGGGATGGGACAATGGTGGCTGTGAAAGAAGTGCTGTCAGAGGAGCTTCGCAGACTCCACAGGCTGGAATGAATGTGAAGTAGCCTAGGACATCATCAGTTCAGCCTGTGCCTGTCCGCGCGGCTAACTCACAAGTCCAGATGAGGAAAACACTCTGCTGGAAATTTTCTCTTTCTCTCTGCACCAGGCTCTGAGCCCTTGACACATTCCAGGTGCTTCATCAGCCCATCTGTCACCCCATCGCCAACCATGAGAAATGAAGGCCATCACGCTCTGTAGGAGGCAGCAGCGGGGAATGCGCATGACTCCCACTCTGCTGGGATACAGTTCGTGTTTCTGGTTGGAGTGTGGGCTGCAACAGAGAGAAAGAAGAGGCATAAGACAGCATGAGAAGAATAGTCAAGAGCCTTTAACAAACCCAGCCCACTTTTCAAAACTCAGGGCAAGCTCCCTCTCCTAAAACCACTTCCTGAGCATTTTACCCCACAACCCTGACCTTCCCTGAATCTAAATAACCCCATAATTCTGAACCGTGTACAACTCAGTACCTTTTCTGAAGATAGTTTCCCATGATTCTTTTTCTTCAACGTTTTTCCCTATAGCATTCTTTCTAACTTATTTGTTTCTGTTTTACATATAAAAATTGCTCTCTCTAGCTTCCTAACTCATGTATGACTCCTGCTAAGCAGCAACCAACAAATATTTGCAGACTTTTGCTGATTGGTTGATAAGCCTGTTGTTTGCATCTCTTCTCTGTGCTAAGTAAAGAAGAATCCTCTTTGTGCCTATGGTGAACGATATTCTTACCAGAGCAGTTCCAAGTGGCCCCATAGCTTCAGGATGCTGAGGCCAAGCAGAGATGCGAGCCAGCCTGGGTCCATCTCCCCATCAATCCCTATTTGTCATCACTTCTTCAGGCAGAATCAAAAATTGCCTCTTTCTCCACCAGACAGACACACAGTAGATACCGTGAACAGTAGCCAATATTGTGTTTATTTTAATTCGCAACTGCCTCACTTTCAGGTTCTCAAAACATCAATCAATCCTTCGTCATTTTTTAACACCATAGTGGAAGTGTGTGAAAACTGGAGCTTCTTTTTCCTCTGGAGATTTGGATAAAAGTAGAACAGTGCTCTCTGCTGGAAACTTGTTTCTGGGTGGCCTGGCCAGAAAACAGCGGAGGGTAACGTGGGAACTGTTGATCTCTCCCAGTTGCTCTATGATTCCAAGCAAATCCATTTCCCTCCACTGACAATCGTTCTATGAGGACTCACGTGAGACTTCGGGTCAATGAAATGACTCCCAGCGTGGAGGAGAAGCCAGCTTTTCAACTGAAAACAGGTACCACCACCTGAAGGTCAAGTGCTTGGTCTTAAGTACTTATTATAGTCAGACAAAGAGCCACACAGAAGTACTGACGTTGGAAAAGAATGGCCTGGAATTAGAAGATCTACCACAAAATATTGCTGTTTACAGAGTCCCATGAAAGTGGGCATCTGTTTACTAAAGATTGACATTTTCTGTGAAACAAGAGTCCAAAGACAGACAACTGTACTTAGTCTTAATAGAATGCAAGAAATCTCTACCAATATATTCATCTGTTCATTTGTTCAAAAATCCATGTGTAGCAGATTCTGATGGAAATATTCTGGGGTTTTTTTTTCAGCCATAAAACAACAGTCTGGGCTGTCACCATCAACTGTGAGAGTTTAGAGTGTCGCTTAGCCATCCACTGCAGGACAATATCCTAGCTCCTCTCTGCATATAGCATTTGGTATCTTTATCGCTGGACAGACCAGAAGCTCTACCAGCTCCATGTAGATCACCTTCATGGCCCTGGCAGCATGCACAGTACCATGTACATACTATTTGTCAAATGGTCAAACAAAAGGGATCTAGAGTGAATATTCACACATGCATTTGTGCATCGGTTTTATTCAATTCTAACAATACCTGGAAAGAACATTCATCTGGTGGCTTTGTAAGAACAAAAATAATAAACAGAGAATGATTATCTCTCATGTAGGGACGGGAGCTGGCTCTGCCCAGCTGGATGAGTCACAGACACCAGGGAGTGAGGTGCTCCCAGTGCGAGGCTGATCGGATGAACTGTCACAGGAGCAGACCAAACAACCTCCAAAGACTTGCAGCAGAATTCCAAAACTGATTTGCAGCTTCAGACAGGTGTGACCGGGGAATTCTCTCATCCTGTTCTGGTTTAAATCCTCTCTTTTTTCCCTCCAGCTTCACTGTCTCTGGGTGAAACTGCCTCTGCAGGTGGTCCTCACCTCCATCCCTGCGGCCACTCTCCCACAAGTGTGTCCACATCTGCTCCCCGTCATGTCTTCAGCCTCTGCCTCTTTACTCACTGTGCTTTCACAACATGGCCCAGATTCTCTACACTTTAACCAAAGATGCCTCACTTGATCCATGTTCCCAGAGAGTTCCTGTCCAATCTCTCCTCATCATCACACCCAAGGTTCCCACGATAGCCTCTGCACTCACTGCCTCCACTTCCTCACCTCCTACTCACCCCTTGGTCACTAATAGGATGTTTCCACACCCAGCGTCTCATACACACGACATCTCCAATGTCATTTGTTAAAACCCACAGATGCATCGCAGCCCTTATTTCCCTGACCCAGAAGCAGATGAATAGGTCCACTAGCTCTGAACACTGCCAAGTGTGTTATTTCCTGTTTCTGTTTTGTCTCACTCCCCCATGCTTCATTTCCCAAATAATTAACCAATAAAGTCATCTTTGCCTGAAGAGAAGAATAAAGGAAAACATCAAAGAACAATAACATCATCCAACCTCCTAGTCTTTCTTCAGCTTTCCAGGAACCAGGAATGCGTGGGACACCTGGTGATCTACGGAGCACATCAAAACCACATCAAAAGATCTATTACCCCATGGATTAATGACCATTCTGCCTATGGTTAAAATTAGATGCTCCTAAAGCCTCACAAAGGTCTTTGCACTTGCCATCCCTAGACAGATGGAATTTGGATGAAAGCCCTCTCTCTTTCCCGTGCTGGCTTGATGCAATAATGCTTTTTTTCCTGTCACCCTCTCTCCAGGTGTTGGCTTCATCGGGTGGCAGTAGGACCAGACCTTTCACAGTTACAACCTCTGTATTCCTTGCCACTGTGGACCCAAGCTCCTTAATGTGCTCCACCCTTAGGGTAGATGGCTCTGTTTTCACAGGCACTCTCTCCCACTCTTTTAGCTCAAATCTTCAGACTTGATCCTTACTGTAGATGGCTCTGTTTTCACAGGCACTCTCTCCCACTCTTTTAGCTCAAATCTTCAGACTTGATCCTTACTGCTCAGGTTCCTCAAGGTTCTCCATTCAACTGTCAGCTCTCCTTTCTTCAGACGTTAGTCCTAGTTGGATTCACCCATATCTATATCTTTTAAGACCACCTACAACACATGAATGGGCAAAGAAATGTGGTATTTAAACACCAGGGAGTACTACTCTGTCATAAAGGATACACTTGAGTCATTTGTAAGAAAATGGGTGCACCCTGAGACCATACTCCTAAGTGAAATAAATTGGATGCACAAGCTTAAATATCACATAGTTTCTCTTGTACAAGAAGCCTACAATATAAAAAAGAGCAAAATGAAAGGTAGATTATGAGACATAGGGAAATAGATCTTCAAAAGGAATGGGGACCAAGAGGGAGGGAGGGGGAGGGGAGGGGAAGGGGACAAAACAAGAATTCAGATGTGTTGTATGCATGTACCAACTCCCTAGGAGGAAGGTCGTCATTGTGTACTACAGACGTGCACTAATAAAAATAGAAGAGAAAAAAAGACCATCTATCTATATCCTTGTGCCCTGAGAAGGTGGAAAGAAAATTGGTCTTTCCACCCTGGAGCCTTCTCCAATCCAGAGCTTTCTTCTAAGCACTGAACACAGCTTTGTGTGGAGCCTTCTGCTGGGTGTTTTTGCCTGGATGAATCAGAAGAGGTGAAAATTTAGCAGGTTCCATCTGAACTCATCTTTCCCTCTGCTCCTCTGCTACATCCTGCACCCAGCAGACATGACCTCACTGCACGGGCAGTTTTCAATTCCTCTGGAAAGATACCAAAAAGGGGGATAGCTGGGTCAAATGGAACCTCTAATCATAGCTTTTTAAGGAATATCCACACTGACTTCCACAGTGGTTGGACCAGTGTAGACTTCCACCAAAAGTGGAGAAGTGTTCCTTCTTCCCCAAAGCTCCACCAATATTTGTTAATGGTTGATTTTTTGGTAATAGCCATACACTGTGGAGTAAAATGTACTGTCAGCATTGTTTTCATTTGCATCTCTTGGATGACCAGTGATGTTGAACATTTTTTCATATATTTATTTGCTATTTCTACTAAACATTAGCCAGAGCAATTAGACAAGAGAAAGAAATAAAAGAAATAAAAATGGAAAAAGAAGAAGTTAAATTAGTATGTTTCAGATGACATGATACTCTACATAGAAGACCCCAAAACTCCACCAAAAGACTTCTAGATTTAATAACCAAATTCAGTTGTGCAGCTTGGATACAAAGTCAACACTCAAAAATCAACAGCATTTCGGTATACACACAACAAACTCACTGAGAGAGATATTAAGAAAAACACACCTTCCACAATATCACTGAAAAAGTAAAACACTTAGGAATCAATCTAACCTAACAAAAAAAGTAAATGAACTTCACATTGAAAACTACAATACTTTGAAAAATGATATCAAAGAGGATATTAGAAAAGGATATTAGAAAATATTATCCCTTGCTCTTAGGTAGGAAGAACCAACATTGTGAAAATGGCCATACTCCCAAAATTATTTTACAGATTTAATGCAATCCTAATCAAAATACCAATAGCATACCTCACAGAATTAGAGAAAACAATCCTAAATTCCACTTGAAACCAGAAGAGACCTAGTATAGCAAAGGCAATTCTCAGCAACAAAGGCAAGGGAGGAGACCTCACAATCCCTGACTTGAAATTATACTACAAAGCTACTGTGATAAAAACACCATGGTACTGGGAAACAAACAGACCCAAGGGTCAATGTAACAGATTAGAAGATGCAGAAACAACTCCAAACACACTCAGGCATCTTACCTTCCACAAAGGGGTCAAACACCTCCACTGGAAGATAGTCTCTTTAATAAATGGAGCAGGAAAAACTCACTATCCACATGCTAAAGATTAAAACTAGACCCATGTCTCTCACTGTGCACTAAAATAAAATGAAAATAGATCAAAGATCTAAATATTAAAACAGAAACACTACATCTGCTGGAAGATAGAATAGGTAGAACTCTTGAAGACATGGGTGTAGGCAAAAACTTTATGAACAAAACCCCAATTGCACATGAAATATTATAAGGAATCAACAAGTGGTTCTCACCTTACTGAAAAGCTTTTACATAGCAAAAGAAATCATCAACAGAGTGAAGAGACAACCCACAGGGTGGAAAAAAAATTTTGACAGCTGTCCCTTAGACAAAGGACTAATATCTAGATTATATAAACAACTCAAAAATATCAGACCCCCAAAATTTAAAAACCCAACCCAAAAATAGGCACATGAAATGCCCTCAACTTACCTTCAGTTTTTTACCTCTTTGCTTGGAACTGTCAGGTATGAAAAATCTGTAACAAAACACAGATTAACAAGAGAAAAACAAACAGACGTTTACTAACATGTCTACCTTGTGGATACATGGAAGAACTCTGGAGAATTCCATAAATTTTAAATAATTGCTTTTGAATTCAGGCTTAAATGCCATTATCTCCTGAAACAAAGAAAAAGAATGTGGAGCAGGCTGGATACGGGGGATGCCCAGGTAAACAAGGATAAGGTTTGGTGAGATGTTTTGCATATTTGAAATATGTCATTTGGAATCATCCTTTCCTCCCTGATATAGGGATTTTTCAAATGGACATTTCCTTTATAGATTTCCTTTACAAAGGCATAATACTCTTACTGTATTTTCAGAGCTTCTCCTGTATCTATGGACTCTCAAAAATAATCAATTCATAATCCTTATGTCAAAGAAACATATTTGGGCATGGCAGCAGACTCTGGCCTCAACAGTCATATTTTGAGGAGCCATAATTCTAACCTCCTACACAACCTAAGTGATCCTTCTAGGAAACAAAATGGATGGTGGGGTGGGTGTGGTGGCACAGACTGGAAATCCCAGCACTCTGGGAGCCTGAGACAGGAGGATTACAAGTCTGTGACCATCCTGGGCAATTTAGTGACTTGGAAAGACCTTCTCTCAAAGTAAAATGTCTGGAGATGTAGCTCAGTATTTAGGCACAGGATTCAATCACCAGTAGCACAGAGAAAAATAAAGGGCAGGGGGAATCCTGAAAACAATTCCTTTTGTCTCCCATCTTCAACTTACTCACCTCAATCCCATCACAGAAGGGAAGACTTGAAGGACAGTTCAAAATCCTCCACCTGCCTTTCACAACCTGGGAACCCCACCCGCAGCCCTTCTACAGCCTATTTGCTGTGCCCCGTGCTTGTTACCTCTCTTTTTGGTCTCGCTAGACCTTCTACCTAGGGAACCTTTCTCTCTGCCCTTCTAAATTAGCCAACTTTGACTCACTTTCTAAACTTAGTTAAAATATCTATCTACTCTTCAAAGAAGTCTTCTCTGACTCCCAAACTGAAGAAAGAGCTGCCTTTGTGTTCTTCCTGCCAAACCCCATTGAGGCCTTCCTGCCATAGTGGACCAAAAACAATAACCAACTGGGATGTGATTAACTTCACTGTCCCTAGCCTAGTACTGACTACTTGTGAGGAATTTTTTCATGAATAGTGAGTAACAGGTGTGAGGGAGGGAGGGAGGGAGGGAGGGAGGGAGGAAAGGAGGAGAGAAGGAAGGAAGGGAGAGAAGGAAGGAAAGGAAGTACAAAGGGAGTGAAGGAAGGAAGAAGAAAGGAAGGAGAGAAGGAAGAAGGAGGGAAGGAAGGAATGGAGGAAGGGAAGAAGGAAGGAAGGAAGAAATGAAGGAAGAAGGAAGGAAAGGGGAAAGAAAGGAGGGAGAAAGGGAGGGAGGGAGGAAGGGAGATGGATGCATGCAACCACCTGTAACTCTTAATTTCATCCCACATTGTATTTCTATAATGCCCTCTAGTGACTGATGGATGGGTTGCTTGTAGGTTTCAGAGGCCATTGAACAAACTAGCAAACAGGGGCTGAATGCCTAAAATGTGAGAGGCCCAGTACTGAGTACTAAATGAGCTCACATCTAGCTTACCATCTAGTACAGCAATAACATGAACGCCAAAGAAGTACTTCACTTTCGGTGAGACCTAAAGCAAGCAGAAAGAGTGTGGGATAAATAGACTAAAGTTCTACCAGCCACTAGCTGGGCTCATTTCCTAGGTTCTCTAGATCTAGTTGTTCTTATCTACAAACAGAGGTGATAATCGCTACTATTCAGGGTTAGCTAGAGAGTTGGAAGAGAGGATGTTTTCTCCCTGTACATGTTCCCTAATGAGCAGGGTTTCAGCCAAAGCTGCCTTCTTTCTCCTACACCTGCCTTTTTCTCTCACATCCCTGCAACACCCCAAAACCTACTAAAGCCAAATTAAAATGAGGGGAAGCTGCTCCACCCATGTGTAGGGAGCTGCCCTGTCTCACTGATGCATGCCCTTGGTTTAAAATGTTGGTGACTCCAAAGGATTGCACATGCTCCCAAGAAAATACCCTGCAGATGACAAAGAGCTGAGTGTGTATGTAGCTGAAGCATTTCCCTCCTTCTTGTTACAACCTAAATCTAGCCTGAATTGTTTTCTGACAGCATCTGATGATAATTGTGGTACTCTTCTTGCTGAGCCTTCACTTGCTGCTGATAAACTACTGGACACAACGCCAACCCCTTAGCACGGCAGGTGAAGTCCTCTGAAGCCTGAGCCCTCCTCTCCTCAGACAGCCCTCTCCTCTCTACTCCAATTACACCCAGCTTTGATGTGAGCCACGGTTCCCAAACACTTTGTTCCAGCACCTCTGAGCCCTGTTTATGAGGATTCCTCTGCCTGGAACACCGTCCATGCACAGCAAAGTCGGCTTCATCTTCCAAGGACAAGATCAAGCCTTGACTCCCCTGAGCAGTTCACTCAGGTCTGTGTTAGCTGCCCCTCCTTGGTGCTCCTACCACTCTGCCCACTTGGTTGGCATCTCCTTATACGAAGAGCAGAAACTTTGTCTCACCCAGGGTTGAATCCCCCAGGCCTGGTATAAGGACCCAGACTCAGCACATGCTCGGTAAAGGCTGCTGGACTGAAGAGAACTACTGAGCCCCAGGGAGTCACCCCAGTACTCCCTGAATCATGCCTGAAAGTGTTACCCTTATGTTCACGGAGTTGTACTTGTTCAATCTCATCCTGCTGTTAACCTGTGCCCATGGTGAGGCCGTGTGGTCTAGGGAAGACAGAGTCAAAGCAGAGAGATGTGAACAGAGGAAACAGAGCCTGAGAAAGGTCTGAATTAATCCATGTAGAGGAAACCCATAGCCATACATGTAGTGCACGCATGAAGGGTGTTCTTCTAAATACTTTAGGCAAGACCTGTGATAAGCCAGGTGTGCTTCTGAGTGTCTTAAACACAGACTCACTTCGCACAACCACTGTGTGAGGTTATTGTCACCTTTTTACATATGGGGAATTGAAGCACAAGGAAGCCAAGTGACTTTGCCAAGGTTGTAAAGTTAGGAAGGGACAGAACTTCTGAGAAGGACATGGTGGGCTCCAAAATAGGTGATAACCAGATTCTTTCAGAAGCAGAAGTAAACAAAAAGTAGGCAGGCCAAGCAGTTTGGCCATTTCCTTGAACATTCCTTCAGTAGGAATGCCGTGCTGGCCATGACAGGATCTGGAATTACAGTGGTGAACAAAGAAGGCTCAGCGCCTGGCCTTATGGTGCCCAGAGTGCAGGAGAAGAAACAGGCACATAATTGCATAAATAAATCTACAGGTATTTGCAATGGAAAATGCTAGAAGGGAAAAATCCATGTTACCGTGAACATGAAGAGAAATGATGGCTAGTGGCTATGAGGGGTCAGGAAGTGCCAGTCAGGCTGAGTTTGCCATGAAAAGACCGAGGGGAGACAGTCTGGGTGAATGGAGCAGCAGCTAACACACAGCTCCCAGGAGGGAAGATGTTGGGTCGTTCCAAGAGCTGGAAGAGGTCCAGTGAGGCAGACAAAATAAGACTGATGAGGTAGGTACCAGCCAAAGCAAATCCTTTAGGACTTTGGGTCAGAGCCTCTGGGGAGGAAAAGAACAAGCACTAGAAAGGGAAGTCACAGGCAGGTGGCATTTAAAAGTGTGTGCTTTGAGGTAGAATGAAGCCAAGACAGGACCTTGGGCACATCACTTCTGAGATTAAAAATAAAATTGACCAAAATAGGGTGTGTGTTTGAGAGTGGGAGGTTAGGCAGGGGATGCAGCGCTCAGGAGGACAGCAAAAACAATCAGGCAAGTGGCCAAGAGTTAACCCCTTCCTGTCCTTGATATCTTCATCAAACCAAGCGCTCTGCAAAATAATAAGCGATCGTTTATCAGTGCTCTGCAAGGTAGCATTTAACACTGAAGCAGGGCAATAAATCAGACACATATAATTTGAGCCCTGAAGTACAGTAATTCTTCCAATGCAACATCTGGTGTAGATAACACAGTTTGGAGGGGGAAGGGAAGGAGCAGCGGAGGCTGGAGCCTGGCTTTCCTCCTACCTTTCTGATGATGCCGTGGATTTAAGTAGGACTCCTATTATTATTTCCTCAGCTGGCCAAAAGGAGACTCGAGTTAATTATAGGCCTGTTTGTCAGTTATTAATTAAACCCCAGCTAAACATAACATCACAGGGGAAGTGTCATTTCCCAGCCTCTGGAAGCTGCTATCCCTGCCTTTGCAGTCCACCCTATGTCCTGTTTCCTCTGTGGATTTTCTCAAGAGGGTCCCAGGGCCTTTGCTCTGCTGCAACTAAAATCTTATTTTTAGCTGGAGAGGAACACAAGATCGGAAGCTTTGAAACAGCAGGGGGCAATAGGAGGAAGCTGGCAGACACTGATTGGGCTGAGCTGCCCAGGAGTAGGGATTTGTGGGGGGTACCGCATGCTCCTGCACCACAGTGCCCAGGTCCACACTGGTTCTCAGTCCGATGCCCACACTTCCTGTGAGTCGGTTCTGGAGAGGGAGTGTGAGGAGGATAGGTGTTGCACCTGCGGCCCTGAGTGGCCACCTCACCTCCACTCACTCGATCCATGAGCTCAGGTGAGTCCCTTCAAGTCTCCAGGCTTCAGTTAGCTGCTCTCTAGAGATGCCCAAGGAGCCCACTGCTTAGGGATGGGACAGGTATTAGAGGACAAGGTTTGTCAAGGACTCAGCAAGGCCCCTGTTATATAGTTGCTGATAAATATTAGTTTCCTTCCCTGGTTCCTCCACTCCTCCAGGGAAACAGCCTTCATGTCTGAGTCTCCCACATAAATACCCAGTTCTAGAGTTAATTAAACCCCAGCTAATTACTTGGCATGCCTCAAAATATTCCTCAATTTTCATTTTCTCATCTCTAAATTGAGGGAGAATGTAGCTCCACAGCACAGCACCTGCCTGGCAAACACAAAGTCCTGAGTTCGATTCCTGATACAAAAAAAAAAAAAAAAAAAAAGAACCAACACTCTCATCTCTAAATTGGAACAACCAGTGTCCACCAAGGAACATCCTTGAAAAGATAAAATTCAATAATGAGTACCCAGTGGCGGGCTCAGACTACATGCTTGATGTAAGTTATTACTGAATTATCTGCAAACTGTCCTCAGCTGGTTAAAGAAAGGGCTATCAAACCAGTGCCTGTGGCATAAGAGAGAAAGGAGAGATCAAAGCAACTCACACTAAACTAGCCTCATCCCCTGATGACCCAAGATATGAAACTACCAGGCCCAGTGCCTTCCACAGATGTTATCCAAAGACATAAAGAATTTGCCAGAGTGAAATCTAGCTGGACCATCAACCAGCCTCTCCCAAGTCCTCCCATGGGCAGGTCTGTGCTTGACCAGAGGAAGCAGTGGCCATGTCGCTCTAGTTGGTCTCGCTAGTGTCATTTCTTGGACAAAAGGAGCCGAGGACAAAGATCTGATCACCAGGGATTTCCTCAAAAATCCATGAAGTCTTCTCAGTGTTGCTAACATCTTTCAATTCTACCAGTTATTCTTTTCCTTCCAATGAATCATTACTCTTAGATTCAAGTCTTCATTTTTCTACTAAGATCTCTATAACAGAGATGCAAGAGATAATGGTGAATAAGACCCGAGAGATCTGTCCAGGAGAGACAGATAACACACCTATTCTTACATAGATAGTCATTGAAATTTTACTGAGCACTGAGTTCTTTTTGAAAAACTATACTCGAGGGACCTCCTCTAGTGCCTTAGTTGACCTCCTAAAAACTGTCTCAGGAGCAGTGAATAAGTCATTATGCTCCTTGTAAAGGTAAAAGTGAATCCACAGAGATTATACAACAGACACAATAGCGCAATTGTTGTAGAAGGAAGGAAAAGACGGAGGAAAGAAGAGGAGAGAGGGAGACGAAAAACATTTGTGCATCACCAGGTGTCCTGTATATGAAGAGGTTGTGACAACTGTCACTCCTGTACTCTGGAAGCAAGCCTGAGCTTGCATCAAACACTTCAACGCAGCGCACATAGCGATCCCCACATTGCTTTTCTTTCTCTTGCCTTCTGTAGGGTGGGAAAGGGGTGAGAACAGGGGAGGTAGGCGTCTCAGGGTGGATACCTACGCCACATCCTGTTACCGGCCAAATAAATTTCTTTTTGTATAACAGCGAACTTGAACAAATTATTCAACCTTTCCAGATGTTCTCCTACTTTGCAAGGAAACAGTAACTGGAATTACTGTCAACAACAAACGAAACAACATGTATTCAGCCTGACACACACTAGGTGCTTAAGAAATAGCAAGAGTTTCCTGCCTCTTCCCTCTCCTCCCCTTTCCTTTCCCCCGCTTCCCTCCAGAGAGGTCTTCATTTCAAAAGAAGAGGGTCCACATTCTAGGGTCCTTGCCAGGAGCTTGCTGCCAGAACCATGCCTGCCCTGTCAGTGTGTGGCTTTCATGTTGGCTCCGGGGACTTAAAATAAAAAAAAGAAAAGAAATATAACTAACATGCTCCTCACTCTCAGTTCCCCACTGGCTGCTCATATTTGCCAGTTGCATGAAGGGTAGCTTCTTTCTGAGAAAAAAAGAATGTGGGAAAGGTGGGGAAGAATAGTAAGGGAAGGTTTCATGGTTTTTTATTTACAGCTCCGAGAGCTTATGACTAATTTAATGAGAAACTATCTCCTCCCATCCCCTGAGAGCTAAGCAGTGAAGCATTTGCAGCTCTCCTTAAACACAGAAAAGCTTGAGGCAGGCATCCAAAGTGGAGCTAGGTGGTTGCATGCCGGTATTTTAAAGATCCAGAGTTTAGAGAACTGCTGTGTCTCCCAGGACCCCCATGTGCAAAACTGATGGTGAAACTTGAGGAGAAGTTTTGCTCCCCCTGCAGAACGCTTGCTTTTCTCCGGTGATGAAAAAAACATGTCCCAACTGCAACCTATCCCATACCAAACTTTGCTAGGTGCCAGGGGCCTGGGGATGGGGCAAAAAAGACCCTGGCAAGTTTGCCCATGCGGCTCAAGAATGACCTTTTGCAATGTAGCTGTGCAGGTGGGGAAGGGAAGAAATGTGCGGTGTAAGAAGCAAACCCACTATGGGAAGTAAGGTTTATTGTTTAGCAGCTACAGTGGGCTGGGGGCATTCACGGGGCTACCTCTTCCTTGTTGTTGTAGATCTGGCCCTTTCATGAAAATGAGGGGCAGGAATTTCGAGATCCACTCTCAGCAGCAGGCTATTTACACCCATCGCTGGAGCCCAGAGAACATTCGCGACAGAGCTCCAAACTCGGGCCTGACTCCAGAGCCCACCCTTGCCTGGCTGTCACACAGCTAGAAAAGGGAATGAGGAAGAAAGGCCAAAGATAAATAAAATTATTATAGTAGGCAGGACTCAGAATTCACAGCACAGATGGGAAAATTCATTACTGAAGCCAATAGCACCTTATTTTTCTTAAATTATAATCTGGTGAATTAATGATCCCCTGTCCTCAAGAAAAGGTTAGAATATGGGCAGGATCCTCTGCTGAAATAGGCAAGGAAGCATGTAATTAGTTTTAGAAAGACTTGCATCCAGAATGATTAAGTCAAGTTTTGGCACATGAAAAAGTCAGCTTCAGTTATTGGAACATTTACTTAGGTGACACAGCTCATTTCCTGATGAAGCCAGATTAATGGGACATTACAAAACCTAATTCCTCCAGAAGTAAATGACTCACCTCTCCTCCTGCTGGGCTGCCCTGGCCTGAGCTTTCCGTGTGCTTGGCTTCCTTCCCTTTCTGAAAGCCCAAGTGTTGGGGTGGGAAATTCAGCTGGTAGAGAAAAGCAAGCGAAATGATCCTGTCCTGGATTCCTTGTTCCCCATTAATGAGATCTACAACTACGTATCACCTGAATAGCTGAAATAGATCCCCCTCACACCCAGTTGGACAGTGGGGTATTTGGAGCCTGCTGAGGAGGTCTGGGAAGATCAAGATGGTCAGATGGGCAGAGTTTAGAAAGAATAAGACTAAAGATGGTATCAAGGAAGTCTGGACACGGCCCAAAGCATGAGGCTATTCGTGTCTAAGTAGATGTCCGCAAACAAGTTATCCACTACAAAGAAACACTCAACAACCAGATGGTCAAGATGTCCTATTTGTTAGCTGTTAATTTCTTTCCCTAAACACTACCATACTTGCTTAATAGGTTTATGAATAAGGTGATCATAGTAACAAAGTAGGAAATTAACAATGCTGTAGACAGATCAACTTTGGTGAGAAATCTATGTTATTGAAAGCGGGTGTGAGAGAGTGTTCAACACATTACTAGCAGAGGTAAATGCTGAGCCTAGGGTACGGTATCATTTCCAGGGAATACACTCAGCCGCTGGCCTAATCAGATGCCTGAATCCTGCTCAGGACCATGATTTATCCTCACTGGAATAGATTCTAACATGTATATGGATTTGATCTCCTTGCCCATGGTGGTTTTGTTTTTGTTTTTGTTTTTGTTTTTGTTTTTTTGGTACCAGGAATCGAACTCAGGACCTTGTGCTTGCCAGGCAGGTGCTTGTACCACTGAGCTATATCCCCAGCCCTGCCCATAGTGTTCTGACAACAACACCATCTATAAACTTATGAACACCTTATTCTCAATCATGGAATCCCACACACATTGTTTCTGACCAATGACCAAGGAATTCATTTTACAAGAAAGAAATGAGACAATGGACTCACTGTGAATCCTACTGTGAAGCCATCACTCAGGGGCAAGAGACAGTGTAGAATGACCTAGTGATCCTCACTTACATGGTGCTTGCTTGATGAAGCGACATGTAGAACTGAACTACAAGATTCAGTGTGTGTTCCGAACAACCACTTCGTGTTTAATGTCATTTTTCCAACAGCCAGAAATCTTGAGTATGAAAACCAAGAAGTGGGAGGAGCTTTTCCCCACCATCACCACTAATGGCCCATTCACAAAATGTTTGTTCCTATCACACCTAAGTAAATGTTTGTTGGTTCTTCTGGTGTAGAGGTCTTCATTTCCAAGGAAAGAAAGTTTCTACCTGGGGATACAACAATGTCTAAGTGAACAGGAGTTGAAACTGTCACGTGGATGACTGGTGTTGCCAACTTCACTAAGTGGTGAGAGTTAGTGAAAGGCCATAGAAATCCAATACATGCAGATCTACTATGGGTTTAAAGCTTTCTACAAATGCTTAGAGTCACACAATCAGGTGAAGGCAAGACCAATTCAGGTACATGGATAAGAGCAAAGAGAACATAAATTCAATGGGAATATGCAATGTCATGACGTAGCCACCGCCTTGCAATCAGTTGCAGAAATGAGCAAAACTGCAAGTATGCAACAAGCATCTTCTGTGTCTTCACTTCCTCCTGAGCTTCTGAATGAAATTTAGGAGCATTCTTCCAGCTAGCTAAAACTAGGTGCTCAAGATACTGGGAAAGAGGCCATCTTATTTTTCACCTTCTCCAGTGGGAGATAACTCTGCCTTCTAGTAAGATCAATAAGATAGAGAAGTTATGTGTAAGGGGGTAAAGGCTCCAAGCAGTCAAGAAAAATGATAAATTGAACACCAACCATGATTCCAGCACCATATACACTGAACCCTGAAGACCAGCTGAGAAGCAAGGTGGTGCTAGGGGGGAAATGGTATTGCACAGGGCACTACAATGCAGTGGCTCTGAGCTGTTCGGAGAGTTCCAAGCAGTCCATGAAATTTGGATGCTGAGAGGGTAAGGAAGAACATCTGCCTACAGAGAAGTCAATAACTTGGCCAACATTAAGGTGGGAAAACTGTTACTCAAATATAGGTCAGCCTGGGGCTTTGCTCAGTTCCACCACAAGTCCCACCTGCCAGCGCTTTTTCCTCCACGCTGCTGGAGAGTTAAACACTCAACCAGAGGACAAAACACTGGACCTCCTGGGCCTGTATCATCACAAAGCTAAGTGCATAGTGCTGACCAATCCAGGCCTGGACGCCAGGGCTTTCCCCTGAGATGCCAGTGAGGACCCAGCACTCCCAGAGTGCTCGCCAGAAGGAAACTCTTCATTAGCAGCAGGTCCTGCAAAGCATTTAGTCCCCCTTTTTAGATGCAAGCAAAGCCTGGCCATACCCCTAATCTAAGTCGAAAACCAAAACTTTAATTTCCTTTGTGGGAATAAGGAATGGTCCATGTAAGAATAAAAATGCTACTGACCACAGGGGAGAGGAAGGAAAAAAATCTGGGGAGCAAAGCCCACAGCTGCCTCCCCAGGAGTCCCATTACTGAGGACAATGGCCAGATTGTTCCCCCTGCAGAAAGAAAACCCTGCAGTCCCCAACCTGGAAGCCACTCACTGTCTTTTTCTATTTTTTTTTCCTTGAAATACAATTTATTGGAAGTTCTGCCAGATCTCCAAGGGGAAAACAAAGAGCTGGCAGTAAAATGAAACACCTAATTAATGAAGAGGACTGTTCCTCCGTTGCCAGAGAGCTTTCTGCAAGATTTCCGGCTTCTTGAAGAAAGGAGCTGGTGGGGGCACCTGTAGCTACTCTACTCTAGCCCTGAGCACCTGTAATTATTCTACTTTTCAAGGTTATTGTGAAGGTCAAAAGAGTTAGGGCATCTTGGAAAAGGACAAGCCACGTTGGGTAAGAACCAACTATCATCATGGCATACCAGGCAGGCCCACACACATCACCACAACACCCTTGTACTCCTTTGGAGTACAGGTCACTACACCCAACTCACAGGCAGTAAACCGAGGCACAGCAGCCAGTCAGTCACTACTCTATGCTCACACAGCTATGGCTATGTGCCGTGCTGCCCCCTTTCCTTGGGATCAAAGGGCTTTCTCATCACTTTGTTCAATGCCAGCCCCAGATGTTTCACCACTGGCTGGGGTCTACTTAGGGCTGATCCCCTGCCTCTGTGCTAGCCAACAACACCAATCAGGGACACGGGCACAGGTGAGGGAGGAGAGGGCCCTGGATATGCAGACCTTGCAGAAGAGTCCAAAAAGTGGAGATGAAAAGAGGTGGGACAGGAGAGAGGAGAGAGGGGAGAGGAAAAGGAAAGGGCCATGAGAAAGGAAGGAACAGACCCATCTGCATTTATTTGTTCATTTACACTTTTGTAACCAGGCTTGATTTTAAGGGATGATACAGAAAAAATAGCTGTGAGCCTTTCATGGAGCGGCAAGCTTCCAAGGAGTCTCATGAAAACTCACCCCAGGGACTTTGTCAGCTTTATCACTTTGGGGGAGCGATGTAAGGCCTTGGCAACCAGCCTACTGCTTTCTCCTCCACCTGCCTCCCAAGGAAGCTATGGAGGAAAACATCCAGCAAAATGGTCATGGTCACCCCAGACAGCTCCCTATGGACTTAGAAAATGCCCCGAAATCACCATGCTATGGCTTTGGAGTACACTGCGCAACCCCTTCCCTCCCCGCCTTGCCCAGCCTTCTGGGAATCTTGCTCTGCAGAGATGCGAGGCACTGCAGGCTAGTTGCATTTAGGGGTGTGTGTGTGTGTGTGTGTGTGTGTGTGTGTGTGTGTGTGTGTGTGTGTGTGTGTGTGTGTGTGTGTGTGTACATGTGTGTACGTGTCTTCCTGCAAGAGGAAAGCCAACAGAGCAGCCCCGCCCCTCACCCCCTAACCTCAAATTGAAACAAGCTGGTTGCAATTGTGAAGGAGACCAGCTCACACCAGCTGGGCCCTGCTCACAGCTTCAGAAAGCACTGTTTTATGTTCAGATGCAAATAACTGTTTCCTCTCCAGAGCATGCCCTGGACAGGACTCCAAGCTGGAGGAGAGAGGACCAGGGGCCCTGGAGGGATGCTGGGCCTGGGCTGTCGGGATGAATTAGACTGCCTGGATGCTGTCCCTGAATCTGGTCTGCTTAGTGCTGTCCCTGAGGGGCTGAGAACAGAAAGGGATGTTCCAGGTTGCAGAGCAACTGCTCCCTTCTCCGTGGCCACTGCCAAGCCCCCAAGGGCCAGCATTCACAGCCTGACCCTAGAAGACTCTGAACAGGCCTTCCCACCTCCAGACATGCCCAGTTCAATCCCTCCAGGTGCTTGTTGTCCCTGAGATTCCATCATTATCTGAAAATCAGCATTGCTCCCAGCACGCTGGGGGTGCTAAAGCAGGAGGGCCACAAGTTCAAGACCATCCCGGACAACTTAGTGAGACCCTATTGCAAAATTAAAAAAGAAAAAGAGGCTGGGGATATAAGTCAGTGTGAAGGCCCTGGGTTCAATCGCCAGTACAAGAGAGAGAGACAGAGAGACAGAGAGACAGAGAGATCACCAGTTGGATGCTGTTTAGTTTAGAGCCTGTAGGAAGAGTTGGACCTGCAAAGGGGAAAAGATTCCTGTCCTCAGGAGGCCATCACTCAGAAGACCTCAATGGCTCCTTGTGTTGGTTTGGGGCTTACTGTGCAAGGTGAAAAATATAATAATACAAGACACATATTTTATATGATTATTTATAATAATCACCCAAAGAACGATATGCAAAAGAGTGCAGGAAATTTGTCCACACACCAAGACCAAGGAATTCAGCCGACGGCCTGGATCCCATGAAAATGTCCTGCATGAGTCTAGCTAAATACCTAGAGCTCATAACAATGCCTCCTATGAATCCAACTGGAGGTCCAGAGCCCATAACAATATCTCATGCAGGCCTGTTTCATGGATCTGCACTGCAAAGGCCCAAAGGTCAGTGATGGAATCTAGGAAGTCTGTGCCAGCAGGATGAAGGATCTGTGCTAGAAGGCTGAGGGATCTGCACTGGAGCCAGGAAGTGACACTCAGAAGAACCAGAGTTCCCCCAAAAGGTGTCACAGCCATCTTTAGCAACATTGAGTTCCCAAGCTCCTCCGATGATCAAGATGGCTGAGTTTCCATCAGGAAAGCCAACATAACAAGCTTCCCCTAGAGACCGGCAGTGAGCCATCCTTCCCTCTGGAGCCAGGAAGTGATGCTCAGAGTGAGGACCAGAGCTCCCCCAAAGTGAACCAAAGCCATTTTCAGTGCCAGCGAGGTTCTGAGTGCCTCACAAGATGAAAACAGCCAAGTTCGTCGGGAAAGCTAGCATGACGAGCTCCTCCAAAAAACCAACAGCTCTTTACAGCTTCCACCAGCTCAGCAGCCTTTCTCCACTCCTAACAGCCTCCTTCTTTTTCTCCAGGTCTGCCTCTTATGCTGCTGGCAATGATCCTCAGGTGGGCCTCCCACACCCAGCACCACGCTTACTCAGTTCAGCTGGGGGTTATAAATTGACCACCAGTTGTCAATCCACTACACTCCCCACGGCCACATGTATAAAATCTAGATGTTTCAATGTAGATGCTGCACTGACCCAGCCACGAGCCTGTGTTAAACTCTACCCATTTGTCTTAAACCCTTTCTTTCATCCCTGGGACAAAAACCTGAGACCCTCAACTTAAAAGATGAGAGGCTTATTTTGACTCAGAGTTTTTAGAAGTTTCAGTGAGACGGCTCCAAGGCAGGAACCACATGGGGGAGGAAACCTGCTCACATCATGACATCAGGAAGCAGAGAGAGAGAGAAGTGGGGGGACAGGGAGCTGCCCCCTTCCCAGTCATGCCCCAGTGACCCTCCTCCAACCAGGCCCCAGCTATGGGTACAGGAGGCCTTGGGGTACATCCTGCATCTGCACTATAACACCGCTCTGCAAGGCCCAGCTCCAGTGCCTCCTCCTGGGACCCATCCAAGACTCCTCCTCTTTGGGTCCTCATAGCAGAATCCCAGAAACTTACAAGGAGGGGAAATGGCAGCGGTCAGCCAAATATCTGAGTTTACCCCACTACAATTCCACTCTTCTAAGCTGTGTTGAGATTGATGCATGTTTTGGTAAACATCAGTCAGGGTCCTTGTGGGGATTTAACTAAAATCTAGTGAGGTCCTAATGTGTCTCACTTTATCTCTACCTCTACTCCATCTCCTCCTATTCATAAATAAGGAAACCAAACTCAGAAAGTAAGGTAATTTACCCAAGTCACACAGCTTGGAGACAAGGGTTTCTCAACTCAGTACCAGATCTGAGAGCTTCCTTGCTCATTCCCCCCAGCCACCTCTACCCTGCTGGAGCACAGGAATTCTCAAGTCCACAGCCCCCTGGTGCAGGTGCAAGGTTACAAGACAAACAGGGGACATCTACCTTGGGCATCCTTTGCACTTCTGGTGAGTCCTTTAAATGCTATTCAATGTCAAGCACATCTACATGAAAACCAGCCCAGATGTTGCACATTATGGAGTGGAATGCTAAGACTGCATACATTTTATAGATGAATGCGGGTCTTCTAATCCACCCTGCACCCGAGGAGGACTGCTTTGGGCTGTACTCCAGGCCTCCCAGCTGGTACCCATTCAGTGTCCTGTGCCATGAAGTATCCTGGGGCAGAAAGGGACTTTCTAATATTGCAGGGTCTTCCCTCCTGAAGCTGGGCCCTGCATGCAACATGCAACAGGTAGATCTTGTGGTCTGAATAACAAGTTAATCAGCAGATGATGGCTCTTCTCTTGAAGGTCTTCAGGTTCTAAAGGGACCTTAGGTGGCCTCCCCTAAAGTGAAGCACAAGGGTAGGATTTCAGCCATCAAGTCAGGTGACCAGGGAGTTCACACTGCAGCGGACCTGAAGGGGAGATTTCGTATCCCTCCAATGACTCTGGGCCACACAATTTAGAATTGCTTTTTGCTGCTATTGACTAGGAGAGAGAACATGTGTTTTGTTTCTGATTATCTGGCAGGAGAAACTCAAATACAATAAGCAGCACATGAGCCACCAAGCTCCCCAACTCCCTGCTCTCATGTCTGCGGCCGACTTGACTAATTAGTCACAAACCTCATTTCTTCTGGATTCCAGACTTCAGAATCCTCAACACAGCACTCAGGCAGCTGCTGCCCCTAAGTCAGAAAAATATAACTGTGCTTACCCTGCCTGCTCTGGAGCTCCGCCTTTGCATGGAGCACTCCGCCTTTGCATGGAGCACTCCGCCTTTGAATGGACCACTCCATTCCCTGGGCAGCTCAACTGGCCGGCCAAAGAGCCTACCTTGCACACGCCCACCTTGTATGGGCAGCCAAGAGCTGGTGGAGAAACGGGAGAGTGAGCTCTCCTCTGTAATCCTTCTGTGGCTTTACCTGCCCCATGGGATGAAGTCCCACTCCTTTCTCATGTGTAGGCCTCCCCACACTGTGGCCCAGTCAGACTCCAGGCCTCTCTTGTGGCACAAGCACACCTGAGCCTGTGTGTCAGCCACAGAATAACGCACCCACCTCCTGCCTCCCTCCCATGCCTGTCCCTTCCTCCTGCAGTGGCTGGGAGCAACTTCCCCTCCCTCACCTACATCAGTGGTTCTCAGACGTAAGCATTCACTGGAAGACTTGTTAGAAATAGTGGCTGGTTCCCCATACCCAGAGTTTGTGATACAGGAGGTCTAGGTTGGGCCAGAAGAACTTATGCTTCTCACAACTTCCCAAGCAAGGCTGGTGCTACTGCTGGGGCCTGGGAGGATTCTGAAAACTTCTGTAGATGACTGGCTGCCTTTTGAGTTCAACACACACTGCCGTTCCTTCAGAAAGCTACCCAGGGGACAAACGCTTTCCCACACAGTATCAAGGGTCTCCTCTAGGCCCTGCTTGTCCCACCCATAAGCTCAGAGAGTGCCCTCCCTCCTTCCCAATGAGACTAAAATGTGTCTGCATCCTCCAATCATCAGAGAGTGAAAATAGGTATTAGGAAACCTGCTTAGCAGATGCAGAGGCCCTAGTGTCCTCCCCAGACTTGGGAGACATGCAGAAATTTGAGAGACCTCTGCAGACCCCTACTTTATGCACAAACACTCTGTAACCAGAGGTAGAGAGCTAGGAACACAGAACATAAGATGGAGAGATGCAAGAGGAAACAGAGAGAAGCAAAAGGCAATGGGAAGATGAGCAAAGAGAAAAAAGAAAAAGAGCAAATCCAGCAAGAGATAGGGAAGACAAAAATAGAGAAAGATGTGGAGAGGCAAAAAAAAAAAAAAAAGAAACATAGAGAAGGAAAAGAAAAAAGAGACACACTGACTGAGCAAAAAAAATGGGAAAGAACCCAGTGTGGTGGTGCAGGTCTATAAGTTCAGCCCTCAGAAGGCTGAGGCAAGAGGATTGCTTCAAGTTCCACACTAGTGGGCCAACCTAAACTATGTAGTAAGGTCCTATCTCAAGAAAACCAAAACAAGGAAAAGATACATAGATATATACACATGCAGTCAAGAGACACAGTGAGAAACACACTGAGACAGACCTTGTCACTGGTAGGGACTAATGAATGATTTCAGTGAATGTGTCATGGAGAATGAGAGGTAGAGATACACAGAGAGGGAACAGAACAGCGCTGGAACTCCAGCCTGCAGTTTCATCACCAGATAAGCAGTGCAAACTGACCCACTGGCCAGATGTAGGTAGGGATGAGAGCGCCAAGGGCCTCCACAGCTTCGGCTCCTCGGGACACAGTGTCATGGAACCCACCCAAGGTCAGGCCAGCTAGGGAAGGAGGCCAAAGAGCTCATAAACCCCTTTAAGATCAACAGAGCAGTAAACCTGATTCTCGAATGGAAGTAAAATTTGCCCAACACTTCTGTTTGCAAACCAAATTGTTCATGAACAGGATCTGTGGGCGAGGAGACCACGGTGCACAGGGAGGCTAAGCGAAGTGTGCATCATCCCACGGGCCTCGTGGTTCCCCTGCTCACACGTGGGCTCAGTGGTCATAGTGCTGCCTATGGCCGGGGCTCCCTGCTAGAAAGGGGCCTGAAGAGTCGGGGTGGCAGCTGCATCAGATCTCCTTTTCCACTTTTTTCTTGGTTTTTTTTTTTTTTCTTCTAACAAAATCATGGGCAGAAGTAGAGTATATAAAACTCGACAGAAGTGTCAAATGGAATATCCTGGGTTCAGTGCCGATGAGAGCTCAGAGCTGTGCCTATGAAGACAGCTCCACGGAGCACCGAGGCAGAGTGGGGAATCACCTAGTGCAGAGGTGCTGAAAGGCGACCTGGAGCTTCCCATGCGTCTGTGCAGGGTGGGTCTGCAGAGCCCTAAGGTCTAGTACTCAGGAGGCCTCAATGGCTCACCTACCCAGGCCCTGCGGTCAGCGAGTCCCACACGCCACAAACTCAGCCACAAAACGGACTCACTGAAGAACACTGAGCGCCAGTGTCACGGAGGGCCATGTCGTGCAGCTGTGGGCACAGACCCTGTCCTGCCCCAGCTGTTCCTGCCAGGAAACGTTCCCCTCCTCCTCCCCTATGAACCAAACGGCACGGGGGCTCCGGGCCGCAGCATCAGAGACCACCCTGCTTCTGAGAACAGAGGGGCCCAGCACCCAGATGAGTGCTCACAGACATACAGTCAGCAGACTCCATGGCCAAGCCCTGCCCTCCTGCAGTGCCAGGGTCCACTTCCTGACTTCCCGTACCACCGCAGTTCCCCAAATCCCGGCAGCACTCTCAAACCAGCACCTGGCGCAATGCACCAAGAAACACTCGGAGAGATGAAGCTCTGAGGGCTCAGGAGTGAGTGTGCTGGAAATCTAGATGCGTACGAGCAGAGTGCCTCGCTGCTCCATAAAAGAACTTTCCGTGGTTTTACTTTCATAAAAACACTTAAATAACTTTAACTGAAATTTTAAAGAAATTCAATAAAATTTCAGCTTTATTTGAATATTTTTGTTACTATATTCATTTACTATTATTCAGATTTTGCCTTTTGGTTTGAGTATCTTAGAAAGATAACTTCTGAAAAAAACTATGAAGAGCAACATTGATCTTTATTTTTATATTTATTGAGGAAGTACTCAAATGATATAGACTTTGAACACAATTACATTTTACTTTTTAACCCTACAGAATAAATCACTGACAATGAATACAAATCAAGATGATGATAGACAGTATAAAGTGAAATCCAGAAAAGAAAGAGTAAAAAGAGAGTGAAAAATTAAAAGACATAGTCTTTTAGAAAGATTTAAAGATGTAGTTTTCCAAAGCTGTACCTCTGTTCATGGACTTAATTCATATCATGATTCTAGGGAAGATGGCTGTGGTTGTGTTTGTCACCTGATTCTTGAGTGGAAGTAAAACTTTGCCAAACACCTGTTTGCAAATCAAATTGTTCATGAATAGGTATGTTCATGAACCAAGGTACCACTACTGTATTTCATACATATATATGTATGCAATATAATATGTATGTACATGTGTTTATATGTACCTATATGTGCAGACATATAAAATAATGCAAATGATCACACTTCACTTGCATGAAAAAGGGAAACAAAACAGTTGCAATTCCTATTACTAAGATTAAGGCTTAAACAAATAGCAAAATGCTCTATAGTATCTAAAAGGGCAAGTGATACTAGATACCGGCATGTTGTTTTTCAGGTAATGCTATATATCCAATATGTAGCCAAACATGATGAATAATAATAGTTTACATGGCACTGAAGGCATGATATTTTTAGATCACAATGGAAAATGTTTAGGTTTAATCAAAATGATTTCAATGTTTGATGCTCTAGCACCAGAAATTGTAAAACTGATTTTTAAAATGAGACAAATGATTATTATGTAGAAAGAAAAATTCAAAATGAAATTTTCTACTCAATAGAGGATAAAAATATTTTAAGTTTTAAAAATTATATTGAATAACATTAATATTATAATAAATACTCCTCAGCCCAACTAGTTTGTAGCAGGTGTAAATGTCACATTGAACAATTGGAAAACCAGTTAAATTAATGAGTATTAGATTCATGTACAACTCTCAAACAACACAGGATTTGACTTTATAGAAGAACTAAGAAAGTCAACCTCAGTGTCAGCTGAAGATTTAGACTGCTGAGGGGCAGCCTGCGGTGCAGAGGTCAGCATTGTGGGAAACAGCAGGCACAGCCCAAATACAGAATAAGAACACCTTATAGCTTACATGGCACATATTTATTACTATAATTCAGTACTAGAAGATTTGGCTTCAACTATGCTAATATCAATATCCCAGTGATCGCTCTTCGGCACAATTCAATGATTTCATTCAGTATTTCCAAGATACACTGAACGTTGAAAAGTCTTAGTGAAACATATATCATATTTGACCCACCGACTTTCTCAATCACAAGATAGGAACGTCAACTAAATACATTCAGGTGATTAGATTTAATTTATTTTAATTTGGGAATCAGTTTTATCAGTATGTAATTTACCCCCAAATGAATCAGCTTTATGTAGATAGATAAGTTGTGCTGAATGTACACTCCAGTATAGGCAGCACCACAACCAAGACCGAAACATTTCCATCATTGTAGGAACTTCCCTGTGTGCATTTGCTGTTGGTCTTACCTGTTGCCCTCTCTCCTGGCAATTGACAACCACTGATATACCCTGTGCTCTAGGGGCTTAGCCTGCTCTGGAATTCCATATGAGTGGAATCACATGGAATTGCTCTTTGTCACCTGACTTCTCTCACTCAGCATTTCCTTTTTCAATTAGTTTGTGAGATGTGGCCACATGTTTGGATAATTTATTTCTTTTATTGTTGGGGAGTATTCCATTGTGTGGATGTGCCACAGTGTACTTATCCACTCATCTTCTGGTTTGGAATTTTTGTGACTATGAATGCTATGAACATCAGTCCAGTGTGCATGCGGGTCATTCCTCTTGGATATGCCTAGGAGTAGAGTAGTCAGGCTGCGTGTTTAGTGCATTATTAACTCCAAAGAAACTACCAAACTCTGTGTCATTTTACATTTCCACCAACAGTGTCGGTTACTTTCATTTGCTCCAGTCTAACCAACTCACTATGTTCTGCCATTACACTTTTAGCCAATCTGGCTGGTGTACAGCAGAATCACACTGTGATTTTCATTCCTCGTTTCCTACTGACTAATGATGTTGAATATATTTCCATGTGATTATTAAACATTCCTTTATCTTTTTTTGTAAAGAGTTTGCTAAAAAAAAAAAAATTGCCTGTTGTTTATTGGGTTGTTTGTCTTATTATTGATTGGTGAAGTTTTATATATCTTGATACTAGTTTCTATATAAGTATGTACTGTGTTAGTCATATCTAATATACTACTTTCTCTCCAACTGTAGCATTAGTTTTTTCTTAGCATTGTATTTTAAAGACCAGAGGCTTTGTTGTTGTTGTTTTTAAGTCAAGTGGTAGTGCATGCCTCTGATCCCAGCACTCAGGAGGCTGAGGCAGGAGGATTACTGCGAGTTTGAGGCCAGCCTGGGCTACAAAGTGAGTTCAAGGCCAGCCTGAACTGCATAGGGAAACTCTGTCTCAAAAAGACAAAAATAAATAAATAAATAGCAGAGGTTTTTAACATTTAAGAAAACAAAATACAGAGTCCGCCCAAAAAATGTACGCACACTTCAGAAAAAGAAAAATAGTATGATGTTTTTTAACAGATGGTGTTACCCTCATATGGCAGACCCTAGGCGCTGTCTTATATCGGAGAAACCCACTACACTGTTGGACCCTAGGGAAGAAATTAAAACTGCATGTGCCGTAATCTCAATGACCAAGGTTACCCAAGCAGCATCTCAGTGTGCTGACAAATGTCTGGATGCTAACAGCCACCACCTTGAGTACCTCTTGTGACTGTAGAAGCTAAAGGTACTTAGATTAATCCCATGATGTCACAGTAAATTTAGTATTAAAACGTTTATACAAGATTTTCTTTTCCTGAAGTGTGTATGCATTTTTAGTGGACTCTATATATCAACTATTTTATTGAATGATTCATGAGTTACATGAACTAAATTCACTCTTCTGCATATGGACAACCAATTTTCACAGCAGCATCTGTTAAAGAGGCTATCTTTTCCCCAGCATATGTTTTTGCCCTTTTATCAAATACCAGATGTCTGAATGTGTCTAATCTGCATCCTCTCTTCTGTGCCATTGATCTGCGTGTCTGTTTTTCTTCCAGTACTATGCTGTTTTTATCACTATAGCTTTATGATATAGCTTGAAATTTAGGATTATGATGCCTCCTGCTTTGCACTTGTTGCCAAGGATTGCTTTTACTGTTTGGGGTCTCTTCTAGTTCCATACAAATTTTAGGATTTTTTTCTAGTTCTGTGAAGAATGCTACTAATATTTTGATTGAATTAAATATCAATAACACTCTTCACAGGAGGCATCACGCTATAGTTTTCATTATAGCGGCCTTTCACTAGGCAAATTCTTAAGTATTTAATTTTTGTGAGTGGGACTGTTTTTGCAGTTTCTCAGTGAGTCATACTTTTTTATTTTAAAGACAAGAAAAAAATTGATATAAATTTTCAAAACAAGATAGTAGGAGAGTAATAATGGTTAGTACATTGTGCATTGTTGTCTTCAAAGTAGTTGCTCACATCACAAGACATAAGCATGAAAGACTGATCAAACAGTATAGGCACAACCTTTCTTTTCAATGAACTAATAGCAACTAGTAGTATAACTATCTTAACTACCTTATGGGTATATATATTTTTTCCCTTTTCCGTTCTTTCTTTTCTCCTTTCCCCCATTTGAGTTTCTCTTTCCTTTTGGACAGTTTCTTCCCATTTCACAATATTTATTTTACATTTTGAAGCTTATTTAATTCTTACAGATTCTTACACTAGGGAGACAATATGACATTTACACATGTGAGACTGATTAATTTCACTTATGAGTATGGTCTCAAGTTGCATCCATTTCCCTAAAAATGTCTCAAATTTATCCTTCTTTATAGCTAAATTGTACTCCATGGTATGAAAATACCACATCTTTTTAATCATATATTTTTTAAATAGATTTAGCTTTTATGTTTTGCTCAGTGGTCAGTTTCTAGTTAATTTTTGTGTTTGGTGTAAGGTAAGAACCAAAGTGCATACTTTTCAAATAGATATCCAGCTCCAGCACTGTTTGTTTTCCCACTGGCTTATCTTGGTACCTTGGTCAAAAGCCATTCACCCTACTTTTATCTCCTTCTCTGCTCTCCTGTGTTTCATTATCTATGTGTCTTTGCACCATACCATCGTTATGACTACTGCAATTTTACAGTAAATCTTGTTATCAGGTTTATAAGTTCTCCAGCTTTGTTCTTTTCAAAATTATTTTGGTTAATTTTGGTTTTTTGTGTTTCTATGTAAATTTGAGAATCAGTTCTCATTTTCTACAAAAATTCTTTTGAAAACTTATTTCGGTATTTCATTGCATTTATAGACCAATTTGAGAGTTAAATGACATTTAAAAAATATTGTTTTCTGATTCTTGCATATCACACTACTAATTTTAGTCTTAATTTCTGTCACTAATGCTTTGTACATTTCACAAATCTTAATAAAAACCTTTAATAGTACTTCACATTACGTGAATTTTATTTTCCAATTGTTCTTTGCTATATGTAGAATTATAATATAATTGACTGTAGTATAGTAAGGTTCTAGTCTAATGGTGTTTTGGTAAATTTACTTACTTCCTGTAGCTTTTTATAGTTTCTTTGGGATTTTCTACACATATGACCCTGTCATCAACAAAGACAATTTTACTTTTTCTTTTCCAATCAAGGTGTCTTTTCTTCACATGCTTTATTCACTGTCCAAGATCTCTAGTTATTAGTGAACAGAACTGATGAAAACGCAATTCTTGAATGTACAGGGAAAGGATCCATTCCCAAGATTGTGACGTGAATTGTAGGTTTTATTGTAAAGTGACCTTTGTTAGAATAAGGAAGTTCCCTTCTATTCCTAGTTTGCTGAGGAATTTTATCATGCATGAGAATTTACTATTTTCAAGTGCTTTATCTCTGTCTGTTGAGATGATCATATCATTTCCTTCTCTATTCTATTAAAAGCATTTTATTACATAACAGAGTTTCAGATGTTAACCCAAACTTACATTCCTGGGAAAAACAGGATATTGCTGGATATGATTTACTAAGGCTTTGCCAGTATTTTGCATCTATATTCATGGGGATATTAATGTTGAATATTCTTTCTTTTAATATCTAGGATCAGGGTAATGCTGGGCTCATAAAATGAATTACAGAATTATTTCCTCTTCTTCTAGAAAGATTTCTTATAAGACTGGTGTAAGTTCTTTCTTAAAATTTTGGTAGCATTCACCAGTGAGGCCATCGTATGTTAAAATGTTTGGTTTTGTAAGCAAAATATTTTTAACTTTTTATTCTTAAACAATTTCAGACATTCAAAAAAATCTCACTTATCTTTCAGCATCCCCTAAGTTTAATATCGCACATAACCTCAATACAATTATCAAAATAATTTTTTAAATAGTGCTTGTAACTATGCTGCAGACTTTACTAGTATTCACCAGTGTTTTCCACTAGTGCTCTATTTACATTCTAGAATCTAATCGAGGCTGCTTAGTCGTGATGTCTTCTTAGTCCCATTCAATCTGTGACGTTTCCTCAGCCTGTCCTTGCTATTCACTACACGTGGCTTTGAGGCTTTAAAAGAGCGGATGAGTTATTTTTTATTGAACGGCCCTCACTTTGGGGACCTGGACCCTATGCTGTGTAAAGTCTCATGATGAGACTGAATTATGCATCACTGGGAAGAAAACCTCTGAGGAGAAGAGCCCTTCTCAATGCCTGCTTTGAAGGGACATGTGACGTCCTGTGCTGTACTGATGATATTAACCCCGATTACTACATTAAAGTGAAGTTGTTCGTGCTTCGTTACCATAAGCCTTCTATTTTTACTTTAGATTAATAAATACTAATTTGGGGGAAATGCTTTGCGATAGTGCCAATGTTCTATACAGTACTTAGTAGGGAGAAAATATATTTTAAGAGTAGAAGTCACAGTGTAAGTGATGGTGATAGACATGGTGAAATTAAGTATTCTGTAATATTTTGTGATAGTGACAATTCATCACATATAACCCTATTTATACAATCTGAGCATGATGGATAAATTTCAATTTCACATTCATGTGTTTTCTGAGAGTCTAAAGTTTAATTTAAATTTGTATTGATAGCTCTTATTCCAGAAGAGTGAAGTTTCTCCATGTGGAAATTAATTTTTAAAGGCTATTCCTCAAATATGATGACACAAACAGAGTGATATAGCTTGATATTACTGTCAGTAGACCATGAATTATGTGAAAATATTGATAATAACAGCATAACTGCTAATTTTGAAGAAATACTAGTTTTATGGAATAATTAGATAAAAGTGGCTAAATTCTGTATATTTTAGTGATACCGCTCATCCAAGCACTGTTGGTTCATCAGTAGAGCACACAGACATTTTCAATAATAATTAAATTCAGTCATTTTTGTACTTTGTCAACTTTAATTCATTTAAAAATTGTAATTAAACATTTTTTTTAAATTTGGACAAAGTTTGTTACATAATACTTTATTGAGTTGATTTATAACTTTTAAATACTTAGACACATGGTATAAGAGTTTGGCTGGAGTGCCTGAAACAGGCCCTGCCTGTGCTGGGGATGGACTTGGACGTGTGATTGCACAAACACACACGTCCCATACTTCCTGGGTCTTCTGCATCTACACGGATACTCCCAGGAGGGCCTTGCTATGCTGGGAGCCACTGTCCCTCCCAGTGGTTGCCGCTCACAGCCACACCAGCCCCTGCAAGGACATGACTGTCCTGCTGTCTGGGAGGAGTCCTGGTCCCTTCCATCCTAAAAGCCCTGCTCCTGGTCCTCGGCTTCCAATTTACCTCCTGGAGGCTGCTGCAGATGTTGGCTACTCCACGGTCCACTACACTAGTTTTTGGTGGCTGCTATAACAAAGTGCGACGGACTCACAAACTTGGTGGTTTAAAATAACAGAAACTATTCTTTCACAGCTCAGGAGGCCGCAAGTTGGAAATCAGTTTCATAAGGCCAAATCAAAGTGTTGGCAGAGCTGCACTCCCTCTGGAGGCCCTCGGGGAGAATTTGTTCCTGACCCCTTCCAGCTTCTCATATCTGCTAGCATTTCTTGGCTTGTGGCTACATTTTTCCAATATCTGCTTCACTGACCCATGGCTTCCTCCTTTGTGTGTATCAAATCTCTTTTTAGTGGCCTCTCATAAGGATACCTGTGATAGTATTTGGACTCCACCCAGATGCTCTGGAATGGTCCCTCTCAAGAGCCTTAACTTAGTCATGGCTGCAAAAGCCCTTTTCCCAAATACAGTAATGTCTGGACACAGACAAGGAATTAGGACCGGATAACTTTAGAGGTCATTATGTATCCTAATATCACACACACACACACACACACACACACACACACACACACGCAACCTTGCCTATCCTACCATCAAAACTGTCTCAGTACTTTTCTCCCAGCTTGAAGTCTGAAGCCAAAATCTTCTTGAGCCAGTTCAAAATGTCATTCACAGCCTGTCTCAAAATTAACAACTCCCAAAATGACTAACAATGGAATTAGTTCCTCTCCTCAAAAGAAAACTCTGTCCTGGCCACAAGCATGTGGCCTTGCCTCTGTGGTCCCCAAAACAAAAATAAGTTATGAAACAGTATAAATTTGTGTGCCAAGCGTTGGGAAATTCATGAGACCTATCTGTGTTTGCTTTGCTACAATACTACGTTGTAAAAGTCACTGGAATTTTTTAAGTTTTCTTTCTCCTACAAATGCCCTAATGTGCCACTCTTCATAGTCACCTTGCTGCCTGGGTACAGGCAGGGTCCACCTTGCTGCCTGGCACTTCCATCTCTGCTGCATACGCATCACCTCGCCCCATGGGCACTGAAGGGATGCTGGAGAACTTGTATGTCTCATGCAAACTGAAGAGTCTGGAAATGCAGGTGGGAATCCCTTTCTAAAGCCACGTTCCGACATATTGGATGATCGTAATAATTACACTTGAGAACAGAGTAGATCAAGGAGGTGACCTAGGCTCTTATAGCAGCTCTGCCTCTAGCTCATGACACAGCCAAAAAGGCATCCCTTCACCTCCCAGGCCTGCATTTCTTGCTGGGATGGACCCAAATACCAGTTGCTTAGGACTCATAGGAAACTTGAACTAACCAGGTACATGAAAGAGCTATGTAGGATACGGAGCTGTATACACTGGCAATTTTCACTATCAACAACATTATGAGCAGGATATTGCTATCAGCAGTTTTTAAAACAGGCCAAGTGACACTCTGTCCCAAATCATATGTTGCTACTAAGTGGAAGAGCCGACATCAAACCCGGAATCCAATTTTGATTCTACCCTCAGCAGCAAAAGACGATACATAACCTTTCAGTATCCAAGGGCTGGAAATAGACACATGTTTTCCTTTCATTGTAAGAGGAAGGATGCTGCTGCTTCTTCGGTGCGATGTACGTCCTGGATGCGCACATCCTGTGTTAGAACTCTGTGTAAAGTAGAAGAAAACGGGCTATGAATGAGGGCCTAAAACAACGTAACATTTTTAAATCTGTTTTCCATTCAGAGATCTTTTTTGGCTTACTTCCCAATTTTCACATATTCATTCTAAAATATTTGTGTAATAATAAAATAATAGTAGTAAGTAAAACAACTGCTATTATTCTTTCAATAATACCACTTTCATTCTATTTAGAATGATGCCCGGCTATTCACTGAGGAGGATGGGCAGGTCTTCGTCGGTTCGCTTTAATCATCTCTAGCATCTGGAAAGTTTCTTCATGTTTACAGAGTGTTTCCCATTCGTGCTCTCAGCTGAACTTTGTGTCAGCACCACACTACGGAGCAGGAAGATGAACCTCGGAGAGGTCCTGGCTTTGCCCAAGGTCACACGGTTTGGAAGACGCAGAGCAGGGATTTCAACATTTAACACTCTGGAAACCTCCTATGCTTAAAAAGAAGTAAACAGCTTGCTTAAGACCTACTGAACTGGACAGAAGTTTCCAGGGACAATATTCTGAGAAAGCACCAGAAAATGAGTGTTATAAAATAGGGGCATTGCTAAAGTCAAAAAGAGCCACAGGAGGATTTGGGATGTGAAAGGGTCCACCCTGAGGTCTGAGTCCCAGCTCAGCCATCAGTGACACAACTCACACTGCTTGGGACGTAGAATTCTCATCTAATTTCTTTCTGCCTCCCTGTGCCATGAACTTCAAGAGCACAGGAGCCCCATCATTCTGACTCACCACGGAAGTCTCAGCACTCAGCCCCACATCTGTGAATACATAAGACCCTCAAAGCAAGCCCCTTCTCTCCTCTGAGACACAGCTCAGTCATTTCTAGAGAGGGAGGAATAAGAACTAGTTAAGAGGGCTCTTGGAGACCTAGATGAAAGGACAGTAAGGCTTCACTTACAACAGAGATGTGAACGTCTCAGAAAAAGGCAGTGGTTCAATCTGCCAGCACCTCACCTCAGCACAGTCCACCCCTGAAATGCACAATATTCAACCCCCAGCAGTCAGGCTGTCATGCAGAGAGGAACAGGAGTCTGGGTGGTGCTATCGTGTGACACCGTGATGAAAAATAGCATTGCTATGCAGATTTTGATCTCATTTTTAATTTTCTGCAATTGAAATCTCAGCCTCTTCCAAGGTCTGAGTGTTCCATCCACGTTGCCCTACTTAGTGAATGTGTTTTTTGAAGGAATAAACATTTCTGCTTGTTGAGAAAACCAGAGACTTAGTAAACACACAATCATTTGATCAACATCCATGCAAGGCTCCAAGCTGACTGCTGAGATACTAGCAAAAAAATGACTATGGACAAAAATGTAGCACCCCTAACTTGACTCTTCTTTATCTGTCCAGTGTGAAGAAGCAGCAGATGGAAATGGAAGTGCCTAGACTTTACGGTCCTGATTTAAATTCCAGTTCCATCATTTGTAGACACCTAAATTAGAAAATGCCCTATGCAAACCCCATTGTGTTTAGGTGAAATTCACGCACAGTACCAGGAAACATGACTGCCTTGTGGCAAACGCCACGCTGAAGGCATCTATAAACATTAGGCATTGCCCATGCACCGGGCACTTCTGTGGGCTCTGAGGATGCCGAATAGCAAGACCTTGGGGAAGCTGCTGTGGAGGGAAGGGGACAGATCGCCGGCTGTCTGTTGTGGAGTCCCAAGGAGACAGGCTTAGCCCCGCTTGGGGTCAGGGAAGGGCTCCTGGAGAAGGTGGTCCCCTGTTCAATCTACGGGAGGGTAGGGGGATTTGACCAAGTCCAGAAAACTGAAAAAAGCATTCTGGGCAGCAAGAAGGTCACAGCCAAAAGGCTTAGAAACTTGAAATGCAGTGTATGTATGTTCCAGAGGCAAAAGGGTAAGCGGGTTGAGGGAGACAGAGCTGGAAATGTAGGCACAGGCAGCATGAGAAGTTCCTTGACACCGACGCAAGGTGTCCTGCTTTCCTAGGGCTGCGGCAACACATTATCCAGAGCCCTGGGCTCACAGCTACAGATGTGCTCTGCTGCAGTTCTAAAGACTGGGATCCACTCTCAAGGTGTCTTCAGGGTCAGGTCCCTCCGGAAGCTCTGAAGGAGAATCTGGCCTGTGCCTCTCTCTGAGCATCTGGTTGTGCCTCCTTCCCCCACTTTCATGTGGCATTCTCTGTGTGTGTCAAGTGTCCCCCTCCTCTCAGGACAGCAGTCACTGAAACAGAGCCCACCCTCACCCACCATGACCTGCAAAGACCCTGTTCCCATGTCGGGTCACATTCACAGGCACAGAGTGTAGGACTGGAACGCACCATTCTGGAGGACACAGTTCCAGCTAAAGACAAAGTAACAGAGAGTAATTGGAGGCTGTGATTTAGGATGGTCCCTCGGGCCCTGGTAGGGAGAAGGGATGGCCAGAGGTTGCTTCTTACACTTGTGTTGCTTGGTCACTGGCAAATTCACAATCAAACATGCAGTACAACACACACACACACACACACACACACACACACACACACACATCTGATTTTTGGTTTGGGGGTTGCACATGTACAGGGAATGATAATTTCTATTTCATTTATAAGCATTCTTTTTTTTGTTTTGTATCCTTCCCTATTCATCAGAATCCTAACAGGAGGCAGCTGGTATGCTCCAGTCAGGGAACTTGGAGAAAGGTTCTCTCGCTATGAGGGTGGGCAGCAAGAAGGTCACAGCCAAAAGGCTTAGAAACTTGAAATGCAGTGTGTTTGTTCCAGAGGCAAAAGGGTAAGCGGGTTGAGGGAGACGGAGCCGGAAATGTAGGCACAAGCAGCATGAGAAGTTCCTTGACACTGACACAAGCCCTGCTTTCCTAGGGCTGCAGCAACACATTATCCATAACACATTATGGGTGACTAACCTGTCTAGAAAGACTCTTATCGACATCATCTGAAGAGAGCAGTGCCCTCTAGGGAAGGACACGCCAGTCCAAAGTGACCTCATGACCACATCCCTCTCCCTCCAATCTCCTGCTGGTGCCCTATGGCCAAAACGACTGTGGGTCAAAAAGCAAGCCACACAATGAGGGCCACAGGGCAGACAGGGCAGGAAGCAGGAGCAGATCTGATTTGGCAAACAGGAAACCCCCAGAAAGTCTTATTTTCCCTCCCCGGGGTTAGAATCTAATATCCCCAAAATATGACATTTTGATGTACTGAGCATTTTAAGCTGAAGGAAACCGAGAAAACTGCAGAGGAAAGAACATCCCTCTCTGGCCTCCTCTGGCTTTCTGTCCTGAGCAGGCCCTTAGAATTCTCTGACCTACCCTCTCCACCAAAGTAGGTCACAGACTGTCATTCTAGAGGTGTCCTGCCTGGTACCGGGAGGCCAAGGAGAACCTGAATAAACAAGCCTTCCTAAGTCCCCCGGTTTATTACTATGTAGCAGTACCCTTTTGTCTGCCAGGCCCATTGCTGTGGGACTGTCTGCAGAAATAGTTTTCCTTGTGTCTTTGGATCTTTGTTCCTAAAGATTCCTATGCTGTCCAAACCTTACGTTAAGTAAAGTGGGTACTCTTTGCCCTTGTTAATCTGACTTCGTAATAGGGGCATCAGCCTAGAACCTTGCAGTGTGTGGAAAAAGAAGTCTTTTCTCCCCTACATCCTCCACCCTGATTTCTTGTTTCATTTTCATGCTTTTATTTTGCCTAATCTTTGCATTTGTGTTAGCCATCGCAAACCTTTCCTTTTCAGGATGAAAATACATCTACAGAAGACTTTCCCATCTCTGTCCCCATGGCGTTCTCTGTTCTCTGGAGTTTGTAAACCACATGTGACAGTCAGTTGAGTCACCCTGAACAGTCACAGTAACTGGTCCACCAAGGAATCAGAGTCCTCTCTGCCCAGGCCCCTGGCCTCTGAGTGTGTGACAGACGCATCACAGGCTCCCCACCTCCAGGGCTTCCTGGGGACATGCTCACAGTGAGAGTCATCCTGGCATCTGACAGATGTTGCCGACTGTGGGATTTGGAAGACTGGGGATGAGAGAGGCCCAGATGGAGAACTATAGGAGGCAGAGCAAGAAACACATCAGATCACTCGGAACATAGCCTCACATCATTCCCCTCCTTAAATCCCAGCTTATGGCAGTATTTAGACCCAGGCACGGAATGTCAGAGCTGGAGGGGACCCTAGCGACCAGACAGCCCACACCTTTCGCAATCAGATGCACGGAGGAAGGGTCTGGGAGGGGCAGGGTTGTGGGGTATCACGGCTTAGGTTTGATGAGAGCTGTTCCCCTCACCCGGCCTGCCACCCGCCCATACCACTGCTCGTGGAAGATGGCTGTGCAGGGAGCCAGGTCCAGAGATGAGGTACTTGCAGGCCCAAAGCTAGTGTGAGCCCATCTTGTGGAGTCCGCTGAATGAAAAATGGCTCTCCACATCTATGGTTGATCCTTACCACTACCCAGCAAGGAGCAAGCCAATCATGTCTAGCAGACAAAGTGGCCCAGCCCACACGCCACACTTTCTTAGGAACTGGGAAAATGAAGACAGTAAGCTGGCCCCTGTGAGTGGGTGCTTGCGGTGCTAGCACAGTCATCGCCGGGCCCGGAGGCAGATGCTGGCTGTGACCTGACGGAGGTGCTCCACAGGGCTGGGGTGAAGCCTGGAGGAGACGCAATGGGAAACCAAGGCTGTCTCTAGGGAAACTCAGCAGAGAGCCCCGCAGCCCTCTTGCGGCCTCTCCTCTTTCCACTGAAGGAAATGAAGAGAAAAGCCTGTTTTCCTGATTGAAAATTGGACTTCTGTTTTCAAACTGGCCCTCTGACCCCCAGCTGATTCTAACTGTGAGCAGGGCTGGACTCAGTGTCTGAGGGCAGAGGCCGTGACCTCCGGGCGCACTCCGGAAGGCTGTCCCGTGACAGAGATCTTGTCACCCCAGTGGAGGTGCATTGGCCAGTGAACTCCAGATGGAAGAACAGGGCCAGCAAGTTGAATGAGCCTGATTCAAGTCCTTGCCCCTTCAGTTAAGATTTGGACCTCGAGCAAATCACTTGCCCATTAGGAGTCTCGGTTTTCTCATCTATGAAATGGGAAGGATTACAATTCCCACTATAAGTCTACAAGGCAGGCACCAATTGACACTATAAATTAAAATGTCTAAGTGACTCACACACAGTAAGTACTCAGCGATTGCTATCAACAGTGTGATTACACACACTAAGTACTGAAAAAAGGTTATTCATATTAGTAATAAGCAGCCATTTACCCTGCTCATGTAATTCACAGTAATAGTTCTAAAGTTTTTTGCTGGAGAGCATTATCTTTTTTTTCCTAGTATCAGGAATCAAACTGAGGACCTTGCACTTGCCAGGCAGGCATTTGTGCCGCTGAGCTATATCCCCTGCCCAGAGAACATTATCTTAAATCAATTGTTTTTCTGAGTCTAAAAGAGAATATATGTTCCTCAGGAAAAAAGGAGAAATTACAGAACAAATTAAAGAGGAAACTACAACCAGACGTGGTGGCACATGCCTGTGATCCCAGTGCTGGGGAGGCTGAGGCAGGAGGATCACTGTGAGTTTGAGGTCAGCCTGGGCTACATAGTGAACTCAAGGCCAGCCTGCACTATGCAGAGACCCTGTCTCAAAAAATAAAAAGACGAAACTACAAACACCTATAGCCCCACAATCCAAAGATAACCACTCTCTCCAATGTCTCTCTGCATGTGAAAAGATAAATTTACATAATAAGACCATGCTTTGCATATATGACCATTTTCCAAGGAAAAAGGTACTGAATTACTCTACCTGTGCACCGTAATTTGCACAACCATTCTCTTGTTAGGCTTTCTGATCTTTCTCTGATATTTTTGCCCTTATAAGTCATATTATCATGAAATTCTTTGCATAGAACTATTTTTGTGCTTCTCATAATTTTCTGCTGGAGAAAATGCTTTTGGCAGAATTTGTGAATCAAAGGACACAAACTTCTTTAAATCTACAGACCATTTTGCCAAATCAATTTCCAATAGAAAATTATCTTCTCATCAGTAAAATATGAATTATCTTCTCATCAGTAAAATATGAATATTCATTTTTAAAATCTTTCATTTCAAAGGTGAAAATAGCCTTTGTGGATTTTCACTGTTTTGATTACTAGTCAGCTTGATGGGCGTTGTCTTTTTCTAGGAACTGAATGTTCACACCTTTGAAATTTGTCTTGCACTTCATGGTTTTCTTATTAAGGCATTATCTTTTTATATAATAATATTTTTAAGTGTGATATCTGCAACAGGTAAATTTCATGGATAATTGTCTGTCTTTTTCTTTTTTCCTTTTTTTTTTTTTGAGATAAGCTTTCACTATGCAGTTCAGGCTGGTCTTGAACTTACTTTGTAGTCAGACTGGCCTCAAACTTGCAGCAATCCTCCTGCCTCAGCCTCCCAAGCACTGGGATTACGGGCATGTGCCACCATGCCCACCCTTGTCTTTTAATTTTTAATGATATTTTGAAGTACACATTTTATTTGTATAGTTGGAGAACTTAATATAAATTTAATTAATACTGCCTTCAGCTATAAAGGTGACTCAGATTCCAAACTCTTAAACTTCATAATATTCAAGAAAATTCAATCAAAATACCGAGGGCCTATATATTTAAACAAATAGGGTAGTTGTAGATAAAACAAAATATTTATAAGGTATAAACTAGCATGTACACTGGTGATTGGCAGAAACTCAGTTGGACACAAAAGTTCATTATATTATCTCTGTTTTGCACATGTTTTAAATTTTCCCACAATAAAAAGCCTAAAATATTATTGTTCTGTCTTTACTCCTTAGACATGTACAATCTTCTGTGAGTTGTTTTTTTTTTTCTATCTTTCAAGCTTTACTTATACGTAATCCCTACTTGCTGAACAAATTTTAGATTCCTACAACTTTCAGTTACCTCTTCTACTAAAAAACAATGCAGAGGAAGTAAAAACAAAAAATCCCTCAAACTTATAGAATAATTGAAAGGAGGAAACGAAATAATGCAATAGTATATAACATAGTGCCTGGCACACAATAAGTGCTCAATAAAGGATTTCATTTATCGTTGTTATTGTTGCTGTTATTTCAACATCTGTATTTCTTGTTGCAAGAATGGAAGCAGAGCTTGGCCAATTAAGCAGAAGAGACACTGATTGTGAAGAAATGAGAAGAGCTAGAAGGCAAACTGAGGTTGCTCAAAACCTGGCCAGAGGAGAAACCTGTGGCTGCCACAGCCCTGCTGGTCACAGGTGGCACCAGCCCTTGCCACCCTCACCCTAGCTGGACCACTTCTGCACCAAAACTGGATGCCTCTGGCACATGGTGAAGCCACAGATAGAGAGATAGACAAAGAAACACTGAAGTATGAGGTTTGCTCTGCTCTCAGCCAGCACAAAGCAGGTCAGAGAGCTTGACCTCACGGGGTGAGCAAACCAAACCTTTGCTCCTGAAGGATCCGAGCAATCGACGGTCTTACCAGTATGGAGACAGATGTCTTCCTTATTTAAATTCCAAACTAATAAAAATTTTAAAAGTAGACAACCCATAGAAGAACTTCTGTATTCCATTTATCCTTCCTCCTGCCCAGTTTTGTTAGCAATTTCTTTTGCCTTTGATAGTCAGGATTAATCACTCTACAAAGCACAGTATGCTCCTGTTTGGCCCCTTTGCCACAGGCCCGAAGGAGGCTGAAATAGCCACAGGGCAACTGGGCTTCCTGCCCGGCTGAGCCATTGCTGGGTGTCCTGATGAAAGGACGTCACCAGTGTCCCACGTGAGCAGAACCCACAGAACAAAGGATGGGAGGACTGAGTCATAGAGATTCACTCCTGTCTGTGCTCTTGATTCCTACACAGGAGCGCTGAAAGCAAATACTCGGAAGAACTCCATTCAAAGCACACACACCGCTCCTGCAGGGACAGACAGCATTCCAACCTGGCAACCTGGCACTGAGGAAGAACAGTCCATAACTCATTTTATTATTCCTGAAGGCCATGGGCTATGTGCTTAGGCCACTGCAGTCCTGTTGGCACTTAGATTTCTTGGAGTTCCTTTACGAAAAAGTATTTCCTTGGTCAGCCGCTAATTTGTAATGTAAAAGTACTTCATTGATCAGATTGGCAGGCTTGATCATTTCAAGGCAAGGTATAAAGGCAGAAATCCTTCATGACATGGAGATAGAGAAGAAGACCCCAGCTGGGATGACCCTTCCCAGGCCTTATGACCTTCAGAGTCCCATAGAAGAGGTTGCCCTTTCCAACTATGGAATGTCAGGGAGCCCAAGTCCAAGTCCCGAGCACCAAGTGAGAGATCTGGAGGGACTCAAAGCCTTGCCCTTAAAATCCTGATGACTTGATACCACTGGATCCCAAAAGACACCCGTTACCATAGCAAGTGTCCTGCTAGTCCTGCTGGATGAAGGGACGCGTGGGATTAAAGGAAGGTTTGACCACTGAACCTACTGACCTCAAACAGAAGAAAGTGTTCCAGAACACAGCTGGGGAAGTGCTGGGGCAGAGAAAGCCAGAGCTGAGGCAGAATCTCACCTCACCTCCAGAGCACACAGGACTCTCCTGAGGATTGGATTAAATGGCAGATGTAAAGTATTCAACACATAGCAAATATCCCATGGAAAACGTGTTCCCCCCATACTTCGAAATCTTTTTAGAGAGTGGCAGGTTTGGCTGTAAACATAGACATTTTACAGATAAAGGAGCTGGGGCTCAGAGAGGCTAAGCTGAATGTTAGTGAGAACACAGCTAGGAAGTCAGGGCTGTGAAGGGAAGTGACCTGGACCTCCTGCCTCCAAGTGCAATGAACTCCCCTCACTGCTTCCAAAGATGCTCAGACCCAGCCTGGCGTTACTCACCCGAAAGCTAACACTTCACAAACACTGAGTCACAACCTCCCCTGCCCTCAGCTGCGTCACCATCACAGCATGCTTCATCCCAGCTTGGCAGATCCTGCCCTCTGCTGCAGCCCCTTACGGGAAGGCACAGGGCCAAGGCTGCCAGGAACCCAGAAAGGAGGAAGAGCTCTCTGTGCTGACCTAGCCTGCCCCCATCCAGTGACCCAACCCAAATGAGCCCCAGGGATGGGTGATGCTGCCAAGGACCACATCAGAGATATATTTGAAGAGCGAAAGTTTCCCCAGAGAATGTGGAACCCTTGGAGTGAGTGAGTTCCTGGCGTTCTTGAGGCATGACTCATGCTGGGTGGGCCAGGGCACAAGCTGCAGATAGCAGGAAACAGGTAGCAGGACAGCAGAGCTGGACAGCCCAGTGGAGATTATCCTTCTTTTAGCAATGAAGAAGCTACAGTTCAAAGCAGAGGAGTGACTTTTCCAGAGTTACTCAGCTAAGCAGGAACAGCACGGGGAACAGAACCAAGATGGCCTCTTTTGATTGATGTTTAATGAGCACTTCCCAGGGCCCAGAGGGTGAGCAAATATTAAAAATAGGGCAGTAAACAACACAAGCCGATTCTCTCTCCTCCCAAAGCTGACTTTCCAGGAGAGAGGATACAAGTGAACAAAGCATCCGGAAAGTAATGAGGATGCTATGAGGCGGGTGAAGAAAGATCAGTCACACCCAGCCCAGGGACTCAAGAAAGGAGTCCTGGATGAATCTGAGGTTCAGCTGAGGGCTCAAGACTGAGAGGTACTCGCCGGGTAAAATGAGATGCAGCAGGGAAGTTTCACAGAGCACTCAAACATAGAGCAGCTGTGGTCTATCACAGTCTTACTTGCTCCACAGGGCTGAGGCTGAGGGCAGTGCACCCACATACCTACACTATGGGGCCCTAGGCCTGTGGCCCAGGGCTTCCCTGAACCTCCGACACAGCAGCCAGGCTGCAGAGAGGACTCCTGGGAGAACAGCACACAGCGGCGCCTGCCTCTCATGGTGCATTCCTGTGCATTGGCCTCAGTGATGGCATCTGGACTTGTTTCCATAGTGACACTGCAAAGTTTTAAAGTTTAATGCTGTGCTTATAATACTGAAAATTTTAGTTTTAAATAAAAATTCATATTATACTTAAAACAATTATAACTATTAAGATTTACTGACTGTCAAGTCTGGTTGCTTCAGGTGCAGCACTGAACGTCTGCAACGCCCCTGCAAGCTACCTCCCTCTTCGACAGGCAAGTCCTAGTGGGGCTTAATACCAGAGTTCTCTGGCTCCAAAGCCCAGGCCCTTTCCGATAAGTACTACAAGGTAAGGGAACTGAAAGGTGGACTGGCCTCACAGTCTCTAGCTGATGCGAGGTGCCGAATGGGTCCAGGCTTGATGCCACCCGACGGCAGATGATTCAGGGGCCTCCCCACATACAGCCAATAGGCTGGAAAGAGAGAGAAGGGGCCAAATAACCCCCATCAGCACTGGAGATGTGATCTCCTTTGGGAGGTGGCAAGTGGGTCTCCTAGGTCACCCTACAAGGACAGCCCAGGTAGCCCAGATTGATGCCTGGTAGGATTCGCCATCCCCACTCCAAGCCCCTCCATCATCTCCAGCCTGAGCAGACTCTACTGGAATCCTTTGTTCTTGTCCTGTGAACTCTTGTTCTTCTTTCCTAGTCGTAGACAGCCCCATACCAGAGAGGCAGGATATAGTCCTATGGCCCTGACCATCACCTCTGCACCAAGATGTCACCAAGGACTTGTGAATGCCCTGGATGCAGCAATTACCACGTCAGGCCAGCTAAGCCTCTGAGCTGACATTTCTGCCTCAGCTGCTGGCTGAGTGTACAGAACCACTAGGTCTGGGAAGCCTGAACCAGGCCATGGCAGCTGACCCTGGAGCTGACTGCTTCCCAAGTGTCAAGCCTGCATGGTCCCCAAATGCTGCTTTACTTAATCTTCCTAAGAGCTCTGTGAAACTGTTATTGTTTTCTCTTTTACGAATATAAAATAAATCTCCAAGAGCCCCTGGCTCCAATTCTGGCTCTGCCGTTCATCAGCCGTGTGCCTTCCAGGTTGCTCTCAATGCTGTCACCCCACCCCCCCGGCCACGTTGGTTGCATCTGTTTCCCAGGGATTGGAGGACAGGCAGTAATGACATCCCCTGAGTCTTTTCTTCCTCATCTCCACGCTAAAACATCTCCAGTTATGTTCTGTGTCTCTTATGGTGCAGTGCACAAGCGCACAGCCCTGGAATTATAACAACCAGGACTTATCCCCAACTATGTTATCGTCCTTACCTTTCTGAATGTTGATTTTTCTACCTGTCTGACATGAACTGCTCAGAATCCCACCCCATCGTGTCACTGCAGTGATTAAATAACTTGACAAATCTTACCACCTAGCATGCTGGCACACAGTGGAGCTTCACAAGATGCTACTGAAGGTTTAGAATCTCTTCCCCCACCTACTTCAGATGAATCCATTCATGCCAATGTGTTCACTTTACACGACATTCAGAACCACCCATCCTCTGGGCTGCCTTGTTTTTTATAGGATAATCTGCCCTACTTGCCCAATCCTGCCTCTGGACAGGAAGCAAGAAGCCAGAGTATGTGAAGGAGACCAGGGTTACACCCTTCCAGGAGCCCATGTAGGCTATGCTGATAGGCCGTAGCTCAAGAACTAGGAATAAATGAACTTGTGTTTACTCTGAGTACAGAAGGAAAGGCAACAGTCTAAATGAAGCCCTTAGATTTTCATTTCATTAATTCTTTCAAAGCAACCATTAGGAAAATCTCCACCCCAAGAAGAGTAGTGTTTATAATACCCAGGAGAAGATCAACTTGAACAGGTACCACAACCCCTCACAGCATCCTCCCTGGTCTTCCCACACGGAGACAACGGCCTTCGTGTAATTCTCTAAACCAGAGAGATTAACCAATTGCTCAAGCTTTGAAGGACTTCAAGGAACTATAACGCAGAAAACTACATTATTTTAAAATATTGATAGAGGATGGCACTGATTTTTGTACAAGGGTCTTCCTCTTCAGCCCCACCAGGGCATTATTCTACCTGCAAAGTCCAGTCCGTGGGTGACAGGGGCCTACAGAGCTCTGCTGCACACCATCACAGGGGCCTAGGCTCATAAAGGGTCTGCCATTTTCTCTGTGTCTGCCACTTTGCCCTGGGCATCAACATTTAGCAGACAAGAAAAGAAAGGGAGCCAGGTGTAGATGGTGTTTTATGAACCATGCCTGCAAGTCTGTAAGTGGCACTTTCCATTGGCTGGCACACGTGACTTTGCTCCTGGCACAAAGGCCCGGAAATCCAGGTTAACTTGTACCCAAGAGTAAAAGGAAGTAAATTTGCTGAACAACTGGCTACTCTCTGCCACGGGCAACATCATGATTTCTTGGTATACAGAGAGACACACCTTTTAATTGATTATGCACAACAGTTAAGCATCCTGCCCTCTGTCTCAGCCTCTCCCTATGGACTAGCTTCTGGCCATGCCTTCCCAAAACTAGAGTCCTATTTAAGTATTTTTCCTAAACAATAAAGAATTCTCCCTCAGAAAACATTAATTCTGCTGCCAGCCCTAGAATTCATAAATATTTCCTGTTATTTTTATGTGTATTTTTGTTCTCCTACATAGAAACAAATGTTTAAAGAAATCACTCATAATCTTATAATTCCATTAATTTTAATGTGTTTCTTTCTCATATATTTCCATATGCTGAATCTTGTGCGACACAAACGGTCCTATGCAGGTGATGGATTTTCCTTGAAGCTGAGGTTCAAGAAGGTTAATTAACTTGCCCAAAGTCACATGGCTAGGGAACAGTAGAGCCAGACTTCTAACCATGACATAACTGCAGAGCCAGGGCTCTTACCAGTCTCCTGCCTGTCAATATCCCTTGTACTTTTTCCTGACCTCTTACCCCTGTCTACTGTGCAATTATCTGTGACAATCCCAGTGTGCCTGATCTCCTTCATTCAGTGTCAGCTCTGAGAAATTAGGAGCTCTATTTGATCTCTCTTGCCGTCATAAGGCCTGCCCATAGTATCTGTTTAACTCTACCACTCAAAGAAATAAACAGTTTGTCAGATACTGATACTGGAAGTGGTCTAAGTGGCTCCTGGTGCAGACCGAGGCCAAGTCCCAGTCTCCCTATTTCACATAGCAACCAAATCACAGACTTTGGGGCCTAACAGTCTTGAGGTCCTGCCTCACCTCCAGCGCTACATCGCTTTGGCAAGCTACTGAGCTTCTCATTTTGTGAAACCCAAATGAGTTCATGCATCACCCAGTCAATATGCAGTATGGATTATATTATTGCTAATATTATCATCATTACTATTGTTGACTTCTCCAAATCACTTATAAGGGAACAAACCTCTGAAGCCTGGGAACATAAAGGAGGTGGAATTTCAGGTGGCTTCTTGTGACCTTCAGAGAGCAGAGTGGAATAAGTACTGTTTAGGGGAATTCTTGACCCTTCTAAAAATCCCATTAAACCTAAACACACATCTGTTAGCACACACCAAGCATGCAGTCTCTGCTTTCACCCAGAATTGAGTAGTACAAGGAGGAATATTATATCCAGTAACTCATATGGAACTATTTAGCCCCAATCACTTTGTGCTTTTCCTTAAACTTTTCCACAGTCTTTGGTTTCAAAGGCCATTTTGGAACGACTGAATTTCCTTGCAAAGTAAGCCCCCCACCACCATTAAAACAACGTTCTAGGAAAATCTCCTTGGGGCATAGAGTCTATGAGTTTCCAAACTTGCTTTCCCCGTCTTCCCTTTTTCTTTTAAATAAAAATTGCCCAGGAAACCAAGATTCATTAAGAATGATGTGGTGGGAGGATGATACAACTGAGTTGAAAGGGGCTTGTGGTTCACTGCTTAACAGGGAACTTACGAAGGTCTTTTAGAGGAATCTGCAGGAGCAGAGAACATGAACCTGCAAAGGCACCATGAGAACCCATTGTTCTAACTCCTCACTTTGAGGTGGGGAACTGAGGCTCAGAAAAGAGGACTTAATTATCCAAATGACATAGCAAGTCAACCAGAGGTGAGACTTGAACCTAAGTCACTAAATACCAGCTGAATTAGACCAGGTCTTCTAGAAAGTAGAGTAGGGTAGGAGCTACAGCACGGGCACCCTTCCAGTCTCTCTGAGCTGGGCCTCAGTGCCTACCTGGTCTTGGGTGCAGAGAAAGAACAAGATGTGAGACATGGTGCCAAGGCTACCACGATCAAAGAATGTTTTGTTCCACACTCTCTTTGGTGGTAAGAGAAGTTCCTTTCCAGGGCCCAAAGGAAAATGGATTTTCCCTTGCAGGTGGTCCCCGATCCTGCCTGCACTATGCCTAGAGACAGCCACCACTGCTACTGCCCCATGCTCAGCTAAAACAGTCCCAGTGTTGCTCACTGACACACATTTCCCCCCTTGGGGGCTTCTCATGTGTTTGCTGGGTGCCCATAGCTTTCCTCTACCAGCCTGTGGCCTTTTGAGAATGAGCATCCGATCATGTATGATTAGACATTTTATTCCCCAACCACAAACCCAAATCTCAGCCATGAAAGGTGTTCCAACAAACTTCACTGAATGAATGGTCAGTTTCAGTGCCTTCTTTTCATTTTATTTGCTTCATAGTACTACCATTGTCTAAAAGTATCAAGCTTGTTTATCGGTGTACTTAGGTTTTGTATACACACACATCATCATCATTACAACAATTTGAACTTTTGCTAGTTTTATGGGCTGAAACGTACCCTTCTAAAATTCGTAAGTTGAAGTCCTGACCCTCAGTACCTCTTAATATGATCATGTTTGGAGACAGGATCTTAAAAGAGGTACTGAAGTTAAAATGGAGACTTTGGGGTGGACCTAATCCAGTGTGGCCAGGAAACTTGTAAGAAGAACAAAGACCATGTGAAGACAAGAAAAAGACCGCCATGTCGAAGCCAAGCAGAGAGACCTCAGAAGACACCTCGGAAGATCCTGCCAACACCCTGATCTCAGACTTCTGGCCTCCAGAACTTTAAGGAGGCTCATCCTACCTTGGTGTTTTGCCCTGGCCGCCCTAGCCAGCTAATGCAACAAGAAGGAAGTTCATCTGCCTCTGCCATTCCTCCATCCCAAGTGCCAGGGCAGTTCCTGCCACACAGTGGGTGCTTAATAAATAACTGTCACATGAACACCTGAAAATACAAATAACTTACAGCTTTCTTCACATGTGCATGCTTTTTCATCCATATAAGTCTTTGAATGTGCTATTCCAAGCTTAAAACACCTTTCCCCATTCCACTTCTACTGTGACAGAATACAGTAGCTGAATGTCACATCCAGCCAAAGAAATCCTGTTTTTCCTTTGAAACTCAAGTCAGACTCAGATTCTCTGTGTAATGTTCTTGACCCCACTGGACAGAACTGAGTGCTCCCCTCTCTGTGCCACTCTGAATTTTGTACACTCTTCTCCATCACTGTAACTGCTAGGCTCCAAACTTGACTACAGAATCCACATTTCTGTCTCCTCTAGCCAAAGGGGCACTATGTTGGGCAGAGAGGAAATGCCCAATCATTAAGGCACCGAACACTTTGATTTACAGAATCCCCATCTGCAAGTGACCCATTTTCTGCTGGGAGACAGATCCATTAACACATGGGTCTGGCACATTCTACAAATATTTATTGGCTAGAAGTTAGTTTACCAAACTGTTGCATCATATTCTGTCCTTCCTAATAAATGAGCCCCATTTTTAAATCAAAACCAAAGCCTAACTCTTCCAGAATGCCTGTGCTGACTATCCCATGCTCACTGAGCCTGAAGGATTGTAGCGTTTCAGAATACAGCTCATTATAAGGAGCATTAACTCAGGTCAGACAGGTGACCTGGTACAACTCTTTTAATGTAGACCCTAGAGCATATCATGACTCTGACACCAGCAACAATCAGGCTCCTTCCTACCTGAGCTGACCTAGCCTGAGAAGGCCACTCCACCCCAGGGGTGCATGGTGAGCCAGCCTTGGTATCCACAGCCTGTGTTTCGCCTTAAGCAACAAAATCTGCAAGTAAAGAAAACATTGACTGGAACCATCTGCCCTCCCCTAAAGCTTGAAAGAATCTGCATGTGGACTCCCTAATCCTCCCCTCTCCCTTCTGCCAGGAATGAATTTCATTTGGAGGCAAGATTAGGGGGGCTGGAGGGGAGAGGGAGCAGTGAGAGGTAGACCAGACACATCTGGACAGCTTTTCTTTGTAAATTCAGAAGACTGGAGGGAATCACTTTCTCCCCCTGACAAAAGAAATGGGCCATGATCAGAAATTGATGACTTGCAAATCTCACGCAGGCGAAGAGGTTATTGTGCCTGGAGATCTTTGGGGCCTAGAAAAAATAAACAGCAAATAATTTAAATAGGGCAGCCGTATAGAGGACCAGAATCCCCAGCACCAGCCCAGCCAGCACAGCCAGCACTTCTGGAGGCATCACTAAGGGCCAGGGTCCCAAGGGCCCATTCACCTGTCCACCCATTCAGCTACTCAGCACACACATCCGGAGACAGATTTCAAATTCTTTTTCTATGAGCCCCATGGGGAAGACTGTCACATATGCAATAACATGCAGGCCATTCCTTACAAAGTAACCATCTAGAAATAAGAACAGATCGGGTGGCAGGTACTGCAAAGGAGGGATTCGAAAACACTATTAACTTAAACTTGACTTTGGGGGAGGTGTCAGTTGCTGGTGTCAGTGTCAGAAAACACTATTAACTTAAACTTGACTTTGTGGCAATGTTTCCTTGACCGAACTTTGGTCAAGTTCATATAATTCTTCTGAACTAGGTCTCAACCTTGGGCTTCAGTGTCTCTCCTTATAGAGTTTAGTTACAACAAGAGTCCCACTAATCAATTTAGAGCGAATTCACTACCCTTGCCCCCTCAATGTCTGGACAAATTCTTCATCCCCTGCTGTCCCCAACTTTGATACCAATCACCTGACCTGACCGGTGCAAGAGTCTTGTGAAGTTAGCAAGAATCTTCCCTCGGTTCTGCTGTTTCTGCTTGCTAATTCTCCATGCAGTATCCTTCAACCTATTGCCTGATTCTAACTCTCCATTTTTTCTTATTGTACTCAAAACCAAGCCCACCTCCATGCTGAGGTCTCTTTTCTGTTATTGCAATAGTTCCTTTAAGAAATATCTGCTCTTACTAATTTTTTACTTACTAATATCTGCTTTGTCTAATTTTTCACTGTGGTGTTAAAAGATAAACCTAGGAATATTAAAACTTTAAAAAAACTTATTGGGGCATTCAGCAATTCATGAATGGGCAATACCAAACCACAAGTGGTTCAGTGCCCTACCATGGAGACTCGAGGGGAGAACTTTTATAAGGTGTTCACAGAATCAAGAGAAAAAAAAAAGAGGTTGATTGGTTAACGTGGAAAATCTGTAGTTAGAGGTTCATTGGCAGTCTCTGGTGGGTGAAGCTGAAGTTTCCTTTTACTGTTTCCACAAGTTGGACTTTGCTTTGGTTACTTAGGAACCCAAGGTGCTGGAGGCATGTCAGCCTAATGGCTTCTAACTAATTGTTCTAACAGTGGCCTTAGACAAAGCCTTGAAAAGAACACACTGCCCTGGATCCTGAAGATTGTCCATTTTGCCTAAAGGGAAACCTAGAATACAAAGGCACATTCCTGAGAAAGATAGTGAAACCACGCCAGTCAGCTTTCCATCACAAAGGGACACCATACATGCCAAACAGACCCCCACAACTTAAAGGAGAGCTTCATTTGCATCACAGTTTCCAATGGGTTGGATCCAAACTCAGCTGGCTCCCAGGCAGAAACAGCATGGTAAAAGAGGATGGCAGGAGAAAGCTGTTCAACCCACGGTAGTCAGGAAGCCAAGAGAGAAGGGAGAAGTGAGGCCAGGAAGACATCCTTCCAGGTCACACCTTTAGTGACCCGCCTCCAACCGGACCTCAGCTCCTAGCAGTACATTGCCATACTGAACTCACTTATGGGTGGATCCCTGGTGAGTAGAACACCCCACTATCTAATCACTTCCAGACACAAGAGACATTGAGGGATCTAAACCACAACGGGCATATTAAGGGAGATGGAGTGATTAGGTAGTTGGCCATGACCTAAGTTGAAGAAATGTGGTAGAGGGCAACAGGAGAGAAGCCCATAGAGGGAAGCAGCGGCCATACTGGGACTATATGGCACCTGTAATCTTTCCCAAATGGTAGCCAAGCCTACAGATATAAGGCAAGGAAACCAGGGGAAGAGCTGAAGTCTAAAGTCACCTCTTATAAGCTATATTTGAAAGTTCTTCTTTTTTCCTTTAAAAATCACATGCATGTTGCATTCTGCTCCATAAGTTAATTTTGGCCCCTATATAAAAAAATGTTATGTTCTCCAACTCTTCAAGTGGAATAAATGCCCCACAGATGGCCATATGTCCTCCACACATGCCATAGGAGTATGTAAACTACAGCCCAAAGAAGAGCAGAGTTGATGGAGATGGAGACCCAGTCAAAGTTTTAATCAGAAGAAGATGTGAAAGCTATGAAGCCTTTTCTCCTAGCTCCATTTCTCTCAGTTCCAGACCCTTTCCTCCAACAAGCAAGAAAATGCAGTTCTCTCTTGTCTCAAGGGAAATAAATCCAGAACTAATACAGATGAGGTCACCCAGCCACCATGCAATGCACATTTCCCCCATGTTTTGCCCGTACACAACCTATCAGAGGTCTTCTGTAATGCTGTAACCCACTACTTCATTTCTAAAGAATCTCAGTCCTGTTCCTGAAGAGTATAATATTCTTCCTTAAGCTTTTACAATGGGGCATGGTAATATGATAAGGCCAGAGGAATATCAGAGTTCCATCTCTATTCTTCTCTGCTCCAATGGTGTAGCCCAAAAACTGTTTCCACTTAATGGTCAGCCGCACCAGCCAACTGTTTTTCCTTTGTTTACCTCTTGGCTCCAGGAACCCAATGGCCAAGAGGTCACCATGACTTCTAATTCACTAGAATTATTGTTTTCACCAGTGAGATCATTCTTTCCTTGGTTACTTGCTAGGGTTCACAAATCAAGAAGAACTTTTTGGGCACAACCATTAGGTTCAGTCACAATATGCAGAGCTCAACCTTCACCTCTTGGTTTTAGTATCTGGGCCACCAATTTGCACTACACATTACACACTGAAAAACAATACCCCAAGCCTACAGTTGGTCTCTTCCCACATTTTGTCAGACCTCCACCCATTTTTCCTGGGCTCACATCCCAAAATCAACAACCTGCCATTCTTGAATTTTCAATATGATCTTACATTACCCTTTATAATCAGCTAAGAATAGAGATTATGATAAAGCCAATCATTGTCATAGTAATCGGTTCATTGCCCTATGCATCACACTGTACATACCAGGGGCTTAAGGTTGGTCGATGAAGCTGGACAACTATGCATTAGCAGTAAAATGAGCCTTAGAGAGAAGTCCATGAATCCCATGCCCATACATAGCGTATCCATCGCCTCTTGTGTTTGTTTCCATACCCAATCTTCAATTCCACTAGCTACTGGGACAATGATCCTTCAGGTTTAACATGTTGGTTGTCTCCTCAACTGCACCATATATTTTTGACTTTCTGACCTGGGACTTGTAAATACTGCAGCACAAGATGTCTACTGAAGCCCATAGGGTAGTCAGGTATTGGCAAACCTAGAAATAAGAAGGAAACAGCACTGTATGGAACAGCCCATGAAAACCATGGACATTCCCATCACCTGGGTGAGTGTGTTAGTTACTTTTCTCTCTTTGCTGAGATGAAATACCCAACACCCAAAATTAAGAAAGGAAAGGTTTACTTAGCTCACAGTTTGTGGAGGTTTCAGTCCATACTCAGATGGCTTCAAGGCAGGGTGGCATGACACAGGGGCAGCAGCTCAAGGCAGCAGAAGACAGCAAAACCTGAAAAAACAAAAAGGGAGGAAGCAAACCTCTTTTCCTCCCTTATATTGTACACTGGCTATCCTCCCACACCATCTCTGTGCCCTCCTCTTGCACAGGCTCAGGATGTTTGCAAAGTGAGGACCCTGGCCCCTTGCTGAGTCACTTAGTTAAGCTTCTAAACTTCTCAATTCTCAAGTTGACACAATGTATCAACCATTACAGTGAGGGATTCATAAGTTCTCAGAAGGTCTGTTTACTGTTGCTATAACAAAATATTGAGCCTCAGTACTTTATAAAGAGATTGATTTAGTTCATGACTCCAAGGACTGTAAGGTACAAATGGCATGGCACCAACACCCTGACTGTACCACTGCAGGGCAGAGAGGTCACAAGGGAATCAGTAGCATGCAGAAGGGATCAAGTGTGTGGGGTGGCCCCAAAGTGTATCACCCTGCTGTCTCAAAGAATACCTCACTCTGTGAGAGTAGCATTCCAAGAGCATTGCCCCCAGTTACCTAACCACTTCCCATGAGACATCACCCCTTTGAGATTCCACTACCCCTCAACATGCAGATAACAGGTAGACCAAATTTTTAGCATACAAACCTTTAAGAGAAGGATCATGGCAGCGCCTCAATAGTGACCAGCTTGGGGCTGGGGATTTAGCTCAGCGGCAAAAGCACCTGCCTGGCATGCACAAGGTCTTGAGTTCGGTTCCCAGTACCGGAAAAAAAAAAAAAAAATAGTGACCAGCTTGACAATGCAAACTTGTGCTGCTTTCTTTTCTTCCCTGATCCCCTCTGTCCACACCTCTACCCATTTTCCCTGGACTCACATCCCCAAACCAACAACCTGCCCACAAACTCTTGTCTCTGGATCTACTTCATTAGGAGAATCTAACATAAGAGAGTTGGTCCCAGAAGAGATCTAGAAAACAGATCCTCCAGATGGAATTCTGGAACTATCACAAGCCACAGGCCAGATGGCAATAAGGAAGGCAGTGAGAAGGTGGTGATTAGCCTGGTGAGACACCCACATTGCTCATCCTAAGAGGAGGTAGACAGGAAAGAGCTGCTGCAGGATGGGACACAACGTGATCTAGGGTGGTGGTACTCACACAGACTGTAGGTTTGGCTTGCTGCGGCTAATGGGTTTAGAAGCCTGAAATAAAATGACAGCTCAATTAGCTATCAACTCAAATTTTTCTGTAAAAGTTAGGAGGACTCTATAAAGCTGGGGATGGCACCTTGCGGTGGGGATATGAGTTGACATACAGTAAACGAAAAAGAAGCACTAAAACTGCATGAGCAGAGCAGAGTGGGAAGGCTCAGGAAGGCAGGAAGATTAGCAGAGTTCCCAAAGACACCAGCCAGCGTTTCAGTTTCCTAGAGACAGACTGAGACCTATCGTGTCTGCAGTTCATATGTGTTAGTGAAGGACCACCTGGGCTATGTCAAGAGTTGAATTTTTTATCTCAACCTTTCTTTTTTTATTTTAAGAAAATAAAAATTTAAAAAAATAAAAATGATACAGAATTTCAAAACAAGGTGATAGAAAACTAACAATGATTACTATATTGCATATTGTTTTCTTCAAAGTAGCTGCTCAGACTAGCAGATATAGGCATGCAAAATTGATCAAACAATGAAGCATGAACTGTTCCTTTCAGTAAACCAATAGAAAAGGAAAAACTGGACCTTTCTTAATGCTAACAGATTTTCAGTTCCCCTGGTGCATGGGTGAGAGCAATACGCCTAAAACTACCTTCAACTGATTCTGAATTTCTAAGAGACCCTTTGTTACAGACTAATGTTTGCATCTCTCCCAAATTCACATGTTGAAATTCTACCCCCAGAGGTGAAGGTATTCTGGGATAATTGAAGGCATGAGGGTAGAGCTCTTATAGAAGAGACACCAGCAGAGCTCTGTAGCCCTCTTTCTACCATGGAAGCTATAAGGAGGAGTTGGATGTCTTTCACCTGGAAGAGGCCTCTCACCAGGTTCATCGTGCAGCACCCCAGACTTACAGCTTCTAGAACTCTAAAAAATAAATGTCTGTTGTTTAGTCATCCAATCTATGGTAATTTCTTACCACAGCATAATATCACTATACTACCTCTTAACATCTTGCCTCTTTCTTAGTAGGGAGAAACATAGGCACGGGATCTGAGTCATCTTTGGAGAAGATGTTTGGCATGCTGTAGCTCAGGGCTCTGCAAGCGAAACCAAATCAAACCCACACCCTGTTTCTGTAAATAGAATTTTGCTGGAACACAGCCACGCTCATTGGTTTGCACATTATCTATGGCTTCTTTCTGCTATTACAGCAGAGTGGAGTAGTGGGAAGACAGATCATGTGCTCCTAGCTAAAGTGATTTCCTATCTAGCCTTTTAAGAAACAATTTGCCAGCCCTACTCCTGGTCACTAGAACTATATGGGAAACTGATTTCATAGCATGTAAAGCTCACCCTCTGAACACACACTTATCTTACCAAACCTCTAGGAAACCTGCTATTTCCAGATCTTACCTACATACTGTTCCCAAGCTAGTGATAAACATACTGACCTATAAGATGGTCAGGCCATCAAGATGCTATTGAATAGACAGTAGCACCAATCTGAAGAATTTACAAGTTCCAGAATCAAGTCAGTAAATGTATGGCCACTCTCCCCACTCAACAAGAGCAAGTTGCCTTTGCTGTTTGTCATGATCCAGAATGGAGAAAAGTGCATTTGCTTCCTCAGTTGCTGTATATCCGATGCCAGGAGCTGTATTGCTTAGTTCCAGGACAATACATCTGAAACAGCAGCTGCTGTTGGAGTCTCCATCTAGTTCAATTTATGATAAGTCTTCATCTCAAGAATCCTTTTACCCTGAAAAATGAAATAAACTTAATGGGAGATGAGTTAGGGAGCCCTCTGCCTACATCTTTCAAGTCTGATGGTTGCAATAGTGTCCAGTTCTCCTTGGAATATAGTGTCAGTGTCCGTAATTGCTTCTGTCAGTCCTTTCCTACAGCAGTGGATCAGAAAGCTGTGCTAGAGATCTGTCCAAAGACAACTACATGTGCAGGATGGGGTAATGACAAGTGGACTTAGGCCTCCTGTCCTTCTACACAGAGGTCTCCTTCTGCTCAGTTTGAAGCACATTTCTGTTCCAGAACCAAGCAGCATGCAATGCGATTGTTTCCATGCAATAAGTAGACATACAGACAGAGGAAATGTCTGAGAGGATACAGAATGAAGTGTAATGGTGGCTGTCTGTACACTGTGGGTTATAAGTGGTATTTTCCTTCACGACTGGCTTTCTATAAGTTTATTTTCCAGACCCACAAAAGCAGGCATTGCTTTTGTGATGAGAAACAAGGGACTCGCTGTTTTCTTAAAGAGGCAGAAGTCCACACATTAATTTTGAAGCCATTTGACCTCTTGACTCTCGCTGGCCCCAGAATCACACTGTACAAGAGGCTTGGCGTCATGCCTGTGGTTACAGATGTCCAGAAGGGCAATCTAAAGCTGCAGGAGCAGAGAGCAGTCTCGGACTCACCCAGGATGGCAGCATCTGGGACCCCAGTCCCAGGCAAAGGGCAGCCGCTCTGTCACCATGCAAACACACTCTCAGGGTTCTGTCACTCTGCCCAGCTGGCTCGGGTTGCTGCATGTGTACTGTGAGTCCTGGGACCACATGTCCCTGGAAGAGACACGGTGGCAGAGTTCCTGTGAGTCTTACAACCCTCCCTGGAAGGCTGAGGCAGACTTTCTCAAAAACTTCACTGACTTCAAATAGAACAAACCGTTGGGCCAATAGCTTAACTACCTTTGCACTGGCTATCATCAAAACATCTTGAATGCTTTCCCCAATATTTTGAGTTTGTCAAAACTCTCAGTCATGCTTGGCTGATTAATTCTAAATGCACATGGCTTAAAAAGAAACAGAAGGATTGCAAATCAAATCCTTATGTTTTTGATTCATTCACACCTAATTCAGCCCCATGTGGGGGAAGGGCTGGGGAGGGGCCCCAGATGCCTGGCATTCGACCGTGATGATGGAGGATGCCATGCAGGCAGGAGGCTGTCAGGGAGCTGGGTACCAAAAGGGAACAGAAAATCTGGATTCTTGTTCGGTCTTTATTGAAAGCCTGGCCTCCTCTGGGCCAGACCCTGTGCAATTCAAGTACAATGGCAACGATGACTATAAAAACAAATAATTCCCCAGAAGAGTGTCAGGACTCGGACTGAAGCTGTACAGGGCACAGTGGGACATCAAAGAGGAGGAGGCAGTTCTGCCTGGAGCATAAGGAAAGTCTTCGTAGATAACAATGACACCAACACCTGCCACGTATTGAATACTTGTCCTGGTATTCAATTCCTATGGTTGCCTTGGACTGCCACAAAATGGGCAGCTTAAAAGAAGAGAAATGCATTCCCTTACCATTCAGGAAGCCAGAAATGAAGATACCACCGCATGTGGTTCCTTCCAGAGGCTTGAAGGGAGAATCTGTTCCATGCCTCTCTTCTAACTCAATGGCACCTGACCATCCGTGACATTCTTTGGCCCGTAGCTAGCTGCATCAGCCCAAGCTTCCTCTTTCATCGTGTGGCTGTCTACAGATAGTAATCTCTCACTTAGGGCACACCCCAAATCCACTATGATTTCTGTCTCTGGTTCCTATTCCCAAGTAAGCTACGTCCACAGGTAGTAGGGTTAGCATTTGTACATACCTTTCGGGAAGACTTACTATATACACCACACTCCAGCTCCTTACAGACATTATGCGATTTAATTTTCATAACAATCCTGCATGAGGCAGGTGTAATTACCAGCCCTGCCTACAAATGAGAAAATAAAGAGGAAAACACCTAACCAAGGTCATGTGACCAAGAAGGAGGAAGCAGGGATGGAGTGCTGAACAGACTGATGCCACAGCCTGTGGTTATGACAGTTTGGCAGGTTTTCTTACAAAGCTAAATGTAGTCGCACCCTATGATCTAGCAATCATACTTCTATCCAAATGAACTAAACTCAGAATCATGAAAATCCCTGCACATAAATGTTTATAGCACCTCTACGCATAATTGCCAAAACTTGGAAACAAGATGCCCTTTAATAGGCAACTCTGCTATAACCATGTAAAGGAATATTACTTAGGGATGAAAAGAAATGAGCTATTAAGCCCTGAAAAGACATGGAGGAACCTTAAATATTTATTGTCAAGTGAAGTAAGCCAGCCTGAAAGGGCTACATGTTGTCTGATTCCACCTGCACATACAACACAGACTGCAGGGGCAGAGTCCGCCTCCCACCTCCTCCCTGCTCCTTTCTTCTCCCTCCTCCAATGTTCCTCTCCCTCTAGAGAAGCTTCCATCACTTCTCACTTGGTGGAAGCAGGAGCCACAGGCACCGAGAGCTTCCTGGCACTCACTTGCATCAGCGTGTGTGAGGGCCTCTCAGGTCCCTGGCCAGTCCTGATCCTGCAGCCTAGAGGCTCCTTGCAGACCTCGGCTCCAGAGCACTGCAGGACCACAGTGCCAGGACTCACATCTGTCCTGCAGCTCTGCAGCCCAGGTCCCTCATGCTTGTTAACAGGACTGACCCCAGAAGAACTGGTGACGCTGCCTCGCCTCTCCAGAGCTAGGACGCCTGTCTCTCTGGTCTCCTCTCCTTCTACCCTCACCTCCCAAGGGAGTTATTGTAAGGACAAATAAGACAGCAGAGGTGAACCTCATCTTCCAAGCCTCTTTTACAAACCCTGGACATAACGTGCATGATTCTCCTTCCCACACCCCTTCCCTGGGAAGCTGCACCACGGTTTATCTTCTCATCCCCCAGGCACCCTGAAATCCTTCTCAGGAGAGCGTCCCCCAACACCTAAGGCCCAATTCCTCTGATCGGAGAGCTGCACAGTATTTGTTTTAGATACTGGGGGTCAAATGCAGGGCCTTTGCACAGAGCAACATCCCTACCAGTTTTCTTATTTAGAGACAGGGTCGAAGTTGCCAAATTGTTCAGGCTGGATTCATACCTTCAATCCTCCTGCCTCAGCCTCCAGAGTGCTTGGACTACGGGCATGCACCACAGTCCAGCGCTGGGATTTCCTTTACACCACACACGGCAAACCTGAGCATGGCAGATGGTTATGTCGTCGCATCACGGCTGGCCCCCTGTGAGGGGATGGAACATGTCTGTCTCATTCAGTGCTTCATCTCCAACTAACCGGGTACCTGGCACATGCAGCAGTGCTCCATGCACACTGACTGGATGGGTGCAGAAAGCAAATGAGAAGTGGGAATTGGGACTGGGCAGGCAGCACTAGCACTGTACTGTGCATCTACCATTTACTCGGTATGTGCCTTCATTGCCTCGCCTGTAAAATGGGAAGAAGGAATCTTCCAAACCACCTGCAAAAATAAGTGTTGAACTAACGCAGAAAAAATGGTTGTTCCTGGGAGAGACAGACCAGGTGAGTGATGATTCTAATCTTACAAACAAAGCTCAGCTAGGACCTCTGTGTCTGGACCCAAAGAGGTATTCCCAAAGCAATGGATAGTGACCCTCGCCCACATCTCCTCAAGTCCGGCAGGAAGGACTCACAGGCAAAGTCTGGCCAGTTGTGCCAGGCCTGCTTCTGGGCAGCTGTTGCCGCCCCAGTGCGGGGGCTGCGGCAGATCTGCTCCCCCGCTCCTGACCGGAGTAGAAAAACAGAGAGGGAAATGTTGCCAATGGCCTTGTGCAGATTCATCATTTTGAATCCTCACTCCTAACATATGTTTTCGATCCATGCAAAACATGGATTTCTGGTTTCCATTACCTTTGTTTCATTTTAGAATATAATGTTTTTTATAGCCTGGGGAAGGGAGGGCAAAAGCAAGCAAGCAAGCAAGCATGTGAGCTTGGATGCTTTTTATTTTTCCCCTAGAAGGAGGAGGAATGAGGAAGTCAGAAAACCAGCAATGGCAGGCCCACCGTGGGCTCCTTCAGGTCAACTATTGGTTCCCCAGCATTTATCGAGCACCTAGTATGTCCATGTATGTAGACAGGATATGGCAAAGACAAGGCATGCTCCCTGCAGCCGAGTGATTCCAGACTGACTGAGGAAGGCAAAGTGTGGCTCACAGCACATAATCCAAGGCAGATTTTCTTCTGGAAGGGATGAGAAGGAAACAGGGAGAGGAAAGAAGGAAGGAAGGAATGGAAGAAGGAAGGAAGGAAAGAAGGAAGGGAGGGAGGGAAGAAGGAAGGAAAGAAGGAAGGGAACATGCCCATCACTTCATCTCTGCTAGGCTCTGTGCTGTTCTTCTTGTATTTTATTTATTTCCCATAACAGCCCTTGAGGAGAAGCCAGTTTACCATCTTACAGATGAGAAAACAGAGCGTTATATTATGCAGAGTCCAGGCCACTACGCCCCTTGCCTGCCTCCCCACACAAAGCAGATGCCCACTCCGCTATAAAGTCGGGACCCTCCTTCTTGCCTACATGAGGGTCCAAGGCCCAGGTAGTTCACTGGCTCCTCCAAGGCTTCCAGAACTACATCCAGTTAAAGCCATTGGACCTTGGAGCTGATGAGGTCAAACATGCTTGAGGAGAGGCAGGCTCTGGATAGGTGGAGGCTTGCCCGAGGTCTCGTAGAGAGCTCCTCTGAGACTTGGGGCCCAGTCCGCCCCTCTGGAGCTGCCAGGAAGTCAGCAGTGCCAATAGCTATGGCATTTAATTGTTTCCAGACCCCGGAAAGCTGCCGTCCACCCTCCCTACTCTGGCCCATCCCAGCTAAAGCAGTCCCAGGTCAGCTGAGCAGAAAGGTTTGTTTTGGCAGAAAACTGGGTGCTGTCCAGCTCGATAATCGCCCGTGTTAACACACCATTATGTGTGTCGTTAACAGACTTGTCAACTGGGATTTGGCTTTCTTTTTTTTTTTCTTTACATTTTCTAAAAATAGAAACATAAAAGGCAACCCCAGTGAGTGAATCAGAAAAACTAAGACTCCCAGCCACACAGGTGCTCAGTGACTGCCTGAAGATCAGGCTTTGTGAGAGACCCATCTTCTCTGCCACCAGGAAATCTCTGGAGGTTTTACTCCCGAAGGAGGCTCGTCGGGCACCGTGAGCAGGGCTCGCTGCTCCGGACCAGTGCCCAGCGCCTTCTCCTCCCCAGCCTAGCAAGGGCGTGGAAACATCAGGGCTGGGGAGTTAAACAGGCCCCTGGTTAAAGACCAGCTTCACCATTTTGTACTTTGGGGGAACTTAATCAAGAGATTTAACCTCTCTGATCCACAATTTCTTTAACGAAGAGCTACATATAACACTTCCCTCCATTTACCATATCATGCTCAGCAATTCATCGGAAGGCAGGAAGGCAGGAAAGAGGAAAGAAGGAAGGAAAGAAAAGAGTAATCCCATTATTTAGCAAGACTTCAATGTAATGTGTTCAGAATATAATGATAAATCAGACACATGCCCAGATAGGAAGAAATCGAGCCCTACCATTATTGCACCAATACACATCAAGCAGCTCTTCCAACTCGGATGCTAATGCCCTGGCCCAAGCCAGCCAAGCTCTCACCCCGATCCCTGCAATGTCCATCCCATGGGCCTCCCAGCTCCCTCTCCCACTCCTCCACTGCCCGTTCTCAGCAGAGCAGCCAGTGGCAAACCCTGCTCCAATCACATCACTGCCCCGCACCAGCTTCCCCACAGCTTCCCAGGGAACGGGGGACTCTAAAGTTCTGACCCTGGCCTGAGCAAATTCTGCACAGACACACTTTCAGCGTTTGCAAGGAGAGCCAGGTGTCCTTCCCTTTCGCTAATACAAGGGCCTAGTGCGGTGCTTGGAGTGGTATCGGGAGGAGCCGCTGATGCCCAGGCCTGGGGCTGACCTGTCTTGCTTCCTATTGGTGCCAAGCCCACACAAACTGCAGCCATCCAGGGACAAGATGGTTTTTGATCCTCCTATGAGCAAGAAGAAAAAGAAGAAGCCTTTTACGTTAGATGAGGAAGGGGATGCCCAGACAGAAGAAACCAGCCCTCAGAAACCGAGTAGAACCAGAACCAACTGAGAACAAAGATGTGCAAGCCGAAGAAGAGGACAGTAGAAAGAAAGGTGCTTCTGATGATCTCGATGACTTGAATATTTCTTTAATCAAAAGAAAAAGAAGAAAAAGACAGAAACTATATTTGATATTGAGGAAGCAGAAGAGGGTATAAAGGTATAATCTTAAAATTGCAAGTGCTACCCAAGAGCCAACTGAACCAGAGGATAGGCTTGATGTTATGCTTGGCAATAAAAAGAAGAATCTCAAGTTCCCAGATGAGGATGAAATACTAGAAAAAGAAGAAGCTTTAGAAAATGAAGACAGCAAAAAAGATTAAGATCTCTCATTCAATAACCAGACAGGCCCTGCTTGGGCAGACTTGGAGAGACCACACATGTGAAGAGCTACTGAATCGAGTGTTCAACATCATGAGGGAAAAGAATGCAGATATGGTTGCAGGAGAGAAAAGAAAATTTGTCATGAAATCTCCACAGGTCATCAGAGTAGGAACCAGGAAAACTTCCTTTGTCAACTTTACAGATACCTGCAAACTATTACATCGTCAACCCAAACATCTCCTTGCATGTTTATTGGCCAAATTGGGTACAAGTGGTTCTATAGATGGCAATAACCAACTTGTAATCAAAGGAAAATTCCAACAGAAACAGATAGAAGTGTCTTAAGAAGATACATCAAGGAATACGTCACTTATCACACACGCCGATCACCAGACACAATTCTGCAGAAGGACACACAGCTCTGTTTCTTACAGTGTGAAACCTGTCATTCTCAATGCTCTGTTGCCAGTATCAAAACTGGCTTCCAGGCTGTCACAGACAAGCGAGCACAGCTCCGTGCCAAAGCTAACTTGCTAATCACCCCTGATTTTACAAAGTGTGTTTTGAGGAACTGGCTGGACAGGTTTACCATCAGCGTAGATGTATCACTGTATTAAAACAAGGTAGAAAAGCTGCCAAGTTCTTTGTTGAGTAGTTGGTTGATGTGACATTCTTGCCAATGCTCAAGTTGTGGACATACTTCTTGCCTACTTTAACAGCTGGCAGAGGAGCATGGTGGGGTAAGGAGGTGCTTTTTTAAAATCATTTATAGACTTCTGTAAAATGCAAGATAAATTAAAGTCATTGTAACAGTGGGAAAAAATAAAGTTCTGACACTGGCCTGGAAGGCCCCATGACCCAGGACCCCATCTGCTTCGTCCCTCACCTGCCCTCTGCTGAAGCCACTTCGGGCTGCTTGCTCTTGCTGGAGCAACCCACAAAACTGTCCTCCCTCCCATGGTGGTGATGCCCAGACATTTGGAGTGTCTTCCTTCACTCACTCAATTCTCTGTTCCAATGCCACCTCCTCAGAGAGACGCCCTATCCACTCCCTGCTTGTGCCTTTGCTTTGCTTTATTTTCATCCATACACTACCGCACTCTAAACCATATTGTACATCTGCTTGTGTATTTGCAACTTCCCTCACCAGAATATGAACTCCCAAGGCACAGAGACTTTGGAATAACACCCTGAATGTACTATGTGCTCAATAAATATTTATTGATTGGTAAATAAGTGGAGAAATCAGCACATTACATGCTGGGTCCTATGCTAAGCCCTGATGTGACCCACTGCACAGAGCCCTTCCTTCCTGGTCTGTGTGGGGAATTGGGCAGAAAGAGGCTCAGTAGGAGCCCTGAGAAGGTACCTGTGGCCACTATGGAAAATCAGAGCCAGTGCATCCTTTTAAAAGAAAATGATTTCTAAGCTGAATCTTGAAAGGTGAATTGGAATAGCTAGATAAGATAGGGACATGGTGGTGAGAAAGGGCATTCCAGATAGAGGAAATGCTATTACAAAACATATAAGGGAAAGAATTTTTGATGCATTTGTTTTGAAAACCCCAAACATTACAGTTTTGATGATGTTGTGGGAGAGGGGCAGGGCAGAATGATTCAACAAGTCAGAAACACAGATAGGGAGGGATCACAGAAGGCCTTCTGTCTCTGCTGAAGACACTGGATCTTACCCTACACGCTTTGGGATGCCAATAGAGCATGGTCAGGTGCACATGTTCCTGCTGGCCACTGAGTGAAGAATAGATTTGAGGGAGGCATAAAGCATGAGTTAGCTAAGAAAACAATAACAATAAAAACCAGAGCAGAAAGTTAGTCATCTTCCAAAGAGGCTAGACTCTGTTAAATAGAAGTGCAACCTTTTTGATCTACTAAGAACTTCTGTAAATTTGGCTCTGCAGATTTGAGCACAGGAGCTATGGAAAGTTGCATTCTATGCATGATAGAAGAAAGGAATTTGAGAGTTGCCAGAGATTCTCAGTGGGGAAAAAAATAGAAGCCAAAGAAAGAAGAGAAGGAAAAAAGAGGCCAGCAAAATAATGCGGGGCCAGTCACCGATCTGGGTAAATTTCCAGTGAGAAAAGCCTAGTAGCAAAAAAGTTTTGTTTTGTTTTATTTTGAGGTACTGGAGAGTGAACCCAGAGACTTATGCATGCTAAACAGGCATTCTCCAGTGAGCTGCTTGGCCAGCCCTGCAAAGGAGCTTTTAAAAACAGGAGTGCGTGATTTATTATTTTAAGTTGTTTGCTAATTAATGGGGGTTCTACTTCTGGCTGTGATAGAGTTATTGGTATGAAGTGGCTCTCCTGCCACTAAAACAAAACAAATGTAAAACTGGACAAAATAGAGAAGGCAACAATTTCTGGCAGCACAAACTGTGATCCTTCAGAGAGGGTGAGCTCACAAAGTGAGCCCCACAGTTGCCCTCAGCTCTCCTGGGAATAATCTCCTCACTGCAGAGCAGAGAGCTCAAGTCTGCACAAAGCACAGTAGATCTGATAGGGCAAAGAGGCAGAAGCAACTGAAATGGCTGGAATCTGTGGAGTGGAGCAGCAGAATAAACTGTGCACAGGGGTCCCCAGAAGACTGGGCTGGGGGCCCTGTGGGCTCCTTAACAGAGAGACAGGTTACACAGGCTCAGGGTGAGTATACACAGGCTCATCACAAAGCAGCTACAACAAGGTAGGGAACAGAAGTACTCAGCATCAAGCAGCACTAGAAGACAGAAGAGATGCAGACCAGCCAAAGTGGAGAAATTTTGTTCCCATATTCCCATGTCTCCAGCTAATACACCAAGATGGTGAGAACCTATGGACCATGCCCTGAAGCAGGATGTACTCTTCCAAAGTACCATCAGAAAGAGCCATTGTCTTTCCAAAGTAATAACCAATAGCCACAAATAGCTACTGAGCACTTGGAATATAACTAGTGCAACTAAGGAAGTGATTTTTTAAATTTATTTCATTTATATAATATAAATTTAAAGTTAAATAGCTACATGTGGCTGCCATATTGTACCATATAGCTTTAGATCTGTCCTAGAAAAAGGCCTTAAAAGATTCACAGGGAACATGATTTTGGATTGAGCCCATTAAATTAGAGGGACGTGGGGAAGACACTCAGCTTTTCACAGATGCCGCCCATAAAAACATGAAAGCAAACCCACAAAAACTCAAGGTGATAAGACAATAACCATAGCCCTTACTGCCTAGCAGAATAAAAATTAGTTTTCAGAGGAAGAAAACAGAACCAAGGTCTCTATACATATCATTGACATTACCCAGTACCTAATCAAAAATTCTAGATATGCAAGGAGTAGAGAAAGCTGGTCCATACTCATGAGACCAACCCCAGGGAGGCCTGATATTAGATCCAGTGCTTGCTTTAGAGTCATGATTATGTATTTTTCAAGGAATTAGAGGAAGATGCTCTTAATAAGCAAACAAATAGAACTCAGCATGAATGCTGACACTCTTTAAAAAGAACTAGAATTAAAAAGTACTATAACTAAGATTTTAAAAGTTGAATGGACTGAATGACTTAACAGATTACAGGAAGCAGAAGGAGAGTAAGCTTGAAGATAAATCAATAAAAATCAGTCAAACTGAAGGAAAGAAAAAGAGAATGAAGCAAAATGAAAAAAATTCAGGGCTCTCAGAAGCAGTATACCTTTAAGTCTAAATATATTACTACAGATGAATATTGTCAGGTATGGGACAACCACTGAGCAGTAATAAAAAGAAGTAGGACTGAGAGGCCAACCAAGGAGCCAAAATGGAGCTCCGGAAATACATATAATTAGGAAAGGAAAGGGTCTTTCAAGGAGAAAATCACAAGTCACTGAAAACAAACAGCCAGGTGGCAACCTCGGCCCAACCACATGGATAATCATGTTAAATGGAAAGAGATCAAAACTCCTCAGCTGAAAGAGAAAAAGAATATGATGAGCAAGGTGGAGGAAACAAGATTCAAGAAAATGACATCTGCATGAGATGACTTTAAATTTTAAAGCACACATATGCTGAAAGAGGATAAGAAAATAGACCGTGTGTCCTACGCCACCTTGCTGAAGCCTTAACACCTGGGTGACTGCGTGTGGAGGCTGAAGCCAGGAGTAGTACAGGTTAATGAGGTCATAAGTTCCCCCAATGGGATCAAAGCACTTCTGAAAAGACGAAGAAGCACTGAGATCTCTCTCAGAGGACAGGCTAAGCAAGGACACAGAAGAAAGGCAGTTGTCAACAAGCCAGAAAGAAAGGTTTCAGCAGAAAACTGCTCTGATGGCACCTTGACCTGCAGATAGTCAGCCTCCAGGAGAGAATAATAAACTGGGAGAAAATAAATGTCTGTTGTTTTAAGGTATCCAGTCTGTGAGTTTCTGTGTTTGTCTGCTTTTTGATTTTTACTTTTTGTTCAGTACCAGGGATGGATGCAAGGGCCTTTGAACTCAGCTACATTCCCAGCTCTATTTTTCATTTTGAGACAGGATCTCACTAAGTTACCCGGGTCGAATTCAAACTTGTAGTCGTCCTGCCTCAGCCTCTCAGAGTGCTGGGATTATAGGCATGTGTCACCACGCCGGGCTTTGTTTTTAACAATTTTTTTAAAACATTGATGGCACTGCTGATGGTGGTGGTAAAAATAATAGAAATTAATAAGCCTTGGCCTCTTATTCCCAAGTCCTCTACTCTTCCTCATTTTCTGCCTTCCAGAAGCCAATTCTACAGTGACTGCTCATATTAAGTAACTCAGGACCCACTCTGCTGGAGGGATCAGCAAAATCTTCTTAAAGCAGGACCATTTACCCTGCCCCTTAAAAGGGGGTCACCTGGACAACCTGGAGTGAAATCTTGGCCTCTGGAGTGAGGCCGAGCCAGGAACGGCAACAGCAGGCTCCATTCTGAGGATGTGAGCATGGACGGACAGAGCTGTTCCAGCCAAGGGCCAGCTGCCAGGATCCTGGCCCCTGTAACCACCAGCTTTTGAAAATCCCTTTCTATCTAGAGAGAAAAATACTACTCACTCCGGAATAATAAAACCCACTTCTAGAGTGGCAGGGAGGATTGGATGCCATACTGGAGTGACTTTTGTCTTGTCTTGTTTTGTTTTGTTTTGTCTTGTTTTGTAAGACACGGTCTCACTAGACCACTGGTGCCTGGTTGCCCAGCCCACCACCCCGACCTTGAGGGGCAAGGGGTTCCTCCCCATCTGTCTCTGGCTGCATAGCGAAAGCTACTGCATGACAGGGTGTCTTACCTGCAGCTCAGCATTCCAGAAAGCTTCCTGGAGGAGGCAGTTTTGAATCGGGCCTGAGGCCAGTCAGGGTTTGTTCCTTCCAGCCCATCACACCAGCACGCAGATGCTCTGGAAGGCTTGTACACAGCCCCAGGGTGGCTCCCAAGATGAAGGATCTATTCATGCCCATTCAGAAGGGAGCTGTGGATCTAGTGCCTGCTGCCCTCAGCCTGGAAGGGGGGCTCCTAGCCAAGTCATTACTTTTTTTTCCACCAGCACAAAACATCTGTCTCATGAAGGTCATATTTGCTGAGGTCCACAGCACAGCTGAGGCCTGGGCTTCCCTCACAGCAGGGCCAGGGCAGTGTGCCAGCGCCCAGACTGGGAACCCAAGGGATAAGCTGTCCCCCAGTAACCACCAAAATGTAGGTAGGACTCATAGACAGAACATGGAGCCCACGAAAGCATCTGTGGGTCTCACTGAGCCAGTCCTTGAGGTCACCTGAGGAGAGCACTACCCCCATGGAACAGCAAGCAGAACTGTAATCCCAAGGACATTTATGGGTATAGGAAATGTTTTGAAAGCTCAGATGAAAATTTAGAGCTTAATTTGGGAGGCACCGAGGAGCCCCTGAAGGTTCTTGAGAGGGAGAGTTTATCTGGTATGCACTTCAGAGATCCAAACATGACTCATTATGAGGATGCACACATGGAGTCAGCAGGTGCACACACGGAGTCTGGATACCTGACAGCTGCTGGGCTGACAGAGAGGGCCCCAGAGGCCCGGCCGATCAGCACACGCTGAGTCACCCTTGTGAGGATGTGACAGGTGAGTTACAAGTGTGACTGGTGAAGGTGAAAGCGTCCCGCACTGTGGTGCCCCTCCCAGAAGCAGAGTCCACATCTCGTCCTGAACAGATTTCTCCATGCCACGCACCAGCATGCCCTGGGGCCTGGAGTCACTGTTCCCTCTGGGACCTGTGTCACTGCTCTGAGGACCCGACATGTGTCCCTGTGTGTAATTCATCCACGTGTTCCTCATGGGAGTGAGCAGACGCCAGGACCCAGGCTCTCTGGCTTGGGACTTCTCATGGAAGGACTCTGTCCAGATACTATCTGGACCCTGGTGCTTACAGGACAGGCTCTGGAGTCAGACTCCCAAGTCAAGTCCAAGCCCCACAATCCCTGACCACCTGCCAGGACAAGTGACTTCCCATTATGGCCCCTCACTTTCTTTATCTACACCATAATCATTGTGCACCTTGCAGAATAGCAGTGCACACAAGGGTTAATCTGAAAACGCCTGGGGCAGACCAGTGCCAGACAGCGTTGGGCACATGAACTGGGGCACAGGAGAGGAGAGTCCCACCAGAGCCCCAGGACAGTGCTGCGGAGCCCTGGGAGGGTCAGAAGCAAACAGACAGGAGAGATGGCCTGGTCCCTGAGATCCCCGAGTGGAAAATCAGAAGGGACCCCAGTCAGAGACTGTGTTACAGAGCACACTGGGCATCTGGGCTCCCTTAAAGCCCAAAGTGTCTCTCTAGGGGCTTGAGTCACAGTGGATTTTATCTAGGGACACTGCAGCCATAGGGAGATCAGACCCCACGGACAGTTCAGGGAGTGGATTGGTCAAGGTGGAGGAGAATGGGGAGCAGAGGGCATAGATGACACCCTGGGGTGGAGGCGAAGGGCCTGAAAGTATCTCAGCTCCAGGATTCCTCTAGGACCTCCTTGGGCCACCACTGGGCAGGGTGTAGACATCTGGGACCTGATCTCCAGGGCTTAGGAAGCCAGCAGCTTTAGAGGGGCTGCGGGAAGGCTCCGCATTGGCCACACTGTTTCTTCCCGCCCTCTCCCAGGGGTCATGGAATTGCAGTCAGAAGCAGAGCCAGGCCTGGCCAGGGTGAGGGGTGGAGGCTACACTCTGACTGCAGGGGATCTGCACACCTCCCAGGGGTGCTACATCCTCTTGGTTCCCGTCAGTCACACTGGTGGCCTCCATCCCAACCAGCTGCACACGGCCTCTGCTGTGCATCCGCCAGCTGCTCCAGGAGCCAGTCGTACTTGGAGAGGCTCTGCCACAGCCTTCTGGGACCTCGGGGAGGTTGGGCCTGGGAGGAGGGGGCAGCTGGGCTGCCCAGGCTGGCACAGGTGATGGCATGGGTACAAGACACTGCCCCAGCTGGGGAAATTGTGCAAAGGAGTTGAGCAGAGGGAGCTGCTGCTGGGCCCATGCCAAGGGTCCTCTCAGTGTTTTGCCCCAGAGCCCTCCAGGGAGCCTTTGTCACTGTCATTGCAATACAACGTGAGAATCAGAATGGCAAAGATGTGCCTAAATCACACAGCTATTGAATGGCATGCACAGATCCAACCTAGATTCATTGTACTCCAAAACCCACCCATGCAGCTGCTCAAGTGCGTATTTCTTCATCCAATAAAAATGTATCGAGGGGATGCTATGCCCCAGACGCTATGCCAGATACCAGAAATACAGGACAGATGCATCTCCGGTCCATGTAGGAGAGACCAGCAGTGCCTCCTGGGTAAACCAACCAGAGGACCCAGGTGGTGATGAGTTGTGGTGCAGGTTCCATGGGCTTGAGCCTGTCAGAGCCAGGGTTGTTCAAATGCGGTGGAGAATCCAGATCCTGCCTTCATTCTAAGGACGGTGTTTCCAAGAGGGAAACAAAGGAGAAGATGCAGCAGGGTGCTCTGCAGGGTCACCTTTATTTCACTGCCCATGAAGGGTGCTGGCCTTGGAGATCCAGCCATCTTAGTGACCGGGGAAAGGCCCCATGTGTGGAGGACTCGGAACCAAGATGTGGTGATGGAAAATCACCAGCAAAAGAGACTTAGAGAATAAGAATTCTAGCAGAGGGAAGGCCCTGGGGTAAAGACAAGCATAGTGTGTTCAAGAAAAAAAAAGAAGGCCAGAAGGCCTGTGTCGCTGAAGTGTAGGGAGCACAGGAAAAGGGTGAGGAGAGCAGGGGTGGTGAGCTGGGGTGGTGAGGAGAGCAAGAGACACATATTAGGCTCTCTGGCCCAAGGTGACAGTTGTCCTCTCCACCACGACCTGCCCTGCCGAGGACAAGTGAGAAGCCTGCAGATTTGGGATGGGTGGGCCCAACCTGGAGGAGAACCCTAGTGAGAATCCAGATGCATGAGACCTGCAGAAGCAGCAGTCTCAGACAATGGGTTCATTGACCCAGGGCCTCCCCTCTAGGTCATAGTACCGAAGATGCTCCAGCACAGACAGGGCTGCAAGGTTTGGCAGGTGCTCAGACCCTCACCAGGCGTGCTGGGTTTCAAGGCCCGGCTTGATCTCTGACCAGAAGTGGAGGAAGAAACAAGAAGAAGCAAAGGTAGTGAATGGTGAGATGAGGGGAATGGTAAAACGGTGACTTCCAGAGCTTTGAGCCATCCACGCCTCCACATCCAAAAATGGCATCCTGGTCACACTACGGAGGGGTCTGCACCCAGCTGCAGCTGCAGGGGCGCAGCTACCTGTGCAGGCACACAGACACCCTCCGAGTGCTGTGCGCATGCAGGGAGGGGAGGGAATTTTTCCTGGTCTGCTGTAGTGTTTGGTACTTTGGCGAGCACTTGGTTTTAAATGGCTCTTCTCCTAAGCATGTCCCCAGGCAACATGTGTGTTGTAATTTGATTTTTTAAAAAACAACTTGTCCTTTTCTCTAGTAATAAAAGCAACACATGTTTCTTCCTGAAAAATCAGATAATACAGAGGAACCAAAAAGAAGAAAATAAAAACCACCCATCTGCTCACCCAGAGTCTGCATTTGTTTCCGGCACCTTGACAACCATTTCTCTCGCCTTTTCCTCCATCTCTGCTCTCCTCCTGCCCTGTCGTCAGGGCCCTGTCTCCCTTCTTGCCCTGCCCAGGTGGCCACCCATGGCCTTTGCTCCCATCTGCCTTGCGCATGCCCCAGCTGCCTTGCAGCAGTTCTGCTTCGCCACCCATGACTCGACAGCTGCCTTTTCCCTGGTGCCCCTGCCTCTCGTCTCTGCTCTTCCGGCATCCTCCAAGTTAAAATCCAGGGCTGAGGGATCCTCTGGTAGCCAAGACAAGCAAGCCAGGCAACTGGCCTACATGCGAAAGCACTGCTTATCTGAAAATGGCCTCCTTCCCCGCATGGCACAGTGCAGGGACTTCATGGCCTCCTCAATAAGTTTCCACTTCTCCCACTCCCAGCCCTGTGCCCCGCTGACTGTGCCAGGCACACCTGGATGTTCAGCTGAATTTGTGTTCACAATCCCCTGTTCTAGACATCTAGATTGTGGCCAACACTCTTAACTACAAATCAAATGAAGCGAGCTCACTTCTAAGTGGAAAAACAACCCTCTGCAGAAATCCTTCATCAACCCTGGAGCCCTGGAGGGAATTTTCTTCGTCATCTATTGATTCAAGTGGGATCGAGCACCTCCTAAATGTGACACGCAGCTCAGTGTGATCCAGAAAGATCAAAGGGGGAGGCGAGATTCAAATACATGTGGCTGGCAGCCTGGAAGAGCTCACGGTCTCCTGAGAGGCAAGCAGGACAGAAGCGGCCCTGGTGCATGACCCGGCCTGGCTCCTCCTAACAAGATGGTGACAGGTAGCATGGTCAGAGCACTATGCAAGCTCCAAGGAGCAAGCCGAGCTGCCATGGGCCTGCAGGATGGGGCTGGAGAGAGGAGGCAGTGAGGAGGAGGAGGGTCAGAGTGCGGCGTGCAGGCAGGAGGAGCGTGAACAGGTGGGCAGGACAGTGGGAAACATGGCCAGAGAATTAATACACTGGGCTAGGTCCAGAGGCAACAAAGGGCGCTGCGGACATCACAGTAGGGACAGGACGGAAAGTCTGAGAGGAAAACTCAGTTGTGCAGTAGAGTCTTTAAATCATTGTTCCTGCAGATGAATCTGTTTCCACTGTCTCATTACGCTTATGTTGAGTATCATCATCATATGAGCACGGAAAATTGCGCTAAATACATTTTTATGAGCCTAAAGCTAATGACGTCGATCTGCAATGAGTACTGAAAAATAAATCTATACTTTTGATCCACCCAGCATTTCAGCGATTGTTTTTCCTGGCATACATAGAACAGTCACGAACATCCCAACTTGTGTTCTGAGCAGGTACACTGACCCTCCTGGTGACTTCTGGTGTCAGGGCTCTTGCACTCCTGCTCCTGAAGCCTAGAGTGGGTTTCCCCTCCTGCTTCATCTTCCAAACACCCCCATGTCTCAGATTTCACCCAATTATCACTAGCTGTTATGCCCTGAATCTCGGTGAAGTCTCTCTCTGTTCTCACATAGTTAGTCCTTATAATTAAAATTAAATAACTCAATGACATTCCCATGTGTGTGTGTTTAAACTCAAGGAGTAAAGTCCCACCACCCTGCCTGGATGGAAACCCCCCCGCCAGGACAGCAGTGTTCTGCTCTGAGGTGTTTTTGCACAGACATAGAACCATTCACTATTCTCAAGTGAATAAGTAACCACTCACTACTCGCTTAGGGTCCTCCAAGAAGTTTTTTATCATTCCAAGATGGAAAAAAAAGTGTCTTCAGAGCAGCTGTCAAGTAGAGTTTTATAACGACCATCTCTTTTATTTATAGGTGAAGTTGCTGAGCTCACTTACTTCTAGAAAGGATTTAAAGCAAATTTGCGGACAACAGACCTGGGAAGATTTTAAAACTTTGCTGGGTCCATATTTGATGTACAAAGTGGTTTAAATCCAAAATCTCAGTTATCTCAAAATCTTTGTGAGGGATCTTTGTGGAGTTGGATTATCAGCCCTAACTGGATGAGGAAATTAAGTACCAACCAATTAACTAACCAATGTGGACCTCTCTGGGACTCAAGAGCAGGTGCACATTGCTCTCTGCTGCCTCCTATTGGTGCAGAGAGGAAAGAGCAAGTTTGTGTTTGTCAGGAAGTCAGCCCCATGTTCTGGCAGGAAACCAGTGAGTGCATCACCAGTTCCCCTGGTCCTACAACTGCCCGCCCTCCACCCCAGCAGATCCTTAGAGTGCCCAATTGCTCTTTGCAGATGAGTAGTAGAACCCACGCACTGGAGCAGGGACCTTCAGAGTCCTCGATGAATCCGATCTCAGTCTGATACTCGTCACTCCTCTGGGTTCTCAGTGCAGCCCTGGGAAATGACAGCGACAGGCACAGCTCAGGACACATCCCCCATGTGGTATCTGCCAGCTGCGTATCTTCACACAAGGGCTTCTCTCTGTCAGCCTCAGATTCCTCTTTGGGAATAGAATCAGGACATTGTGGCGTCACAAGTGACATGAGCTTCTGAGTCAGGTGCTCAGGAAATGTCCACATCCCTCATTTCCCTTTCTGTTTTTGCTGGCAGTTCCAACGGTGCCTGAAACATTGACTGCTGTCCTGCCCTGCTCCTTGGCAAGGGCCTCTGGGCTGATTCCCCAGCAGTGAGGTCACTGGGGGCCGAGCCAGGAGGACAAGTACGTGCCCCTGACTCCAGCTGACCTGTGCCTCATAGTGGTGATGGGGGCAGGAGCAGCTCAGGCCCCTCTGCCCCATCCCAAGCCAGGCCATGACACACAGCTCGTGCTATGAGATAAAGCAATGGCAGCCAATCTGGCTATAAATCCGGGGGGCTTATAAAGATTTTGTGTCCCTCCAAACGCAAATAACACTAAATCCCATGGACTGGAGAAAAAAAGCTGCAATTGTTTATTGTCACAACTGCATTCTTCAGAGGAAGGAGGAGGCCAGGACCCAGATGTCACTCGACAAATCACCCACAGCAACTGGGGAATGATTGCACTGGGGGAAAATCTGATCTAAGCATGCTCTTGCATGGGAAGGAGGAGAGAACAGGCTCAAAATGAAGACCTCTTCCTAGGCAGGGCTAAAGCACAAAATTCCTTCACCCTATGCTGTTGCAAATGTGCTTCTTTTGCCAGTAAACATTCAGATTGGTTTGCTTCAAGGAACAGGGAGAGGGTGTAGGGCTTCAGTAACACCAAATCCAAGAAGTTATTCAAGCACACGATTAGTTCAGAGCATTGGGATCACTTATTGTCTGGTGAAGACAGAAAACCAAGATTGCTATCCGAACAATAGATAGGGTGAATGTGGCAAGGCTGGGACCTACAGGGGTTCAGAAGGCTCTCCCCAAGTACCCTAGATAGCTGTCACCAGCAGAAAGCCAACTCAGGGACAGCCTTCAAGTGGGAAGAGGCTGCAGAGTCCTGCTGACCCTGGCCAGGTGCAGGTCAGCACCTTGTTGCAGAAATTACAGGAGCTCTTGCGGGGAGGCGGGGAAGTCAGAAAGGAGGTATACTTTGAAAAGATATTTGGTGACAAAACAGCTGCTTCACCTTTACAACAGGGCAAACAAGAGTGAAGAACTTCGGCCAACGCTGCCATTCATTTGAACATACCATGTGGCCTTTCACTTTTCCTCCAACAAGCCGAGTTCCCAGCAAGAACCTTCTCTAGTATTCCCTGTTCTGCTTCCCTCATATCCCATGAACTCAGAGTTGAATCTTTGATTCCAGAGATGCTCTGACCAGAGCACAAAATTTGCCTCCTTAAATTTAAGCACTTTGCTCCTTTCAATACTGTGTAACATCACATTAACTTTTGGACCACCACAAGATTGATTGCAAAAGTCAGGGGTTGAAGGAACCAATTTAAACAGCAAAGTTGTGCGCAGCGGTGCACACCTGTAATCCCAGCACTCAGAAGATCAAGGCAAGAGGATTGCAAGTTGGAGGCCAGCCTGGGCAACTTGGATCACTGGAGTACTATGCTGCCATAAAGAAAGGTAAACTTGAGGCATTCATAGGTAAATGGATACAACTCGAAAATATAATCTTAGGTGAAATAAGTCAGACACACAAGCTCAAATATCACATGCCTTCTGTTATATAAGAAATACAAATAAAGAACAAAATGGAAGAGAGATAAATATGAAATAGAAAGAAGTTCAAATACTTTCCCAAATTACAAGTTCCATTGTTTTAAAAATATTTTAATATATATGCTTATTAGTTTCACTTATACTACTAGTTTATTTTAGCTCATTGAAAATAAAGATTTGTGTTATTATCTGCTTGTTTCCTTTTTATAAGAATCTTTTAGTTTATGTCTTGCACTCTGAATAATTACTTTGAAGGTAATGATATACCGTGTAGTAACTACTATTCTCTTATTGTTTGATTATGATTTTTGTTTTATTCTTTCATAAAATAAAAAAGCAAGAATGTTTAACCTTAAAATGAGAAGATTCATGGAAAACATGCTATTTTCATGTATGGAAAGATTGTTATATGTCAGGAAAATTAGATTTCTGCAAAATATCCAAAAGGAAGAATAGGGGTGAATGATTCAACCTATATGGAGACAAATATATAGATAAGAAACTGAGGCTCAGAAAGAATAAATGACTCGACTGCATTTACATAACATATTGACACTGAGTGAGAATGTCCACTGAGACTCCCACAGAGTCTAAAAGCTGCAGCCAAAACTTGTACAAATCCAGTTTCCACCACTCCCTCCATTAGGCAGAAGTCTCTTAATGTTGCTGAAACTTCTACTTACAAGTAGGGGTACAAACAGCTGGGATTCCAAGAACTAAATGACACATTGTTATGGTTCAGATATGAAGCATCCCCCCAAAAGGCTCAAATCTTGGGAAGGTGATGGATTATGTGGGTGGTTTTGTCCATTATGAGTTAGGAAACTAATGTGCTGTTAGAAGATGAGGTCTGGTCAGAAGAAAAAGGTCGCTGTGGCCAGGGCCACTCTGGAAGGTTTATCTCCCTCCCTGCTCCTTCCCGTCCTTTCTACTTCCTGGTTACCATGATGTGAGCAGTTTTCCTCTGCCCAGACCCTTCCACCATGTCATTCCTGCCTTGAAGTCAGCCAACTAAGGACTGAATTCTCCAAAAGCTGTGCATCAAATGAAACCTCTCTTCCTTTAATTTGTGGGTGTTGGATATTTTGTCTGAGTGATGAGACAGTAACTGAGACACGCTATGAAAAATGAATGCAGCTACCCCGGGGCTCAGGTCATAGTAGCATATGATAAGACTTACTTCTCACACCTTCCCTTTTCATCATACCACATATCCTCTTCTCCCCTGTAATTTGAACAGCATAGGGTCCACGTGAACCCAATGAACACAGAGAGATTTTCTTGCTTTAATCAAAGGACAGTTCTACTTGGTTCATTCTTGGCCTGGTCTCATAAGAGAAAAAGTCATGATCACATCAGGTAGGTGCCCAGGAAGGACCTGGAAAACTTGAAAGACATGAGAAAGCTACATCCCTGCCACACTCTGCCCCTCACTGGCTGATTCTCCGAGCACCACTCACCCTTCCCAGCAGAAGCAGTGTCTGCTCCCTCCTCTGGCCAGATCCCTCGCTTCACTCTGCCCAGGCCAAACTGGACTCCCAGGATACACCTGGTCACTTCTAACCTCCAAACTTTGGCATATGCTGTTCCATCTGCCTGGATGTTTTCCTTTCTTTTCTCTATAAATCCAACCTCTTCTTCTTTTTTCAGAATTTAGATATACATCACCTTCTGCAGACTTACCCTCATATCTCAAGGTCTCTTAACCATAGTTTTGTTAGTTTTAAAGGAATTGAATTACCATGCACAAAAAACTCAGTAGAGTTTCAGTTTCACCATTATCTCCAAAATCAGTACTGGTTGGAGTGAGTCTTCCTTGAGCCATAGTGAGAGAAAATGCTAGTTAGCACAGCAGCAATAATCAGGGCATGAGTACAGAGCAGTTGGACACTAACCAGGGAGGACAGACTGGGAAGCTCAGGAGGCTTCTTACAGGGTCATCCGTTCCCTTGGAAAACGTATTAATAGGTGAGGGAGGACCTAGCCCACCCAAGCCAGCAACACTGACATACAGCCGCAATGCCCTTAAACTTATTGACATGGAATCTTGTTCTTCCTGGAGGCCAACACCCAGGATGCTCTCCAAGCAGTGAGATGACAGCAGTTGTAGGAGTGACATATTCCTAGTCATCAGTCTTTTCTGTTAGGGACCAGGTTGTGTAAAGTTCCAGAGCAATAAACTGCAAACCTCAGAAATAAGACCGTTCTCTCAGTTAACAACAGTTACTGTCTTTGTTTTAAGTTCTCAAGGCCTTGCCCAGTTTCACACCTTTTACCTTAGCTATTCCCTGCATTTCCCTGCATACCCTCCAAATTTGTTATGGACTCGAGAAATAGTGGGCAATCCAGAGAAGACTTTACCTTAGATCCAAGAGAGTTCTGACCTTCCTGGATCCCCCACAAACCATATTTCACTATCTTTTAAATAATTATTTCCCATAAGCTTGTCCATAAGATTGAGAAATAGACCACCAAAGACCAACCACAGACAGTGACTTAAATATTAGAAACTTATTGCTCACAGTTCTGGAAGCTGGGGATATCCAAGATCAAGGTGTTGGCTGACTCAGTTGCCCAGTGGGGATTCTTTTCTTGGTTGCAAACAGCAGTCTTTCTTCTCTGTCCTCACATAATGGGGCAGGGGAAAGCGGTTCTGATGTCTCTTCTTACAAGAACATTAATCCTGTCATAGGAACCCCATGTCCATGACTGCCTCCCAGAAGCACTACATGTACCCCAAGTACCATCATGCTAAGGGTGAGGGCTTCAGTATATGAATTGGGGCAGACGCTTCAGTCCATAGCACCTGCTCTCCAAGCCATGTGGGTCTGGCTCTTATCAAGATTGCCTGAAGGGGTACATGGGCAGCCCATGACTGTCCAGCAGGGAACAGAGTGTCAGGAGCAAATCCTGGAGTGGAGGGTTAGGTACTACACAGCATGAGTCTGACTTGAATGCAACCATGTATCTTTTCTGATCTTCAACTCAGTTTCCTTATGTGCAAAGAATGCAGCAGTGATGGTGACCTGTTGAACCACAGGGTTATTTGGAGTTCTAAGTGGGATACTGAACAAAAGGTGCTTCCTCAGCTTCCCAGCCAAGAAGAAGCACCCCCAAAGCAGCACTGTGCTCCCCAGAATCAGCAGCATGCCAGCAACATTTGGGTTTACAGGTCTGGGATGACTTTCCTGACCCACACCTAAACCAGCACTAGAGATGCTGGTAGCCTCTGCCTAGGAGTTGGTCCACGTTTCAAAAGTGACAATGCTTTTATTGTAAATCAGAAGACAACCTTTCTTTTCACAGTTTCAAGCCTCTATTTTGCCTCTTCAGCAAAACCTTAAGTTGCCAAGTGGTTCTTGAGAGAGAGGCCACAGCTTCTCCACCCAGTGCTAGAGAAGATGTTGCCCCCGGCTTGGATGCAGCATGCATGAGGGTGTACACTCTGCTTGAGGCTGCCAGACCAGACCCTGAGTGTTGCTCCTCACTGGGTGTGTGCCCTGGAAAGGTTAGGCTGTTTTCACAAACAGGCATCAGTGCAGTCATGCTGGTAGGGCAGGGACAACCACAGCAACAATAGCATAAGACCTGCAAATTTCGATTCAATTACATAGCGCCCAGAAAGTGAGCTCATAGGGCCTTTGAGGTGGTGGAACTCCACCGCTCTCCCGTCCACTGTATTGCACTTGCAGATGAAGATGTGAGGCATTGCTAGCCCAGCCAGCCAGGGGAAATGACTCTACACAGCAACAAGGTTGATCAACACTCAGGCTTGTATTTCCCTGATGAAAAGCAGAGGGCCAGCCAGGTGGGTGCAGGGTCAGGAGCTGCCAACTCCTTAATGCCAATCTAGAGAGCTTTCTGCTCTGTGCCTGATGGGCAGCCACGCAGGGGCACTGATGGGGCTCTGGAAATGGTTGAGCAGGTGTCTTAAATGTATTACCAGTCTCTACTACCCATCCTACATCATGAACTAATATTTCTTTATCAACCTTCTAATTCTCTTTATACATTACCACTGTAGGTCTATTGCTATGCATCCTTCCTTTTATTTATTTAATGTTTTTTTATTTTTTTTATTTTTTTTTTTTTTTTGGTTTTTCTCCGGTACCGGGAACCGAACTCACGACCTTGCGCTTGCCAGGCAGGCGCTTTTGCCGCTGAGCTAAATCCCCAGCCCCTTTAATGTTTTTTTAAACTGGTATAACACTTCGATCTCAAATTTTAAATGACACTATTTCTTTCATACACACACACACACACACACACACACATCTAAGGCTTCCTATCCCCCAAAATATTTCAACTGTCACACTTTTTATATGTTGAGAAACAAACAAATTAAGTCAATGTAATTTGGCGATTAAAGGTGCTAATTTGTTACATGGAAACATTTAAAACAGATGCAATTCTGTCACCTTGTTTTAGTGACAGTTCTTTAGTTTTTAGTATGCCAAAAATCTCAAAACATGCAAAGGACCCTCATCACTCCTTCGCTCCTGAGGGTCTGCAGGAAGAAGTGCTCAGTAAGTACGGGTTTGTTGGAAGTGAAAACGATGGGGTAGGGAATTGAAATAGTCTGGGAATTTTATTATTATTATTATGGAGTTTTATAAAGGCACTGGCCATCAGTATTACACTCAGATATTTCTGAGCTCCCGTTGGTCTGTAGTTAGATGGAAACATTGAGTAATATTAGCATTTGCCATCACGCATAAAAATAACACAAGAGAAAATTTCACAGAATTTCAAATGTCAACACCCAATTAAGCATTTCTCCCAAAATATGCTTTCTAGATCCTTTTCTCCTATGCCTTTCCCACCAAATGAATGGAGAAAGAAGCCCAAATACATGATAGGAAGTTAGAAGTGAGCCCACCTACTTTGGAAGCTGTGGCCAAGCAATAGGAATCCAGACTTTCTGGTACACCAGTGCCATAGATGCTCCAGCTGAACACTGTGGCTCTGTTTTTGAGGTCAACAGCACCAACTTCTCAATCCCATCCCATTGGCGCTACAGTAAGAAAAAGCTCTCCCAGGATCTTCCAGTTATTCACAGAAAGTCACTCCCTCCAGTCTGTTGCAACTGTCCATCTCAATGTGTGCTTGGGAGGATGTCATGGAAGGAAGGAAGTTAAATGAGGCACTGCCAGAAAGCCACCATCACAACCCCAAAACCCCTCATTCTGAACCACTGAAAACTCTGCCAGCCCCATCCTTGGTTTGCATACTGCTGGTGAGCAGGTCTGGTCAGCTCGATGTCAAAAGCTCTTACAAGAATCTTGTTTTGTATTTTGCTACCAACTCTCTTCCAAAACAGAAACACACAAGAGGTAACAAGTGAGGACTTTTCCAGTCATGCAATGTCACCAGAGCTCATCCACTTAGTCAGAAAAACTTGGTGAAAACCTACCATGTTCCAGACCTTGGGTTGGCCCTGAGACTCAAGGTTAATTAAGCACAACCATACATATTTCTCCTAACGCCATGGAAACCTTGTCTTGTTTATGGCCTGTATCTTTTTCTGTCTTCTAATGATGAACACCTGGTCAACATCATCTATGCGATTACTCTTCCTTTAGTTCTTTTTTTGCACAAAATTCTGTCCCTAGATGATCCTCAAAGATGAATTTCTACTGGGACTTGATCCAAGATCCAGATGTGTATGTTTAAAAGGGTCTCCAGACTCTTGGAACCAAACTTGCTTTAACTCAATTCAACTACAAAGACCTTTTCAGGCCCTGTTCAGGTCTAATATTGCTTTCCTGAGGCTTGTCTGTTCTCCAGTGCCTCTTATCTTTGGGTCTCCCAAGCCACCTGCTACAGCTGGCCTAGTTTCACTACCTCAGAACTGGAGAGCCATTTCCTGTTGAGAGCCCTGGAAGAGATTTTAATAAGATGATATAGAGCAGCTGTTTTCTCAAGCAGCAGAAGACAGAAAAAAGAAAGAGCACTGGCCACAAATAGAGTCTCAGGTTTGTATCCACTCAGACTCCGCTTTGCTGAAAGGCAGTGGGAAGTCTCCCAGGTGTAAACCCATGCCTTTGATCACCATCAGCCCTCATGCCCACCCATTCCCTTCATTCTACCCTCTTCTTAGTTCTCTTCTCCCCAAGTCTTACACAGGACAGCAGGAGGTAATGTGCACTGAGATATTTTATGACTGTGTGAGCTGGTGTTACACACTGGTGGAGCTGAGGCAGGCATCAGCAAACACTCAGTTTACACTCTTTTGCTCTAACAGCACCTCCATTTCCTGAGCTCTTGCACTAGTGCTGGCAATCTGCTGGGGGCTAGAAAGATAAAATGAAGTAAAGTTGGTACATGAACATCCAAGGGAGCTCTGGAAACTCATAGAGAGGCCCCACCCATCAACAGGGGCACACAGAAAACTCCCTAAGAGACAGCATTGCTTACGGGCTCTGGAAAATGCACATGGGTCAGACAATGTGGGGAGAAAGATATCCTGACTGCAGGGAGCCGAGAGAAGTGGCACCAAGGTGTGCAATAGCAAGGAGTTACTAGGAATTTGGTAGAAATTTGTAGTTACTGGAGGAAAAACCAGGAGCCAGTGGCACGCAGATGAGCATAGTAAAGGGAAGAGGAGCCAAGACCCAAAGTCTTTGCAAGGCCAAGAATGAGCTCACTCTTCAGTTGCAATCTTTTGAGGGCTTCCTCTGCACCCAAAGTGAGATCTGAGTTCCAATGAGCACTGCACGCACTGGCTGACTCTAGTGAAGGACAGGTGTCTGATTGGTTTCTTTGGGGTTTCTCAGAGGTTCTAGAGCGAAGTACAACTTCTTCAAAATAGAGAAAAGGGAATGTGTTCCTCTGTTTTGAACTCAGAGGAGTGATATACTAGTATGTTGTTCTTAGTATTATCATTAACATCAGCATCATTGTTATTATTTCAAGCATATAAAACGTAACAATAATAGTATATCAAATATAAGCACATCCCTTATTTGTATTGAGAATTAAAATACTACGGAGAGAATTGATGTCATCTCCCATAATCTCATTCTCTTCCCTGCATCCTAGAGGAAAACATCATCCTAGAGTTCATATGTATGTGTATATATAGAATATATTTAGTATTTTTACATTTCTGCCACATATGTGCTTATAAAATGGCAATACTGTTTTTGCCTACTTTAGATCTGTAACAAATTGTTTCTTTCGCTCGACATAGTTTTCTGAGATTTCTTCATATGATATGTATAACTGAACTTCATTGTAATGCCTTTTTCATTTATTTTGATGCTGTGTAATATTACATAAAGACAGAAATACACTGCAATATATTTTTATTGTTCCTCTAGGGGTGGACATTCAGGCCATTTTCAGCTTTTGCTAGCATGAACACTGCAGCTAGGGACATTTCTGTAGCTGGCTCTGTCTGGTGCAAGAGGCCCTTTGGGAAGTGGACCTGCATCAGGTCATGGGTCAGAAGAGACACACATCTTCAATTCTGTTAGCTTCTTTTGTTTGGACTGCCCTAGCAAATTATCATAGACAGTGTGGCTTAATCAACAAACACTTATTTTTTACAGATCTAGAGCCTGGAATTCCAAGATCAGAGTGTCAGTGCAGCACACGCTTGGCGTTTGGTTTTTCCCAGGTGTTGATGAGGGTCCTCTTCCAGCTTGCAGCCAGATCACTTCTTGTATTCTCACATGGCAGAAAAAGAGTGAGCTAGATTTCTATGCCTTTGTTACTGCTGCTGCTGCTGGTGGTGCTGCTGCTGTTGTTGTTCAGTGCTGGGGTTTGAATCTGAAGCCTTTGCCCTGAGCTACATCCCCAGCCCTTTTTAAAAAAATTTTTATTTTGAAACAGGGTTTTGCTAAGTCAATAAACTGCTGCCTTGGGCTCAAACTTGTGATCCTCCTGCCTCAGCCTCCCAGAGTGCTGGGATTAAATGTATGTGTCACCCCACTGAGCTCTGGTCTCTTCTTGTAGAGGCAATAATTTCACATGAGATGCTCATGACCCAATAACCTCTCAAAGCTCCACTGCCAAATGCTATCACACTGGAGATTGGATATCAACAGATGAATTTAGGGTACAGATATTCAGTTATTGCCAAATTTCTTGGAAATGTCATTTTACCAGTAGTGTGTGAAAGTTCCTGTGACTCCATATTCTTGTTAATATTGTTGTCAGACTTGTAAATATTTGTCAGTTCTGTCTGGCAGATATAAAATGTATCTTCTTATAACTTTAACTTGCATTGCTTTGATTGCTAATGAAGTTGAGTATCTTTGTGTTTTATTGGTTATTTGTGAACTGTGTTGAACAACCTTGGTCTGTTTTCCTTTTGGATTAGTTGTCTTTTTCCTAGAGATTTATAGGTGTTCCATATGCCCTATGGATAAAAATCTTTTGCATCATTCATTTTTTAAACGCATCAGCCGAGGATAGTAAGAGACACATGCCTGTAATCCCAGCACTTTTGGAGGCTGAGGCAGGAGGATCACAAGTTGAGCCCATCTTGGGCAACTTAGTAACTTCCCAAGACCCTGTCTCAAAATAAAAAACTAAAATTAAAAAAGGCCAATATGTAGCTCAGTGTAAAGCCCTGGGTTCAATCCCCAGTCATGAAAAAAAAAATTATCAGAAAATTTTGTCAAATACTATTTTACAATTCGATGGAGGATAGAATTTAACTTTGAAAACTAATAATAATACAAATTTTCCTGTCCACAGCAATACAAATAATTCCTGTTCATAGCAGTAGGAAAAAAAAAAAACTTTGTGAAAGACACTATAAATCTCTGTAAGACAAATTCTCTTAACCTCTTATTAGTTCTCCCATTCATTATCTGGTTAAAATTAATCCTTGACACACATTAATGATATATTTGCATGAGAATCATCTCACTGTGCTGAAAATTATTTAGCAAGGGAAAGACTTGAAAGAAAAATAGTAAAGAATAATCAAGACAAGCTGGCACTTTTGGCAGAGCACCAGCCTGCAGAATCTAACTCTGAAGTCCAGGAAGCTGAGTCTAAGAGAGGCACCCACTAAAGGTCTCGGGGCAACACAAGCCACAACATCATGGGGCCACCTCTACCAGTTATTGCTATTTGGATGATTAGGGCAATATATTCAACTCTTCTGGGCCTTGGGCTCCTTTTGCAAAACTAGATTAATAGCTTTTACCTCAAGGACTGCTGTGAGAATGACATGAAATGATATGTGTATGTGAAATGATAGGAAACCACTGAAGAGTAAAGGGCTTCTGGGATGTGGGAAAAGAGAAGGGAAAGAAGGAGAAATTTTGTATGTATGTATATACAGGATAGATAACATGGTTGTTCTATCTGCTGTTTCTGTGCTGAAAGAAACTGTCAATGAGTCTTTGGTTGACCAGTATTGCATGTCTATATCTGTTTTCATGAGAAGCCACTTTGAAGATATCAATATGTAATACAACCACCATTGTTAATTCCCTACCACTTTGTTTGTAACTCCGTATTGTCTGTATTGTGCTTGTGATATGTTGTAAAATGTAGTATGTCTGTTAATGTTTCCCTCCTTTTATCCTTAAAATAAAAAAAAAAAAAAGAAATGATATGTGTAAGGCATTTGCTGTGCAAGAACGTGGTAATAAAATAACAGTGGGACTTACTGAAGGCTGCTATATTAGACTAGATAAAAAGCTACAACTAAAGAAACTGAGGCTTAGACACCCCAAAATCTGAACTCTTAATGAATGGGAAGATCAACAGTCAGTATTATTATTTCCTAGTACAGCAAATACCTGGCTCAACATGCAGAGATGCTTTCTGGAGTCAGTTCTGCCCCTGGCCCACCATATGACCTTGTGCAGTTCATACCAGCATTTCCTTGCATCATTCCTCCAATAAACTCTACACCCTTGTCAAAAACTATATGAGGCTGTTGGTTCTGAAGAAATGGAAATGCTTGGGTAATCACAGTTTCTTCACTCCTAAGACTGAGATGAAATATCTACACATTTCTAAGGTTGCTATGGTAGTCAGGGCTTGCAAGGGAACAGATTATTTTATAATATTCACTCAAAAAGTCAAATGCAGAAGAGTACAATAGCTCTATCTACACTCTAGAGACCCAAATAATCCAGCTGAAGGCCTGGATTCCCTGGTAATATCTTCCACGAGTCCAGCTGGAGGTCTAGAGTCCACAACAATGTCCCATGCATGTCTGTATTGAGGATCTACATTGGGAAGGCCCAAAGGTCAGAGATGGAAGTTAAGAGGTCTGCGCTAGCGGGATGAAGGATCTGTGCCAGCAGGCTGAGGAATCTGCACTGGAGGCAGGAAGCAATGCTCAAGGTAAGGACCAGAACTCCTCCAAAAAGTACCACAGCCATCCTCAGAGATAGCAAGGGCTCCTGATCTCTCCAAGGATGAGGAACAGCTGAGTTCATATCAGGAAAACCAGCATGACAACTTTCTCCAGGAGAATCAACAGCACACCATCTTTCTCTCCAGTTCTCCTTTTATGCTGTTGGCAATAATCCTCAGGTGAATCTTCCACACCCAGAAGCACACTGATTCCATACAGCTGGGCGTTACAAGTTGACCATCAACCACAGTTGCTATAACAAAAATGCCATAAACCGGATGGCTTTAGACACCAGCAATGTATTGTCTCACAGTTATAGGAGCTGGAAGTCTGATTTCCAGGTGTGAACAGTACCACATTCCCCATGAAATCTATAGGAGAGAATCCTCCCTTACCTCTTTCTAGCTTCTGGTGGATGCCATCAATCCTTGGCATTCCTTATCACACAGCTTCAGCCCTCCAGTCTCTGCCTCTATCTGGCCTTCCTTTGTGTGGGTATGTCTTTATATCCTGATTGTATACGGACACAAGTCATAGTGGATAAAGACTCACCCTACTCTGGATAACATCCTCTTTTAATTCATCACATCTGCAATGACACTACTTCCATATAAGAGCACGTTCTGAGGTACTTGGGTAAGGGCCACAACATCTTTTTGAAGAGACAATTTAGAACAAAATAATTTGGTGGAGGGGAACCCTGAGTAAGACAGGGTCCACCTGGCACAATTGTCCACGACATACTGAAGTGGTCATCTTCCAGCTCCATAGCAAGAGGAAGTACAAATCCTGAGACAGTGGTTGTCACACATCCAGCACAGAGAGTCTTCTCCATGCAGCTTTGTGAGTAAAGTCCAGCTAGTAATGAGATGTCTGACAAAAGTGGGGGGAAAGAGAACACCCCATCTTCTGACCCTGAGAGTAGGCAAGTATCTTGGTTACTTTTCTCTTATTGAAGAGACAAAATACTTAACACCCAAAATTAAGGAAGGAAAGGCTTATTTAACTCACAGTTTAATCTCAGGTAAAGTCTCTGGACATGAGCAAAATGCAGACAAACTTTTTGCTAAGCCGTAATATACATCATCTGGAGTCCAGCACCCAATACAGTCCTTCTTCTCAGCAGAAACCTCCTGAACTTGGTGTTTGCGGGCAGGATTTCTATCAAACTTCTGGCCTTCTGAGCTCTGACCAGAATCTCCCATGCAGAACTGTAGAAGGCATTCCAGCATTTCTCTTTCAGGTGAAATCTCCAAACGCTTCCCACAAGCCATTTCCAAAGGCTCTTAAACCACATGGTCAGGTTCAGTCATAGCAATGACCCCACTCCTGGTACCAAATTCTGTCTTGGTTACTTTTCTCTTGTTGCTGAGACAAAATACCCAACACCCAAAATTAAGGAAGGAAAGGTTTATTTAGCTCACAGCTCCTGGAGATTTCAGTCCATAATCAGCTCACTCCAAGGCAGGGTGGCATGGCACAAGGGCAACACTTCGGGGCAGCAGAAGACAGCAAAAACAGCAAGAGCACAAGGGGGGAACAAGTCTCTTTTCCTCCCTTACATTGTAAGCAGACTACCCCCACCCAGGGGGCATATAGCACTCATACAGTCTCCATGCCCTCCTCTGGCACAGGCTCAGGATGAATACAAATTAAAGCCTCTGCCCCCTGCTCAATCACTTAGTTAACCTTCTAAACTTCTCACACTGACACAATGAACAACATCCCAGAGCGGTAAGGGTGTGTCCTTTTCACCCCAGGATGTAGAACTTCTGAGTCACTTAGCCAACCCTCTAGACTCCTCAAGTTGACACAATGTATCAACTATAACAGCAAGCAAAGTTTGAAAAGTGTTTTACTGGATAGTACTTCCCTTTCAGAAAATATAGTCCAATTTTGGAAACCATGATGGATGATAATCTGTCTCTTTTTTAAACATCCTTTAGGATACAGAAGGGGAAGGGAGCCAGAATTTTTATTTAGAGTTTTCTCTAGGCCAGGCCACATGTGGAACAGTCTTACAAACATCATCTTTTTTAATCCTCATGACAGCACTTCTAATATTAACCCTTTTTGACAGGTAAGCCTCAGAGAAGTCAAATAGGTTTCTCCCAAATCCTCACAGTTAAAAGGATGATGATACCATGATTTAAACATAGGTCTGTCAAGTTTATAATCTGTCCACTGTGCTAAATATTCTTTATTATATTATATCAGATAACATATGTGAAATCTTAAAGCCATCTACCTGGCAAGGAGAGGGAAATCAATACACATTTATCCTTCCTCCCTCTAAGAATGTTTCTGGAATGAATGAATGAATATACAAGAACATACAACAGCATATGATTATCCTGTCCTCTTGTGATCTTCCTCCTCAACATTCCCAGGACATTGTACTTCCCTCTCAGAGGGGAATTGTTCCCTCCTCGCCTGTTTCCTTCTCCCCAAAGCTAATTTCTCAGAGAAGGAGTAAGATCTAGCTCCCCTCTCTCCCCATCCGTGTCTCCTGAACTGTTCTAGTGTGCACTAGCTGCTCAATATCTGTCTGCAGAGTGAATGATTATGTTAACTCCTCTAAAGCAGCACTGGTTAAAGAGATGTAGGAAAAAATCTGAGCTGAGGCTCAAAAGTAGGCTCCAAGCCTGGCATCGTGTTGTGGTTTGAATCTTACGCATCCCCCAAAAGTATAGGTAAGGTTTGATCACCAGTGCAGCAGCAGTCAACAGTGGCTCAGGTTATGATTGGATTGGAGGGATTAGTCCTCATGAGTTGATGGGTTTATAGCTTAATAGGCTATTGTGTGGTTATGGAAACTGTACGAAATGGAGGAAATAGGTCACTTAAAGGGTATATTTGCCCCCAGACCCTTCTCCTGCTCGCTCTGCTTCCTGGCTGCCATGATGTGAGAAGCTCTGCCCCACCATGCACTCCTCACACAATGTTGTGCCTTTCCACAAGCTCATAGGAAGAAGGCTGTCTTAATTACTTTTTTATCATTGCTGAGACAAAATACCCAACACTCAAAGTTAAAGCAGGAAAAATTTACTGTATCTCACAGTTTGTGGAGGCTTCAGTCCATAACTGGGTGTCTCCAACACAGGATAACACATGACAGAGGAACATCACAGAGGAGAAACAGTTCATGGTGAGCAGAAGGCCCCAAAGCAGCACACAGCAAGTGACAGCCATGCTCGCTTTGGCAGCACATATACTAAAATTGGAGCAAGTGACAACCTACAACCCTCTTTTCCCTTGTATTTTATCCAGGTTAACCACCTTAGGGTAAGTAGCATTCACACCCAGGATGGGCCTTCCCATTATCCACACCCATAATTATACCAAACCAATCAGTGGACTAATTTAGTAATCACACACCCTTAATCCCAGAATCACACACTCTAGATCCAGCCACCTCTGAAAAGCCCCAAGTATGAGCACATGAGGCTTTGAGAGGACGTCTAGATACAAGCCATGACAGGGGCCAAGCAAGCATGGGCTAAAGCTCTGAAAGCATGAGCCAAAAATAAACTTTTCCTCTTTTCAAGTTATTTTCTTCAAGTATTTTGTCATAGCAACAGAAAACTGACTATCATACACTATTGCTAACTTTATATACAACTTGTGGCTCCTCTTGGACTCATCTTTTCATCTTCATCAAATGCAGGGCTCACATGATATCTTGAGAGCTCTTCTGATCCAGTAGTCTAGGTTATGATGTTGCTAAAGATCAAAAGGGACTGGGGGCCTCAAAATACCAACAGCAGCACCTATGCTGTCCAGGAATGAATAATGCCTTCCCAGCTCCCAGTTCTTAGCATTTGGGTACCTTGCAAATGTCCCCTTACTGGTTGTAGGTGAGAACTTTACAGAGATGACTGAAATGAAGGACCAAGTGCTCTCAGCCAGAGGTTCCTTGACCACAGGAAACCTTCCTGGGGCCAAAGAGAATTCCAGGCCTTTGATCACCAATAGAATATGTACTTCTTGTCCCTTCCAGGAAGGAGCTGTAATGGTGGTAATTAGTGCCCATTTGTGCACAAATGATTTGTCCTGCATTGTGTAAGCCCTTTATGGGCACTATTTCATTTGATTCTCCTGTGAGGCACATCTGCATTCCAATTTATATGTAATAATATAAACTTTTGTTATAATACTTTGTATTTTATTCCTTGTTTTACAAATCAGCTGGGGCTCCAAAGATTGAGAGACATTCTTAGGGTGGTCTAACTGTCTTCACACTCCAAGGACCAGGCTTTACATTTAGTTTTACTTTTGTAATAGAAAATGTGTTCACATGGTACAACATCCAAAAGGTACAAATACACGTACAGAGTATTTCCCATACTCCTGTCTCCCAGTATCTCATTCTCTTCATGGGAGAGGATCACTGTTATCAGTTGTCTGCAATCCAGAAATCTTCTCTGTGAAGAGAGGCAAGTGACTACTGTGCTGGGCAACTGGAGCACAACACAGTGATCTAGCTGCACCTCTCTTTTCCATTAAACAAACTCTCTAGACAAAGAATACATGTCAGTACATAAATGCCTGCCTCCTTGGTAATGGCTGGGCGGTGGTGCAGGATTTAAAAGGATCGCCACTGATTTTAAAGAATGCTCTTTTATTTTAAGGGAGGATGTTGAGGACAGTCTCCTTATGTAGTTCAGGCTGGCCTCAAACTCATGGTAATCCTCCTACCTCAGCCTCCTGAATCTGGGATTGTAGGGGTGTGCCACCGTGCCCAACTATGTAACCCAAGTTCTTAAGAACCAAAAAGCTGGAATGGCAGGTCCTCAGACCTAAGGTCACTAAATTCTTCCCATCAACTAATTCTAGGTGAGACCTCTACACAGAGGCTTCAGTCTGATTGAAGACTAGACGAAAGGGTGTAGGAAAGCATTATATGCTTGGCACACTGAATGCTCAGTTATTGCACTGTCAGAGTGTCTGACTGTATGAACCAAAGTGGGTGGAATAGTAAAGAGTGGCAGAAGTCCAGGAGAGAATCTGCCTTCTTCCCCCAAGATCTGTGGAGTGATGGAAAGAACAGACAGCTTTGTGTTCCAAACCCAGTTCTGCCACTTCCTATGTATCAGCTCATATATGTAACAACCACACACCTCCAATTTCTGAGTGTGGGGCAGGCAAGTGGATTTCCAGCGTGGAACTACCTTTCCCAGGCTCCTTTGCTGCTATGTTCTCACCAAACAACTGCAGCTAGAAATTGCTTGCCCTCCACTTCCTCTCTGTCCTCCTTCCCATGGACCACAACACTTACATGGTGCTCATGTGACAGCCCTGCCCAGGTGAGTGAGTTAGCACTCTAAGGGAGAGTGAAGTTAGAAGGACCTTGGGTTCCTGAGTGACACATGTCACTGAGTCACATGTTCAGCCCTACCAGCACCCCTCTAGAGCAGTCTGTTACATGATGATGTGGTCCACATTGATCTTGTTTTAGCTATTGTATTTTGAGATCTCTGTTAGAGCATCTTAACTTTTATGCTAACACACAGTGAGACCTTGAACAAATCAGTTGATACCCCTAAACCTCAGTTTTCACATCTCCAAATTCTTCACGAAGATCAAAGAGGAGGCAAATAGAACACCCAGCATACTATTTGGTACATGGTTAAAAACTCAATAAATGTCTCTCTGACCTGAGTTTCCTCATCTGCAAAATGGGCATATTAGTAGTTCCTTTGTGAAACCCACTGAGACAGAGGACCATATCATTTGTATAGCTTCCAACAGCCTGAGCTACACAGTACTTTGGGCTGATAAGGAGTAGGTATTTAACCTTCCTTGCCCTAATGAGCTTGGCCAAGTCTCCTCTTGGATTTGATGTAATAGTTCATTTGGATTGTGGCCTGGCTAAGGCCTCTGACTCCGCAATGCCTACTGACTTTGGTGTGAAGGAACCAGGGGCATGAAGTCCCATCCTGTGTTTTAAAAATAAACATGTGCTGGTGAGAAAGGTAGAATGCAATAAAAGAAAACTACATTCTCACAATCATCCTCCATTCATTCCACTCAGATGAAAGGTGTTTGTGGCCAGTTTTTAGAGCTTTGTGAAGCAGAGATTCCTGTGTCTATTGGGTGCCTGATGTGGCCCGGGCTGAATATTTAGTGCTTTGCATATGCATTCTCCACTGGCACTGCCAGCAGCTCCAAAAGGAAGTCCTCTCACCACTTGACAAATGAGGACTTAGAAGAACATAAAGAGCTTCCCTCAGGTCACAGAACTAGTAAGTGGCTGAGCAGGATTTGAACACAGGTCTATCTGATTCCAAATCTGTACTCTGTGATTCTATGATTCTAATATCTACTGAATACCTACTATGTTTGCAACTAGGGCTAAGTTACCTGGGGAAAAGCAAAAGATATCAAACATGGACCTTGTATATTATCCAGAATGGAAAGGGTATCAGACCTAGAGACAGAAAGCACATGTTTCTCCTCCCTTAACTACTTCTGTGCCCTTTGCACATTTCTACACCTCTCTGGGCTTCATTCTCCTCATATAGAAAATATAAATAACACCAAATCCCAGGGTCACTAGAAAGAGTAAATGAATGAGGTAACATGTGTAGAGATGACGTGCAAACTGGGAAGCACTGTACAAAAGTTAATGTTGCTTTGGGATGCTCCAGAGGCCTCGTGTGTTGAATGCATCAATAATATCCATTCACATTTGGTCCCCTGGGAGCAAAAAGGGTCAACTGGTGCCTCTTGATGATGTCCCCAGCATATGAACTCCCAGGAGTTCACGTGCATGGGGGCAGAATTATCAGACCTTCCTCCCACCTGGGGCCAAGTGGAAGATGTCAACACCTTCATGGCCCCTTAGAAGCATCTTGGTGCCAACAACAGTCTTTATGTGTGGAAGGTATTTCGGAGCTCAGAGAGCTGTGAAGCAGCTGGAATTCTTTGAACTTCCTTGGAACCCAGCAACGCAGCACGGCAATTTGCACGTGAGGAAGCTGAGGTGCTGCAGGTCCAAGATGTGCCACAGTTTGCTCAGAGACATCATTATTAAGGAGCAGGGCCCATACCACACCACCCATGTCCTGGCCTGTGTGTGGTTCCAAAGCTCTTTTCATTTCCTCGTTATACAGCCCTTTCAACAGAGGAAACTCTGTCACCCTCTTTAGAGCCCAGCTTACAAAGCACAGGGCCATGATGGGGAGCCTTTTAGAGATTTCAGTGATACACAACAGCCCGTGGCAGCACGTGTGGCATAGGTTCCCACCACTGGCATCAGGTGAAAACCTGTTCATTTATTCAATGGACATTTACTGAGATTCTACCCACAACCTGAAATGCCTTCAACACAAAATACACAAGACAAAATTATAAGAGCCACAGCACATGTTTAGTTTAACTACACTCCACAAATGACCGATTCAACTTATTCATTTTTCTGTTTGATTTCTAAGCTGGTAACTTTGTACAATCATAGGATGTGAATTCAAAAAATTTTCTGCTTAAGCCTCCTCACTGCGCAGATGGGGAAGCTAAGAACCATAAAGTACAAACGCCTTGCCCAGTGCACAGCAATTTGGTATCAGGGATTCAAGCAGTGGGCCTGAATTTACAGCCCCACTTATTTCCACTTCGCCATATTCTGGGCGCCTAGTCTGGGCCTTGGCAAATTCCCATTCTTTTTTTTTTTTCTAGAAAACATCATCTGCTTGAGGCCGACACCGCTGGTAATTTATCTTTGTATTGCCAGCATCTGGCATGGAGAATAATGCCCTCTATGAATGTATGATAGTTGAGTGACAAATGAAATAACAATACTTCCCCCTGATACACAGGAGAAGCAGCTAAGGTTAAAACAGATTAGAGTATCTGTCCAAGGCTACATGGCTCCCAAGTGGCCAGGCCAAGATTCAAACTGCTCTTTTTAGTTGTGGAAGCCAACTCTCCTACTGGCAGGAGGACCTACGTAGGCACCGGCCACTCAGCGACGTGGAAAGCAGTTGCACTATCCATCCTCAGGCCCTCTTTGCTGCTCCTTCTTGAGGTTGGAAAGAGCCCTGGCAGGGGGAGTCCTGAAGGAGGATCAGGTAAGTGGGCTCAGCTGGAAGCCACGCACACACATAGAGTAAGGGAAGATCCCCCGTGCAAGGCCACCTCCCAGAGGACCTCAGGCTAGATGGCCCAACCAGCTGCACATGTTTGGAAGGCAGTGAACGCCTTGCTGGGGGCCAGGAGAAAGATCCGTTCTGGGGGTTCTGCCAGACCTGGAGATGTGGCTGCCAGAGGGGGGGTCTGGCTGGGGGTAGGACACATGTGGCCACAGCCCTGCCAGAGGCCATGCTGGCCCCACTGAATCAATCCTCTAACCAGAGCCATAACTTTAGTCCACACTCACGGCATTCCGTTTCCCAGATTAGACCATAGAAAAGTGGTTCCACATGGACTTGTCAGCCCAGTGGCTTACTTACGCCCCACCCCACCTCCGGTCCAGAATTACAAGGCGTCCATTTTGTGTCAACACAAGGATGTTACTCTTTATTTTCTTCTCTCTTGAACACATAAAAGTAATTCTGTCAGACTTAAATATCCGTGTGAGGCCTCAAGAAGCTGAGCTTGAGCATGTTTGCACGTCAGGGCTAGAACAGCCCCACGTGTGGCCGCTGGAGCAAGGTGTCTATGTGGCGAGTGGCCGCCTCCCTCAGTCTCAGGGGCGCTAGCAAAGGAAGAAGTTCACACCACAGGCAGCCCCTTCCCAAGATCTCCCACTGGCTTTGCTCGTTTCATCATCATTTTGATTTTGCAGATGAAAAAGTGAAGTCTCTGAGAAATTTAACTGGTTCAAAGTCATTCATCCCTTCAACAAATGTTTGTCGTGTTCACCGGTGTTCCTGGAATGGACTTCTGCAGGGGGAAAAAATCTTTTACTCTCTATTTTCCCCTGCTGTATAAAAAGACTTATTGATGTATTCCCTTAGTGTTCCATGGAAAGTTCCCCGGAGTGCCCAAGGTAGAAGATTAATCCTATGAAAGCCAAAGAGGCATTCGGGGAAAACAATTTCTGTGCACAATTAGTCTGGAAATCACTGATTAAATGATGATTACTTAGGAAATCACTGATTAAAGAAACCAAACAACACAGGGTTTTCTTGGATACAAAATTTTTCAAAGCTCATAACTGGCTAAAATGTATTTGACTCTCCCAAAGGACTAGAGAGTATGCAGTATTCTCCCAAAATTATGAGCTGTAGTGCTAAGAAAAACTGTTTTGGAAGCACTTCCTTAATATATAATGAGGCTGAATCATATAAAGTCACCAACATTTGGCTGGTTTTGATCTACAAAACAGCAGCTCCATATGGTTCAACCTAATAGGTATAATCCAGTTTTTCACATGCTTTGCCCCTCCTTTATTATCCTTCAAAGTACGCCAAAACTAATAGGCACTCTTGAAAGGTACTTGCTATGTAACCCTAAAGGGCTCATGGTTAGGGCTGGAAGTGGCCCTGGGGCAGATGGCATGGGTGTCTATGCTTAACCAAATCTATGCTTGTCCCTCCACAGTATGGAGATATCATGAGAACCAGCTGCCTAACTAGTGGCTAAAGTCCAAGAGGGTGTGGGGGTGCTAAAATCCATCAGGGAATGTGACACTTCCAGATAGCACAGGTAAGAATCGGCTGCACTCCTCCACCATTTGCCCTCCTTCTGGTTGAATATAGAAGACTCTAAGGCCCATGAGGTTAGCAGATCTACAAGATGGAAGATCTACAAGATAAACAATCCACAAAATGGCAGATTCTCAAGATGAAGGTCCACAAGGTGGAAGCTACCCACTCACAAGGAAAACCACACTGAATTATTATTAGGTGAAGGAGAAGGAAACTGTTTATCCTAGTTACTGAAATCTAGGTCAGTTTTGTTTTGTTGTTTTTTTTTTATCATGGACATCATAGGAGAAAGCATTATCCAGACTACTATGGTAAAGTTGGGAGCAAGTGGCAAGAGTGGCTATCCTGGACCCTGAAGGCAGTTACAGTGCAAAGAACAAAACTGAAGACCAACTTCAACAAGGTTCACACAAAACCCTGAGCATAGTGGCCATCCCAGGCACACATGTTTGGAAGATAATGTCCTGTGTAGGATATAGAATCTGAATGAAGAGCCATGTTGGCCTTAAGAGATATTAATCCAAATGCTGACAGGTGGCTGACACATGCTTGGCATCTCCTCCCTCACCGTCCGTGTCTGGTCAGCTCTCTCCCAATGCCCTGGCTCTGCCTCAGGCCTCTTCTCTCCCTAGCGCTTCTGCTCTGGATATGCCATCTCCAAATTTCCCTAACACCACCCTTAAAGGGATTTTCTTAGCACTGAAAACTCTAACCATATCTCTCCCTACTTGAACTCTTCAGTGGTTCCCAGGACACTCAAGGCAAGCCCCAGTTTCCTCAGCCTGGTACTTGGGGGCCTCCAGGAGCTGGTCTTTGTCTCTGTTCCAGTCTTCCACTGGTGACCCAACCACACCCACCCATCACACACAGTCGTGTTTCTACCTCCATCCTACACACCCTCCCACCATACAAACTACAATAGTATCTTTGGGGGGTCTTTTTGAGACAGGGCTTCACTATGCAGTTCAGGCTGATCTTGAACTCACAGTGATCCTCCTGCCTCAGCCTCCTGAGTGCTGAGATTACAGGCATGTGCCACCATGCATGGCACTCATTATTTAAAAATTGTTATTGATATAATTTTAAATATCTCAAGTATTGTTTTCCTATTTTAGGAAAATTTAATAGATTCCCAAAGCCCCTGAAATTTTCAATTTTTCTGAGATAAGAAAAAAATTAAAATATTTTCTCTGATCTTGAATGTTCAAGGGTTTTTTTTGTTTTGTTTTGTTTTGTTTTGAGATTTTGGAAGAAATAAAACATTTTCTTAGTCTCCCGGAAGGCTTGCAGGCTGTAGGAACCACGCCAGCTGGGCCGATGGAGAAGACTCTATGTCCTGTCTGAGAAGTCCAACCTTCTCCAAGTCTCTCCTCCGGAGCTCTGCTGTGAGAAAGAGCAGCGGCCCCTCACTGGTACTTTCTCTCTCCATGATGCCTATGTAACAGGAAGGTCCTCAACTGTAGCAAACATCAGGCTCACCAAAGGGGGTGGTTACCCACAGATTCACCACCCCAGTGTCTAAGGTTGAGACTCTTGAAGTCTGAGATGGATCCCTGGCTGGTCTGGACTTTACAGTCTCCCCAAGGGATTCTGGGGGAGGGCACCACACATACACACACACACACACACACACACACACACACACACACACTGAACCTTGAGAAAACCTCTTTGGGAAGTCCAGTAACAATGGGAAAATGTTACTGTGCCCTTTATAACGGCAGAGGTCACACTGTGTGTACCTCTGGGTTCTACTGACCAAGACAGTGTGTGGTACTAGTGAGTGCTTCAAAAATGATGAACTGACTTAAGCTGAACTAACTGAGTACAAAGTGCTTTAACATGAGGATGGGATGGTAGAAAAAGCAGCAATCATTTGATCTCCCACACACACACACCTTCTTGCAGAAGGTTAAAACACAGCAGGTTCTCACCCAGAGACTTGGAAAAGTGAGTCAGGCTTCCAAAACTGAGCTTACTGAGTAAAGCAGGAAGAAGGTGAACTTGAAGAGAGACCAACCTTGGTCTGAGAGTTGATGCTACCTCCTCCTGACTCTGTGGCAATTGACACACCCACCTCATATTTAATCTCCTGTTTCTCCTCAAATAAAATAGAAACAGTATAATGCCTGATATGGAGCTCATGCTCAGTGGCAATCCACTTCATTCTTTTCGTGTGAATAGAGCCAAGGGCCTTAGAGGTGGAGCTGTGAGCCTGCTTCTCCTACAAGGCTGGCTCCAAGCACGGTATTTGCATATAGTGGGTGATCCGTGACTACGGCAGCAGTGGACACTAGAACCCTGCCTAGTACTCAGGGGCTCTCTCTGCTCTCATTACCACACCTGGACTCAACTCCAGGAGTGAGGAAGAGGTTTTCTCCACAGAGCATCCTGCGTTTCACTCTCCGCAGTGAAAAGTAAGTTCTGGAGGTACAGAAGAGACTCCACCCTCCACCTCAACAGGTGCCCCCAAAACAAACTGAAAAAGCACACAGGGGTATCAGTAGGCATGCTGGTCTTGGGATCCACCAGCAAACAGCTCTCCAGGTCAGGCAGGCAGCACAGCTGACCTTACAGTCCTTTCTGCTGGTCTTTGAAAATAAGACAGAGGGAAAATATTTACCTCCCCAAAGCAAACATCTGCTTTACAGTTTCTGAACATTAGCCTATGGAGAATTCTCCCTCCATGAGGACTCCCAGGAAAAGCTAACAATACATGGGGCATGTAGCCAGGAAGGGAGGCCCAGGCTCCCAAGGTGTTCCCAGCCACCTGTCCCTCAAGGATGACATTAAGACCCTGTTCACATACATGCTTTCCCTTCTTTGGTCCTGTCTGTGAGTTGACTCATCTCATCAGTGTTCAAGTTTTATGAAATTGGTTTCATTTTGTTCATTTCAGTCCTGATGTTCTGAGGGTGTCTCACCAAGGACCCTTTATTCTCTTTGCAGCTAAAATAAACCGTAGGGTAAGGGGTGGAGTAAAATATGGTACTCGTATGTGCATCTGAAACCTACAGGAGACATGGCTGTTGCATGTGGGGAAAAGAACCCTGACACACTCAGAGTACCCAAATCTCAGAATTGTGACAATTCTATGTTCAAAGTAATTGCATGGGTAATTACTACCTTCTGCAGTTAGCTCAACAAAGTTCCAAGGTTGCTGTGAGACTTAGATAAATGAACCATCTCAGATGGCCCACAAGAGGCCATTTTTAAAGATAATTATTCTCTAATAATTTATTGAATATGGTAGAAACTGTTGATTGACTACCCAATACAGATTTCCTTCCCATTCTCCTCACAGTGATAGCAACACACACACACACACACACACACACACACACACACACACAGAGAGAGAGAGCTAAAAAGCAAGGTGTATGTCTTCCCAGCCTTCCTTGCAACAAAAAGTGGCCATGTGACCTTGTTAAGTTCAATGATACATAAGGAAGAATGTATTAGTGCGCTTCTGGGACAGTATTCCCCCCCCTCTTAAGGAGAGGTGGAGAGATCATACTCCAGCATCACTGGCCCACCTCACCTTCCTGCTTTTGAAAATAGGCATTTGAGGGTGGCTACCCACCACACCCATAATGTGTCTGCCTGGGCTGGGCTGAGCCCCGGACATCTTCAGGAAGCCTGATGATTCTGGGCTCTGCCTCCCTGACCAGCATGCAAGGCAGACGAAACCTCAGGCACTTTCTGAGGCCTCAGTGGCTACCCGCCACACCCATAGTGTGTCCGCCCGGCTGGGCTGCCACAACTCACCCTACACTGAGCACTGGGGACTTTCAGACTCTTGTCTGGCCACTCACACACAATCAGGACAGTGAGCCTGCACTATAGGGAGTCTCTAGTTCTGCAAAAATGACAAAACGGAGGAGCAAAGTGCAATCCCAGACCACAACACCACCCAAAACAAGACCAGGAGGCATCAACACAGAAGAGCCTGGAAGTCATACACCTGAAATTTCTGAAATGATAACAACTGAAGTAAAGAAACAACTCCATCATGCCATAGAAGACATCAGATCAGAAATAATGTCTCAAGTGAGAAAAGAAATGACAACAATAATGAAAGAAATGTTCAGCATATCCAAAGATGACATAGACATGAATATAGAAGAGCATAGACAACTCAATGAAACCTTCAGGGAACAATGTAGAAAAGAACTAAAAGGTATAAAACAGATGCAAACAGAAATCCAGGAACTTAAAAATTCCATTGAAAGCTTCCAAAACCGCCAGAACGAGGCTGGAAGTTAGACTTTCAAACCTTGAAGACAGCATTGCCACCAATGAATATGAAAGGAAGGATCTCTTAAAAACAACAAGAAACCAGGAAATAACAATTCAACAACTGCAAGACAAAGCAAAAGAGAAACAATGTCAGATCAATAGGTATTAATGAAACAGCATGTGTCAACACAAATGACATAAAAAGACTATTTGCAGAAATAATAGCAGAAAATTTCCCAGGCATGGTGAAAGAATCAGACATCCAGATAAGTGAAGCATATAGAACTACAGTTAATCATAACCAAAATAAATCTACACCCAGACATAGAATGATCAAGATCCCTGAAATTCAACAAAAGCTCAGAATATTAAAAGCTGTTAGAGAAAAGAGACAGATCACCTATAAAGGAAAGCCTATCAGGATCATGGCAGACTTCTCAACACAAACCATCAAGGCAAGAAGACCTTGGAGTGAAGTACTTCAGGTACTGAAAGAAAAGAACTTTCAACTTTTGATGTACCCTGCAAAGCTGTCTTTCAAATTTAATGGAAAAATAAAATATTTTCATGATAAAGAACAATGGAAGAAATTTATAGCACCAAGCCAATCCTACAAAGAGTACTAAAAGATATGCTAGAAAGAGATAAAACAGACCACAACTTCAAGAACAACAGAAAAGAACCACCAAGCAGAGCAAGCAATTAAACAGAGGGAAAAAGGAGGATCCAACAACAGGAAAATAGCATGGCAAAGATAAGCCAGTACATATCAGTTACAACCATCAATGTGAATGGTCTCAATGCACCAACCAAAAGAAACAGACTTGCAGAGTGGATTAGGAAACAAAACCCAACCATATGCTGTATACAAGAAACACATTTAACTCAAAAGGAAATTCATAGACTGAAAATTAAAGGATGGAAAACAATACTTCATGTGACAGGAACCCAGAAAAAAGCAGGTGTAGTTATTCTGTTTGCAGACAACGTGAACTTCAAACCAAGAACAATCAGAAGAGATAAAGAAGGTCACTACATACTTGTGAAGGGGAAGCTTCAAGAGGAAGAGTAACAATCATAAACATCTATGCACCAAATATAAGAGTACCCACCTATATAAGATAAATTCTAACAGACATGAAAAATGAAATAAGTAGCAACACAATCATAACAGGGGACTTTAACACACCACTTTCACAAAGAGACAGATCAACTAGACAAAAAATTGGGAAAGAAATAACAGAACTTAACCAAAAGTGTGAACATATGGACTTGGTAGACCTTTACAAAGTGTTCCACCCAACAGCATTAGAATACACATTCTTCTCAGCTGCACATGAGATGTTCTCTAAAATAGATCATATACTAGTACATAGAACATGTTTAAGTAAATGCAAA